>NC_050073.1:10252033-10552033 GCF_009764565.3 Dermochelys coriacea | reverse complement strand
TGGCTTTGCTCAGTATAGCCAGCATGTCATCAATCCTAGGCAAAGGCTATGTATCTCGTACTAGAACAGCGTTAAGCTTTCTATAGTCAGCACAAAATCTTACAGAGTTGTTCTTTTTAGGGACCAAGACTACACGGGATGCCCAAGAGCTGTCAGACTCTTTAATCACTCCCGGGTCCAACCTATTGTGTATCTATGTACGAATTTGTTCTTGTACCTTGCCAGTGGCCCTCTAAGGCCTGGGAGGGGGCAGTTGTTACCCTACTGTAAGGATTTTTTGGATTAGCATGTGTGATTTTCCTGGCTTGTTGGAAAACACCTCACTGTATCCTTGCAGCACTGATAACACCTCTCCCCTTTCAGCTGGTGTCAACTCGTTGCAGATCTCAATGCTTCCCATAGTTGAACCCTCTTGGCATTCAGCCATCAAATCAATGATTGGCTGTGCCTCAGTTTCCCCTTCCATACAACAGATCACATTTACTATGGCCTCGCTGTTGTGATAGACTTTCAGCCTGGTCACATGCACAAGCTGTGGAACAGCATCATCAAAGGGCTTTTTAACTTAATACAGGGCCTCATTTGCCACTTCTATTACCTCGAAGGGTCCCTCCTAAGAGTTTTGCATTTTATACTTTTTCGCAGGGCTTAATACCATTACCAAATCCCCTATTTCAAAAGTACTCTTACAGGTATTTTTTAATCATACCACGCCTTTTGCCTGGATTGACTCTCTTGGAGATTGGTTTGAACTATTTCCATCATGTCTTTTAACTCTTTTCAAAACCTCGGAACATATTCAGTCACTGATTCTTCTTTTACCTCAGTGTTCCCCGCCCAGGAATCTTTACTGAGATCGAGGGGCCCCCTCATTTTTCTTCCATACAAAAGATAAAATGGGGAAAAACCTGTGGATTCCTGGGGTATCTCCCTGTACGCATACAGCAGAAATGGTAATAACTCATCCCAATTTTGGCCCCTCTTCTTAGTGTACATCCCTAGCATGGATTTTAGAGTCCCATTGAAACTTTCCACTGAACCATTGGCCTGTGAGTGATATGGGGCAGTTTTAAGTTGTTTTTTCCCACACAACTTCCATAGTTCATTGAAAATTTGTGACAGAAATTTGACCCTCAATCAGATAAAAATCTCTTTAGGGAAACCCACTCTGCTGAATATAGTGAGAAGGGTCCTTGCCACAGTCTCAACTTCAATATTAGTCAGAGCAACTGCCTCAGGGTACCTGGTGCCAAAATCCACTACTACTAAGATATACCTGTTCCCTCTCTGGGTGGGATGCTGCATACAACCCATGATGTCCATCGCTACTCTTAGGAATGCCTCCTATATTATAGGCAAGGAAAGTAGAGGAACTTTCTAGGGTCCTAGAGGCCTTTTCTTTGCCTGACACAATACACAAGTTCTGCAATCTTTTACATCATTTCGTATTCCTGGCCAGTAGAAATTCTTCTTCAGCCTATCATAGATTCTTTGTACCCCTAAGTGACCAGCCAAGGGATCATCATGCACTAGCTGCAATAAGTCTGCAGGGCATTGGCTGGGTACAACTACCTGTTTAAAGGGCTGCCCAGGGCTTTTGTTTTTCCCCACAGGAGCCTCTCTAGATAACTTCCCCCCTCTTCAAAAAAGTCTCCCCATTCTCCCTCCCTGGGAGTCCCTCGAGAACATACTTCCTGATGCTTTCTAGAGTGGGGTCAATCTTTTGCTCAGCTGCAAAATCCTGGCAGCTAGCAACTGGGACAGCATCCTCAGACACAGAGAACATATCCCCCGCCCTTGGCCCTGAGGGAGGCATGCTGTCCTCCTTGGGCATGGGAGAGCAAGTCCCAGCCCCTCCCCATACTGAGAGCTGAATGTTGCTTTCTGCCGCAGTGGAATCAAGGAGACTTACCCCCAGCAGTTTCTGGGACTTCAACCCCTCTCTCCGGGGACTCAATACAATATTCCTTCCCGCTAAGGGTCACCACACGAATGGTCATAGCCTTGTGGAAGAAATCATTACCCGCTAACATGTCAGCTGGGATGCCTTCCATCACCCCCACAACCAGATCGCTTTCCAAACCTTCCCACGTCACATGGATTTTCGCGACTTGTACGGGGAACCTGGTTTCACCCACCCCCCACAATTTCTGCCATTTGGCCAGGTAATAGTGTGGCCTTTGGGACCACACTCCGCTCAATCAGAGAGATCTGGGCCCCTGTATCCTTCCACCCCAAGTATTCCCTGCCATTAATTTTGACAGCTTTAATGTGCTCTATATCTGGTTCACTGAGGCCAGTCCCCACAAAACTTGCTAGGTAAGTTGTGAGAGTTCCTGCCTGGTTTCCTTCTGGGGCCTCTGTACTGAGGACAACCGCACTAACATGGGCTGGTGGGGGTTTGCTTTCTCTCAGCTTGGGGCATCTGTACCCCAGGTGCACCATGGAATTATATTTGTAGCATCTTCTGGGATCCTCTGTTTTGCTGGGAGATTTGGGATAGAAGTTATCAGGAGAGGAATGTTTTTGGGAAAGAGAATGTTTAGGCTCCCAACCCACTTCTCTCTTCCCAGGGGCAAAGTGGGATCCTCCCTTCCTGATAGATTTAAACCCCTCTTTCTGTAGTCTGCCCTCAATAGACGCCTGATTCTGTTTGAAGGCATCAGCTAAAAAAGCCATCTCATCCGCAGACTTTACATCTGTGTCCCATAGACACTGCTTCACCTCAGCCTTAGCTATACCTAGGAAATGCTCTTGAGCAACAAGATCCAACATTCCCTCAAAACTTGCCACCTCCTTACCCCTCACACATTTTCTCAACAAATCTTTCATTTTGTTTACATATTCCCCATTACTCATACCAATATCCCTCTTAAGATTCCTAAATTTAACTCTAATCGTTTCAGGGGTAATCTGAAAACTTCATAAAACAGTATCTTTAAATTTACAATAGTCTAAAGCATCTTCAATAGGCATTCCATTGAATACTTTTCAAGCTTTACCAGTTAATTTTGCAGTCAGGGTAGGAATTCTCTTATCATCAGGGATTTCACGTATTACACACAGCCTTTCAAAGGTAGTCAGATATTTAGCAATATCATCGTCTTCACTGTATGCAGGACATAAGTGCTCCCATTTGTGAATTTTTGGAGTGATGGGACTCGTTGGGGTCAGGGGGATTCTGGTTCTGCTTCTCCAGCAGGTCCAGCTGGCGTTTTCTCTCTCTCTTCCTCTTTCTTCCCTCTCCCTTTCTCTTCTCTTTCTTCCCGCTCTCTTACCATTTCTTCTCTCTCTCTCTTTTTCTTCCTTGGCCCTTCTTTGCACAGCCTCGTCCCTGGCTGCCTCTGCCTCCAGGGCCCTTCTGTGCGCAGCCTCCTCTCTGGATGCCTCTGCCTCCATGGCCCTTCTGTGCGCAGCCTCCTCCCTGGCTGACTCTTTTTCTTTTGTCTCCAGTTCTTTCAGTTGCAGTCGTCTCTGGTGCTCCCTCTCATTTTCTGCAGACTGAAGCCTAAAAAGCTCCAACTTCGCAATGGCTTCACTGCTTTCACTCATTTTCCTGCTTTTCTGTTTCTACTTCCCTTTCCTGAAATAAGCAAAAAGAAAATAACAAAACTGTGGCTCCTGGCTGTTCTTAGCCACTGCACTTAGACTCACTTAAAATCACAAATATCAGTGCTTAAAGTGTGACCTTCACTTGGAGTAACAAGCCGTACATACACCCTTGCTTGCTGCGCCAATGTGATGTTCCCCTCTGGTGTTATCCAGACCGATGATCTTCTAGGCCACTCCAATCCTTGACTCTGAGAGCCAGCCTTACCCAGCTCTGCTGTGAGAACCCCCACTCCTGGACTGTTCACGCACAGCCTCTGGCATGTCAGCTGCTCCCAGCTAGTTGCAAGTGAATGACACTAGCCAGTGCCTCCGGTCCCAGACACAACCCTAGGAACCTCTGTCTTGCAGTGTCCAGTTATACACGCTAGACACTGCAAGCTCATATAAATTTGTCAGTTTAACAAAGAAATTGATATGTATCAGGCTTGTTATCCCAAGGGGAGCCTTTGACACACTGCAAACCAAACACACTGCTTCAGGTAGAATAAATAAACAAACATGCTCAGTGCATCATGAGTCTTCTGAAGACATCCAATATGACAAACTTTGCATTGGATACCACACAAACATTTTATAAAGATGGACATGGGGTGTAGGGTGTCCCCCCGCGGTACAGAGTGTCACACCTGGACCACGAGAAGCACATCGTCGGCATATGCCAAGAGGGCCAGCTGCAACTCCGTCTCCTGAAGCACCAACCCCATCAATCTCTGGTGGAGGAGTCAGAGGAAGGGCTCGATCTCCAGAGTGTACAGCTGGCCTGACTTTGGGCATCTCTGACGCACCCCCCACCCAAAGCTAACCAGCTTGGTCAGGGTCTAGTTGAGCCTGACCAGACACTCCATGTCAGCGTACAGCACTGGGAGAAACCCCACAAACTGGGGCCTGAAGCCGAATGCCCACAGAGTGCCCAGGAGATACCCGTGGTCCATTCTGTCAAACGCCTTCTCCTGGTCCAGGGACAGGAGGGTGAATGACATCCCTACATCCCAGCTCCAAGAGGTCCCAAACCAAGTACAGATTATCAAAAATGGTATGCTCTGGTTGGGATGGACCATGTCCGCCAGCACAGACCCCAGCTGGAGCGAGATGGCCTTCACTACGACTTTGTAGTCTGTGCTGAGGAGCAAGGTTCCAAGGGTCACGGAAGTCCCCCTTCTTGGGAAGCAAGGCGAACATGGTTCACCTGCATGACAGAGGGAGGACTCTGCTCTCCAAGGACTCAGCCCAGACGGTGACAAGGTCT
The DNA here is from genome assembly GCF_009764565.3 of Dermochelys coriacea. Classification (NCBI taxonomy): domain Eukaryota; kingdom Metazoa; phylum Chordata; order Testudines; family Dermochelyidae; genus Dermochelys; species Dermochelys coriacea. The sequence goes on along the minus strand of NC_050073.1, from coordinate 10,547,175 downwards.
GAGCCAAGGACGTGCCAGAACACATGGTAGAACTGCACTGTCACTGGACTGGTAGAACTCCATTGATGAGCATGAGACAGAGGGCTTCCGAGAACTCTGCCAGAATGAAAGGCAGCTCTAGCCAGTCCCGGTCGCCCATGCTGATTGTCAGGAGTCCATTCCAGGGCACTCTGCAAACATCGGCGTCAGTCGGATCTGGGGAGGGCGTCCCCAACCATAGGGGGCTGTGCCTTTTTATTCCTCTGGACCTTCTTACCACCCGAGGAGGCTCCCCTCAAATGGTGGGGGGAGTTGCCATCCAGTGGCAGATCCTGGACTGGTGGTCAAGAGATTAGCCACTGGGAGACACGCGGAAGGTGGCAGGGGGACCACAGAGTCAATGGGAGGGGCTCCCACACAGTTTCCCCCGCCATGTTAGCAAGGAGCAGGGGGCTTCACCGGTGGAAGGAGAAGGGAAACAGAAGGTAAAAGCCTATCATTCCTCCCCGCTAGGCTGCAGGCAGGGGAGGAGGGTGCCAATAGGGTGGAAGCACAGGGGAGCCGATCAAGAGGGTGCGCAAGTACTGATGCAGGGCAGGGATACCTGCTCCTCCGGCTGGACTAGGAAGGGGGGGACTATAGTATCATGAAGGGGTGCAGTGAACAGGGGCAACAGAAAAGTGGGCATGGGCACTCAGGGCAGATGGACTGAGCTGGGGGGGAGCAAGGGAAGGTAGAGGAAAAAAGGACGCATTCCCCCAGGTGTACACCCAGTTTCACTGTTGCTCCATGAGGGAAATGCTCTGTGCATTACACCGACTGGCCACCAGGTGTCATTGTTGCTCCATCAGGGAAATGTTTTGTGCATTAGCCCGACTGACCATCTGGTTTCGCTGTTGCTTCATGAGGGAAATGGTTTATGCATTACCCCAAGTGGCCACCGGGTGTCACTGCTGCTCCATGGGGGAAAAGCTCTGTGCATTACCCTGACTGGCCACATGGTGTCACTATTGCTCCATGAGAGAACTGCGTTGTACATTCCCCTGAGGTTCCACTGGGTGTCACTGCTGTACTGTGTGGGAATTAATTTGTCCATTACGCTGAGTGGCCACCTGGTGTCACTGTTGCTCAAGGAAGGAAATGCGTTGTGCACTACCGAAAGTGGCCACTCAGTGGCACTGTTGCTCCACGAGGGAAAGCTCTGTGCAGTACCCAGAGTGGCCACCTGCTAGCACTGTTGCTCCATAGGAGAAAAGCTTTGTGCAGTCCCCTGACATTCCACTGGATGTCACTGCTGCACTGTGGGGGGAATGATTTGTGACTTACCTCAACTGGCCACCTGGTGTCACTGTTGATCCATAGGAGAAGTGCTCTGTGTATTACTCCGACTGGCCACATGGTGTCACTATTTCTGCATGAGAGAAATGCTTTTTGCTTTCCCCTGACGTTCCACTGGAACAACAAGGAGTCCGGTGGCACCTTAAAGACTAACAGATAGGTTAGTCCACTGGGTGTCACTGCTGCACTGTGAGGGAAATGATTGGGGCATTCCTCCGACTGGCCACCCAGTGTCACTGTTGTTCCATCAGGTAAATGCTTTGTGCTTTACCCTGAGTGGCCAGGCTGCAACCTCTGCGGATGATGGGGCAAAAGCACTGGAAAAGGGTGTGCTGTCCCATACTACACCAAGCTCCTACAGTAAGTTAAGATTATTTGCTGGAGGAGAGGCGTTTGAACCCTAGTTGGAACATGCCACTGAAATGCTGCAGGAGTGGGCTGTACCAGATGCAGAAAAGCAAAGAGCCTCAGAGGTCCAGCATTAGACGTGATTTGCACCCTGAAGCTCATTGACCCTGGGGTCGGTGTGAGGGACTGCCTAGAGGCCTTCGCTCACACCTTTGGGAGCACAGAGGGCTCTGAGGACAGTTACTGGAAGTTCCTTAATTCCCGACAGCAAAGGGGCAAGAAGATTTCAGCCTATATACAGAGGCTGGAGAGACGGCTTCAGAGAGCTGTCCAGAGGGGAGCAGTAACTGCTGAGCAGATGGATCAGACCAGACTGGCTCAAACTGTAAGAGGATCTCAATGTCAGCAACTGATTCTACTTCATCTCTGGCTAATAGAAGGGCAGGAACCTCCCCCGAGTTACTCCCAGCTGATAAAAGAGGTCAGAGAGGAGGAAGAAAGGCAGGCTGCCAGTGAGTTTTGGGAAGCCCAACTGTCTGAGCCAGCCAGCACAGCACCCTTACGAACAACCACTCTACTTATGGTGAGCACCAGAGAGGAACTTGCCCAACAAATGCAGGTCCTGACAGAACAGACAGCTGAGCTGCAAAGCACCATTGACCGAATTAAGACTTCCAGGCATAAGGAGCAGCCAGCTGTAGCGATGGAGAAGTCAGCATTTAGAGCCACAGTCCCCCCTGGGCAAAGGGGAAAAGGCCAATTCTTCTGCTACTGATGTGGTCAGGATGGGCACAGTGCTACCAAGTGCTGTAATGAAGAAAATCCCTCCTTAGTGTATGGAAAGCTGAGGATCAATGGGGAGGGGGTCAAGGAACTGCCGAACAGTCTGGGGAAGGGGGCCACTCAGATCCAAAGGACTTGAAGGCTCCCCTAGAAGAGACTGTCCAGCTGGGATCCCTGCAGGACTGATAGGGCCTGGAGCAGAGCTTATGCTGAGGACTGAAGGGTTGGGGTGTAAAGCAGTGCTCGACACTGGATCTCAAGGGACGATTATATTTCACTCATTCTACCAACAGATGCTTAGGCACCTGCCTATTCAGCCACTGGCAGGACTTTGTCTGTGTGGCCTCAGCATGGATGAATACTCCTGCCCAGGGTACATCATCGTCCACCTGGAATTCCCAGAGGAGGTTGCTGGGGTAAGACAAGACGTAGACTCCACTGCGTTAATGTGCCCTGACCCTAAGGGAATCTCTGATGTGTCTGTGCTGACAGGGACCAACTCCAGTCTCTTCAAGATACTCGTGGATTACTGCAGACAATGGGCTAGGGACCAATATCTAAACACTCTGATGATCCAGATGCTTTGTGCTGAAGCCTATAGAAAAATTTAGGGCACTAAAAAGGAGACGCCTGAGTTACCAATGGGGGCATTGAGGTACGTGGACACGACCCCCTTAGTAGTGCCTGCAAGGACGGAGCGAGAAGTGCTTGTCATGAGAACCGGGCTGAAAGGCAGTAGAGGGGCATTAGCAATGGTAGGGCAACCGGCTGAGGGAGGGCTCCCGGAAGGAGTGCTGATCCCCAGTGGAGTCATAACCCTACCTGCCAGAGCCCAGGAAAAGGTGATTATACTGATTGCTAATGAAACAAGTCATGATGTTGTTGTGACACAAGGGCAGAAAATAGCAGATCTCTTTGACCCTGAATCCATTGTAAGACCCCCAGTGTGAAACTGAAGTTTCAGTGATAGATCCTGCAAAGTTTGACTCTGGAGATTCCCCACGGTCTGAGGAGTGGAAGGATCGCCTGAGGAAGAAGCTTTGTGAAAGATCCAAGGTGTTCTCACTGCATGAGTGGGACGTGGGCTGTGCAAAAGGAGTAGAGCACAACATCAGACCACATGACTCCTGACCCTTCAGGGAGAGCTCTAGGAGGTTGTTCTTTCCGAGATGGAAGACGTGTGTGGAGGTTGCATCAGGAGTTGATTGCAAATGGTGTCATTACAGAGTCCCTCAGCCCATACCGCCTCACCCATTGTGGTGGTTCATAAAAAGAATGAGAAAAGCCGGATGTGTATTGACTACTGCACCCTAAACAGCCGTACTGTGGTTGACCAATACACCATGTCTCCAGTACAAGATGCCTTAGACTGTTTGCTGGGAAGTCAGTGGTTTTCAGTCCTGGATCTTCAAAGTGAACACTACCAGATCTCTCTGGGAGCAAAAGATAAGGAGAAGAAAGCCTTTAGGGTTTTATCAGTTTGAATGCATACCTCAAGGGATTTCTGGGGCACCTGCCACATTTCAACATCTTATGCAGAAAGTTGTGAGAGACATGCAAGTGAGAGACATGCATGTGAGAGATGCAAGTGAGAGACATGCATGTGAGAGACTTACTGCAAGTCTTGGTTTATTTGGATGATCTGATTGTATTTGGAAGAACCTTAGAGGAGCACGAAGAAAGACTTCTTAAAGTAATTCACAGGTTGGAGGCCTATGGACTGAAGCTTTCCATTGATAAGTGCCCGTTCTGCAGAACATCAGTGAATTACGTGGGTCACATTGTGTCCCAAGTGTTATGCTTATAAGAAGCACATGGGATCTTTTTCAGTGGAAAAGGCAATATGCTGCATTTATTGGAAATACAATAATTAGCATATGCATTCAATCACACCATACACACACACACTGTCCTGCCAATCGATGTTATAGTTACCAGTCCAGAGTCCAGATCAATCTAGAGGCCAGATAGGTTGATCACGGGTAGAGAGGAGCTGGGTTCTGTCGGTCACGACACAATGCTCTGGGGAAGCATCTGGGGAAGTCTTGGCAGGACAAACCCAAAGTTTCATGGCAAGGCACCCTGTTTATATAGTGATTTTCCTTCTTTGGGACCAATGAGTTTTGCACTGTCATGCTGTAATCAATTATTGTTTGACCCGTGCTTGTTTTCTTAAATTGACCTTCTCATCCTTTATCTTGTTCTTTCATCCCCTGATTACAGATAAAAATCTCACTCTCAGAGATGTTCCAATATGCTTCTTTCACAGACTGGACTCCTTTCTAGTCTGGGTCTAGCAATCACTCATATCCCTGTAGTTACTGTCCTTTATTCCAGTTTCTTTCAGGCATCTCTTGGGGATGGAGAGGCCATCTCTTAAGCCAGTTGAAGACAAAATGGAGAGGCTTCCAGGGCCTTTTATATTCTCTCTTTCTTGTGAGTGGAAACCCCTTTGTCCTTCTGTGTAAAGTCACAGCAACAAAATGGAGTGTGTAGCCACCTGGGCAAGTCTCATGGCTGTGAATGATTCAGCTTTTTGCAGTCTGACGCCATTGTTAACATGTTAGTTTGAACATTCCCAGGAAAGCTCCGATGTGGGACTGGCATCTCCCTAAGTCCATTGTCAATTAAATGTTTCTTCATTGGGCACTTACTGAGAATAGTCCTTTCTCGAGAAGCTGACAAAATGCTTCACTGCAGCTACTTAGAATCAAACACACTGAGATACAAAAAGAAAAGAAGGACTAGTGGCACCTTAGAGACTAACAAATTTATTTGAGCATAAGCTTTCATGAGCTACAGCTTACTTCATTGGATGCTTATGCTCAAATAAATGTGTTAGTCTCTAAGGTGCCACAAGTCCTCCTTTTCTTTTTGCGGATACGGACTAACACGGCTGCTACTCTGAAACCTGTCATTGAGATACAGGTACATAGCCAATATTCATAACTTCAAATACAAAAATGATACACACATAGACAGCATAATCATAACCAGCAAACTACAACCTTTCCATAGACACCCCACTTGACCTCTTCTTTACAAGACGTGGTGCAACCATAGGACCCTGGTTGCAACAATGATTTATAGGCCCTGTCGAAGACAACGTAGTACTGGTGGATGAAGACGTCTCCGAGGATCCAGAGCTCTCGGGAGGAGGTGGGGACGTCAATGCCTTCAAAGCCGGGAGAGCAAGAGCCTGAGTTCTGCACCAGGAAAAATGGGACATGGGTTGTTGGACTGGAACTCCACTGACTCCCTGTATGTGGGGCTGGAATCTCGGAGCTCCCAAGCTAAGCTGCATGAGGCTGGGGCAGACATGGATAGGAGACAGGCAGTGAATAGAGTTTATGTGTCAGTACCAATGCCTCAGCCAGCTGCTAGGGGTAGCTGCCCTTCAGATGGGATAATCAGTGATCACTCTGGGCCCAAGGTGCTTGAAGGAATTCCCTGGTGCTCAGTTCTAACGGCTTCTGCAGAACAGGACATGGACCTCTGCAGCCCCTCCCCTAGACTTCCTGTCTGGGATGCTAACCTCCTCCTTTCCCAGCCACTACTCAATCACAACACCACTTAAACAGCACTCACAGAATTCTCCATTCCATATACTTATAACCAACCACTAGTAACGCTCAATTGATTTCCGAGGTGCCCTTCTTTCTAGCTAGGACCTGCTGATCTCCCTTGATGTGTCAGTGTTACTGCTGTCAGGAGGCAGTCAGTCTATTTGCTCCATGGTGGTATGTCCTGGGGCTCGCTTGTCTCCACCTGCTGTATTTGTTGCCTAACTCGGACTGTCTCAAGCCAAGTGGCCAACCCAGCACCCCTCCTCCCTCCCTTCTGGCTTTTGGAGAAGGTGTCACCTCTTCCTTCTCAGTATGTGTCCGTTTTGGGTGACTGCCTGATACAACCTAAGGGCAGCCTCACGTGACCTCACTGCTGTTGGTGGCCGTTGATTTCTATTACAGATGCGTGCTGCATCATGTCCATGATTTGGTGGAAGCTCCTGGGATCCCAAATCATCTGGCTTCTTTTTAGTTGTCTCTGTCTCTCTTTATTCTTCTGCAAATCCCCAGTTCCTGGGACAGCAGATTCTGTCGTTGCAGATGTTCTACTTGTCAGCATTCTGTTAAACCACATGTCTGCAGGTAGCCCATGTGTAACTAGCACTGAGAGGGCCTAGTATGCTGGGAGCTGTACTAATACATTGTATAAGACAGTCCCCCTGTCCTATAGATCTTACTGATGAAATAGACGAGATGGACAAAGGACATATGTTCATTTTTATCCAGAGAGCTGAGGCACAGAGAGACTCAGTCACTAGGTCACACAGGGAGTCTGTGGTAGAGCTGGAAATGAACCTAGATTTTTCCAAATCCTGTTCCAGTATTCCAAATCCATAAGCCCCATCCTTCCTCATACTTCTGCTATGCCATACAGCCAAGGGGTAGTTCCCACCTGCTGCCTATTAAAGAATGAAGTATTGAGGAGAGAGATGTAGGAGCTGCTGCTGCTGCTAAGGGAACATAGCTCTGTAGAAAGCTGAGTTCAGAATCCCAATGTTTCTTGTTCCCCCCTGCACTCACTTTGTCACCCGGTACTGAGAAAGCACCACCAGACTGAGGAGCAGAAGCCACTTCATGATGTCCCTGTACACCCAAACTGGTGGGGAAAGGAAAGTGTGAGCGCTAAATGCAGTGCAACGCTGGAATGCTGCTCTTTCTATGCACATAGTGCAGAGCCTTTCCTAACCCATTAGTAACCCTGATAAGAAATGCAAACCTTCCTGATAAGATTGTCCAAGATGGCCTTGAAAGAAAGGTCTGGAGAACACTCCAAGTTCACAGATCTCCACCTTCCCTTGGCAGTGACCTGAAAATGGGAGCATCTTCTAGAGGGAAGGGGTGAGAGTTAGGGGAGGTTTCCTGGCTAAACTTTGAAAAGCAATGATGCTGGGTTGTTTTAAAGAGCAAACAGGAGGCACAGAGGCCTTGGAATGGGATATAGAGATATTCATCTCTAGGTCATTGGTTCCAGTTTGGCCCCCAGTTGTAAAACAGCCACGTAGTGGGAACTGGTGTCTCTATGGGAACTGAGATATGAAGTTTTACAGCTCTAGCTCATTGGTATGAATCTGAGCCCAGGTTAGCGCAAGGAGCTGAAGTTAGTGGACGAGGAAATAGGATGCATGGCATGCTACGGTCTGAGTAACTGGTTGACTCAGAGGATATGGAGCCGTTCACCTCTATGGCACTGGTCCAGCTCACTCAGTTCAGTAGAAAAAATCTTTGTCACTTGACAATTTGTGGATGAATATGCTGATGGTCTTTGTGAATTTCCTAGTGACACATGTCAGGGAAGGAAAGGATCAGGAGTGAGGACTTGGTTTGGGTGTGGGTAGATGAATGGCTCAATCTAGTTGGCAGCTGGTATCAAGTGGAGTGTCCCTGGGGTCAGTTTTGTTCAACATCTTAATTAATTATTTGGATGATGGGATGGATTGTATCCTCAGCAAGTTTGAAGATTACACTAAACTGTGGGGAGAGGTATATGCTGGAGCGTAGGAAGAGGGTCCAGAGTGACCTAGACAAATTGGAGGATTGGGCCAAAAGACATCTGATGAGGTTCAGCAAGGACAAGTGCAGAGTCCTGCACTTAGGACGGAAGAATCCCAGGCACTGCTACAGGCTGGGGACTGAGTGGCTAAGCAGCAGTTCTGCAGAAAAGAACCTGGAGATTACAGTGGATGAGAAGCTGGATATAAGTCAACAGTGTGCCCTTGTTGCCAAGAAAGCTAATGGCATATTGGGCTGTATTAGTAGGAGCATTGCCAGCATAACGAGGGAAGTGCTATTCCCCTCTATTCGGTATGGGTGAGGCCACATCTGGAGTATTGCGTTAGAGAGGTGGTGGAATCTCCATTCATAGAGATTTTTAAGGCCCGGCATGACAAAGCCCTGGCTGGTACGATTTAGTTGGGGTTGATCCTGCTTTGTGTAGGCGGTTGGAATAGATGACCTCCTGCGGTCTCTTCCAACCCTAATCTTCGATGATTCTATGATTCTATGAATGTGATGTGACTGCCCTCAACAAGTCTGAGGGCAAATGGTAAGTTGTTGTTGGGAAAGACAGGACTAAGGCATTGGTGGGCTATGGAGCCCACCAGTGGAGGAGAAGAGGGAAGAGATGTCCAGCCCTGATTGGGTAGAGGGTAAGTTCACCATGACATAGGGTTTAGGAGGAGAGAAAAGGAGATCCTGGATCGCTCCCAAACTGGAACATGATTACCTCCACTGGGAGCAGATCATGGGTTCAAGTCCTCATGGCTGGGATGTGTGGGGAGGCCTCGCTGCTTAGCCCTGACACTGCAGCCATCCTATTCCTGGCAGGAGGCCATCCACGGACTTGGGCACCAGGCCATGTGCCCACGTGCTAGGAGCAGCTGCTCTGCCTGAAATCACAATGAGAATCCCATGAGATTAGACAACAGCATTTAACTTTCCATTTAGCACTATCCACTCCTAACCCTGTGGGGACAAGCAAACACCAGGGAAGGATGAGGTTTCCACGTGACTAGGAGTAAAGTCGCCTCAGGCCAGTGACAACCCTTACAAAGGGGCCTGGAACTGGGCAGGTCTTATGTTGCTACTCTGTATATAAAATTTATCAGTTCGTACAACTTTATCTGAGCAGAACTGGTCCTGAAAATCAGCTTATCCGATGTCCCCTGTTGCCCCACAGTGAGGTCCTGGCATCTGGTGTTAGTCTCGCAAATGGGCAGGTATTTTCCATTCCCTGCTCCAGATTTTTCAACAAAGAGGTGAAATAGATCTCAGATTTAGAGAAGAGAGTTTTTCTTTGAGACGTCTGACACCAGAGAGACAATACAGGCACCTCATAGCACCCTGAAGCAGTAGGGATTAATCCTGCCCTATAGCACCCCCTTCTTTTCCAGTCTGGGGTCTCCACACAGCTCTGCGAATGCCTCTCAAATTAGACCTGGTTATAATAGCCCTGGGGTATGAAACACACACACAGCACTGCTAAAGCGCCTCTTGAGCGACAGGCTGCCCTGCTTATTCCAGCCTTTAGTCTGACACATCCACAGCTCTTCTGATGCCCCTCAGTCCTGACCTGCAGCTCCCTGTGCTAGTTTATAATATGGTCTCTTCTATAAAAAGTTGGCCGATCAGAACCAATTGTGCTATTCCCATTGCAGAATTCCTTGCAGCCTGCAAGAATTTGTGACTGATTTGAGGATGAAGAGCTGAACTTGTAAGTTTGGGGAGGCTAAAACTGAGTCTCTGATAAGAGACCAGATTGTGACTGGGATCGGGAACATAAATCTCAGAGACTACTGCAAGATCCATAATTAACCCGTGACAAATCTGTCAGAATTTGTCAAGCGATTGAAGTCACCCAGTCCAGAAGGAAGATTTTGGAGGGTGGGCAGTGCTCTGATACTGTGGACATGGTAGAGAATCCAAAATACTGCAAGAAAAGAGACCTGAGGCAGAAAGGCATGGAGACTTCCAAGTCAGAGTTCTGAAAAAAGAGCACATGGCTTGTGCTGGTTGCCACAGTGTGTACAGCTCCAAGATAGTGTCCAGCATGTGGGAAAAGATGCAAGAAATGCAATGGATTCCATTATGTTGCAAGAGTTTGCAAGGACCATTAAAAAAAACCCCAACAGCTTTCCAGTCAAAATGTTGACTGTGATTGCCAGAGCTACTCCTCAAGGTGAGACACTGTAGCAAGTAATGCAGAGTGGTATGGACAGCATATTCCCAGTCCCTATTTTTGAGTTCAGAGGGAGCTGTCAGTACCAGATGGGACTATGTTTAAAGGAATCAGGATGGTGCTTCATAAGATGGTACAGTAAAATGTGTTATGAAGGAGAAATGAAGGTGATTTAGGAATTGAGAGAGAGAAGTGCTGGAAAAGTTTTACACTGGCCTCAAATAAACAGCAACATTGAGGAAGCCATCAAGGCTTGTCATATGTGCCAAATGTTCAGACCAAGTTTAGGAAAAGGGCCAGTAGTGGCACAGGAATAATTGGCCCCCTGGAGCAAAGTAGGCAGAGATTTGTTTACATTGGCTGGAAAAATCTCTGTCTTCATTCTAGACTATTCTCACTTTCCTGAGATAGCCTTACTGGAAGATACTATAGCTGAACAGGTGATTGTGCATGTCTGTTTTAGCTAGCAATGTTATACCTGACATTTAAAGTCTGACGATGAGCAGCAGTTTAGTGGGCATGAGTTTGAGCAGTTTGCAGTGATGTTTGGGTTTAGATATGTAACTGCTAAATCCCCATTATCTCCAAACCAGTGGGTTGGTGGAAATGGTGTTAAAATAATAAAGCGGCTACTGAAAAGGGCTCTGGAGTCACACTCTGAGCCAGGCTTAGTACATTTCAGTTACAGGATGGTACCAATGAAACATGGTGTGTCACCTGCAGACATGTGGTTTAACAGAATACTGACAAGTAGAACGGCTGTGACGACAGAAGCTGCTGTCCGAGGAACTGGGGATTTGCAGAAGAATAAAGAGACAGAGAAAACAAATAAAAAAAAGCCAGATGATTTGGGATCCCGGGAGCTTCCACCAAATTGTGAATATGATGCAGTGCGCATCTGTGATGGAAATCAATGGTCACCAACAGTGGTGGTATTAAGCGAGACCGCCCTGCAGTTGTATGAGGCTGTCACCCCAGATGCACTCATACTGATGAGGGATGGGCGACGCGTTCTCCACATCCAGAATAGAGGGAGGAAGGTCGTAAGGTCAGACACTTGGCCTTAGAGGGTCTCAGTTGGGTAACAGATCAAGACAGCCGAGCCGCAGGACATGCCACCTCTGGAACAAAATGGACTCACTGCCTTCTGACAACAGTAGTGCTGATCTTGGCAGGGAGACCAGCACAGGGCACCTGAGAGATTAACTGAACTTTATTAGCAAGGTTCATTAGTAGGACGGTTATAAGTGTTTGGAGGAGCGAGTTATATAAATGTTGTTTGTTAAGTGTTGTTGTTATTATGTTGTGGCTGGATATTGGGAATTGTACCTTTCAGAGCACTCAGCTTCCCAGACACAGGAAGTCTGGGGGAGGAGCGCTGCAGAAGCAGAGACAGGTGGAACTCAGTGACTGAGTGAAGAGGGGCTCTTTCAAGTCCCTTGGGCCAGAGTGTTTCCTGAAGCCCACACAGCCCTCCACCCAGACCAGGAGAAGGAACAAACAGAGGCAGAGGCTCTAGAAGTTCTCAGAGCTACCTGGGCACCAAACCAGAGGCAGCCAGGCGCATGGCAATTCTTGTGTTCCTAAAACTTGTTCCACGCCGGAGCTTTGTCAGGTTTAAATGCTTGTACTCGAGACATTTTCTGCTGTTTCTGTAAGTGAACTCATGCATATTCATCAAATATTTAGATCAGGGCATTGAATCACTGGAATAGAATCTCCATGATTTCTAGACCTTCAGCCTTAACAGGGCCACCAGCGGGAGGTGATATGGTACACACAGCTTCACCCAGACAGAAAGCTGAAGGGAAAGGGGATCAAGTATAGATCTCTTATTGTGAATTGAAGGTCCTACGATAGAGAAGACCTCTACCCCAAGTCCAATAATTGTTCCAGCCCTGACCTGGAAGGGTTACCTCAAAAGGTGGGAGAAAAGAGAGGACTGGTTTCTATAACCCATTTGTTCTCTGGCTTGTATACTGAGATAAATGGGCCCAATTGGTGCCCCTTATGATTAATTTATCTGGCAATGTGGGCACCTGTCCCACCAGGGTCTGAGTCTGAGACTGAGACCCATCCCCTCCCCACTCATCTGACATAGGGACACCAAACATCCATCCCTTGATTTGGGCTCAGAATGTACCTAAGGGTCTAGAAATGGAAGGCGCTGTATGCTAATCCTAATGCTCCCGAGCCAGTTGTTCCCCAGTTTGTGGCCAGATTGGACTGAGGCACAATGAGAAGCAAATGGCTCCATCTTCCATTTTTGAACTTGTAAGACGGTCAGTCCCCTTGATGTGATGCTTCTTAAAAGGGTCTTTTTTTCAAGCCAGGAACTCCACCATACATGTTTATGATTATTAAGCCCTAGTTAGTGGGTGGGGGAATGTGGCTCATGAGGTGTTTGCTTGTCAGGAATCTGGTAGTGCTAAATGGAAAGTAAAAGTTGTCAAATCTGTTGGGATTCTCATTCTTTTTCAGGCAGAACGGATGCTCCTGGTGCAGGGCCTGGTACCCAAGTCCAGTGGATAGTCTCCTGAGAGGAACAGGATGGCTGAAGTATCAGGGCTAAGAAGTGAGACCTCCCCCACATCCAAGCCATTGGAACTTGAACCCATAATTTGCTCCTGGGCCAGGGAATCAGTCTCCAGGTTTGGGGCATCCAGGATTTTCTCCTTTTCTCTCCCCATAAGGTCTAAGTCATGGTGACCTTACCCTGTTCCCAAGGAGGACTGGACATCTGCTTCTTGCCCATCATCAGGGGCCTCTATGGGCAATAAACAAAAATTCACAGAAGCCCACGACCTGTCTCTGCCTTTTACTAAAAATACCCATGAGAGAATCTTACCCTTAGGCTATGTCTACACTGCGCAGCTTTTAGTGACATGGCTGTGCCGCTACAGCTGTGCCACTAAAAGGTGTGCAGAGAGGTCTCCTGCCAACAAAAAACTTCCACCCCCAACAAGCGGCATTAGCATTGTTGGCAGGAGAGCGCTCCTACAGACAAAGCACTGTTCACACCGGCACTTGTCATCAGCAAATCTTTTGTCTTTCGGGAAGGGGGTGGTTTTTTTTAACACCTCTGAATGTTGTTAGCTTATAAGCCTGTTAGCTCGAGATAGAATTTTGGATTTGATGTTTAATACTCTTACATCCTTACTAATATGTGTGAAGAACAAAGGACAAAGATGCTGTGTGTTGCATTTCTCACAACCAGATGAGGCTTTTAGTACAATGAGACAAAGGGATGGCGCTAAAAGTGTTATAGGGTATGGTGGGAGTGCAATATATGAGCTCACACTTGATGACTGCCTCAACTCCTTATCTCAAAGCAAGGTCAGACAACCAGTCGGGAGGGGCAAGGGAGGATTGTGTGGGGAGGTAAAACACTAAAAGACCAGAGAAATGACTGCCCCTGACTGGAGCACAACCTCACTCTTTACCCCTCCCATGGAGTACAAAAGGAGTGGGATGAAGACCTCGGCTCACAACCCTCCAGAACAGAACATGACCATAAGTTATCAGGAGTGTGACTAGGGTCATGAACTGCAGGTATATTTGGGCCTGCTAAGAAGAAGGAGGGGGAGTAGGAATGGGGAATGGGAGTGGGAAGGGGAATGATAATGGTAATGGGGAATGGGGGACTGGGAATAGGGGAATGAGGAACAGGGACACAGGCAAGGCTCTGCAGTGTCAGAGTTGCGAAGGGGGACACAGAGTAAATGCTCTGCAGTATCAGAGCTAGAAGCAGAACACCGGGAAGAAGGAGCTCCATTGGTGTGTGGAGCTAGGGGTTAGAAGAAGAAGGGGTTCTACTCGTGTAGAAAACTGTAATTGGGGGAGGGGAAGGGGAAAACTCTATCGGCATAGAGAGGTAAGCCCGACTTGTGTGAAGATCTTCAGAATACATTTGCTTGGAACTCACTCCAATAAACATCGCATTGCCTGCACTTCAGACTTCTGGTCTTCCGCTTTCTGTCTGCATGACAAGAACCAGGAAAGGGGGGGGATGGGAAAGCCCTCTAACAAACGCCAAAAGTTTTGTCTTTCACTTGCCAGTGTAGACAAAGCCTTAGTCATTGGTATGAATCTGACCCCTGCTGGGGGCGGGGAGGGTAGGAAGCGGGGGGGCTGGGAGGGTGTCTAACAGTGAGAGAGCTGCCAGGAGCTGACCTCCAGCAGCTCCTCCGCCCCGCTGCTGCTCCTGTGGCAGGGTTTGACCGCAGCTGCTTGAGCCTCAAAGGGGCTGAGCCAACCCCATTCACTGCTTCAGTCCTGAGGCTACTGTTTTGATGGCCTGGGGCTGACAGCTGCTCCAGGCCTGGATTGGAAGAAGTCACGGATTCTGTGAACTCTGTGACAGAACTGTATCCCTACCAATGACCCAGAGGTGTAAAGCTCCATATCCTGGTTCCCAAAAAGAAACCAATTCCCCACTGCATGGCTGCCTTGGGTGCAGGGGACTGTACTAGATGACCTATTGAGTCCCCTTCCTGTCATACACTTCTGTGATTCTATGTCTGTATTGCAAGTGGTGCCAAAGATGTGGAAGGCTCCAATCCCATTGAGTTACTCTCTCTCCCAGCATGGGGCTAGATTGGAATGAAAAACCAAGGAGTGAATGTCTCTGTATCCCATTCCAATTCTTCTGTGCCTCCTGTCCCATTCTTTAAAGCAACCCCAAGGCATTGCTTTTCAAAGCTTAGACATCCCTGAACACTCACTCCTTCCCTCTAGACAATGCCCCATTTTCAGGTCACAGCCAAGTGAAGGTGGAAATCTATGGACTTTGAGTGTTCTCCAAATTTTTGTTTAAGGACATTTTGAAAGATCTTATCGGGAAGGTTTACATTTCTTATCAGGGTTATTAATTCAATAAGAAAAGCTCTGGGCTATGTGTTTATAAAAAGCAGCATCCAGGCGTTTCTCTACATTCGCCACTCATCACCACGGGCTTGCGTGTCAGAAAACATCATGAAGTGGCTTCTGCTCCTGAGTTTGGTGGCGCTCTCTCAGTGCCGGGTGACAAAGTGAGTACTGGGGGAACACACCACTTTGGGCTGCTGAACTTGGCTTTCTACATAACCATGTGTGATTATCAAGAGGAATGTCTGCACCTCTCTCTTTCTCTTCTCTATTCTCCATTCGTGTATAGGCAGCAGCTGGAAACATCCCCTTAGCTTTGTGTTGTAGCAGGGGAATAAGGAAGGCAGGTCTTGTGGTTAAGGCACTGGAGTGGCACTTGCAAGAGCTGGGTTAATGCCTGGCTCTATCACAGACTCCCTGTGTGACCAGGGGCAAGTGACGGAGTCTCTCTCTGGGGATCAGTTCTCTGTGATAATATTAGTGTTTATTATTTGTATTATCACAGCATGTAGGATCCACACGTCATGGACCAGAACTCCATGGCGCTAGGCACTGGAAGGCTGTCCCTTCCCTAAGTAGATAACTACCTCAGTAAGACATAAGAGACAAGAGAGACATGCAGATTGAGAGGGGAATACAAGTAAACAATCAGTCAGCTTGATGGACAGTGGGTACTGCACACCAGCAGCCAACCTGTTGTTATGGTTTTTTTATAGGCACGACGACAAAGGAGAGTTTCTAAGGAGGGATTTGAAGGAGGACAGTGTGGTTGCTTTGCAGATGTTTATGGGGAGGACCTCCCAACCATAGGGGGCAGGTCGGAGGAAGCACGAAGGTGCATGATTGAAAATGTATCATGTTGGCAGTAGAGGCTGGCATCATGGGCCAATGGGAGACGGGCATCAATAGCTTGATAGCTAATGAGGGATGAGAGGTAGGGTGGGACTGAGTGCGAAGGACCTTGGAAGTGAAGACAAGCAGCTTATGTCTGATATAGAGCAGGGGGAGCCAGTGGAGGGACCCAAAGAGAGGAGTGTCATGTTCAAAATGACTTGCTAGGATGATTATATTTGCAACAACGTTCTGAATGGACATGAATGTGGCAAAATGGCATTTGTCAAGGCCAGGGAGAAGAAGTTGCAGCAATTGAGACATGAAAGGAGGAGAGCTGGGACGAGACTATAGTTGTGTGAAGGGACAGGAAAGGCTGCATCTCAGAGAGCTTATGCAAGAAGATTTGGCAAGATTTAGACATAGCCTGGATGTGAGGAGCTAGACAAAAGTTGTTTCACATGTTTTGGGATTGGCTTTCTTTGTAGGAACAATCCCTGTACAGCATGCTCTACCCACGCCATGTGTGACTTATTCATCTTTATGTTCCCATCTTATCTCGTCCACTGTTACCCTGTCCTTTGTAAATGATTCCTTTGATGTTTCCTGCCTTATCTTGGCTAGTTCAGCCATTCTGTCTCTTGGCTTACCATGCACTTACCTGTCCTGGTTAGCATAGACATTCTGTGTTCAGCCTGCTGATCTATTCACAGTACTTTACTAATCCTGCCTCCTAAAAAATGAGGCTTCCCCCATGTTCAATTACTCCCATCAAGCCAGGCCTAGAAGGTAGAGATTTCAGTTTGGACAGAAGGAGACAGGTTTGGAGGAGGGAGGCAGATCTGTGAGTCATTGGTATAGAGGTTGTAGGGAATTGTGTTTGTGGATGAGATTACACAGAGATAGGGGTAGAGGAGAGTAGAAGGGGACCAAAGACAGAGCCTTGTAGAACGCCACAGAAGGTGGAGGGCAGATCTCTGAAGGCATCAAAGGAGTGATTACAGAGTGTAGGAGGGAGAACATGAGAGGAGAGACATGGAGCCAAGGGAGAAAATGATTCAAGCAGAAATGGCATGGTTGACGGGGTGCAAGGTGGCGGATAATAGTTCCTTTGTCCATTTTTCCTATTTCAACAGTAACCTTACGGACAGGGACTGTCTCTTTCTATGTATTAGTACAGCTCCCAGAACGTTAAGCCATCTCTCTTCTAGTACATATCGGCTGTGATTTTCCAAGAGTCTTACTGGAAATTTGTGCCCAACTCCCACTGACTTTCAGTGCACTGGGCACCCAACTCCTTTGCACTCCTTCGATAATCCTAGGTATACTAAGGGGTCTCAGTGCAATGTAAAAGCTGGATTGCACTGTAGGCGCTGAACACAAGGCTTGTCTATTGTTTATTTCCTATTGATTGGTCTCTCTCTCCCTACCCTTGTTGATTAGGGTCTCCTTGAAGAAGGGGAAATCCCTGAGACAGAACCTTAAGGAACATGGCTTGCTGGAGGATTTCCTGAAGAAACACCCTTACAACCCGGCCTCCAAGTATTTCCCCAGCCTGGCCAACAAGTTTGCCAGTGAGCCCCTAGCAAACTACATGGACGTGAGTATGGCAGGAGAGCAGGTCTTGTAGCCTCCCTCTCCTCATCCAAGCTTCCCACTCCTTTGCCAACAGCTGAGCTCTCCCTCCTCCCAAAAGTGCCCCAACCCTCTCCCCCACCCATGTGCTTCCAACCAAGCTCCCATCTTGCTGCAGCCACGAACCTGTGCTGGGCCACCCAGTCCCCAATTGTCATTGGATGGCATTAAGAAGAACATTGGGAATAGCACTCCCAGGGTTTGCTGGCTGCCCTCTTCCAATCATGCTCTTCCACACACTGAGATTCAGGGGTCTGAGGCTAAATAATTATGTGCATTTGATCACCTGTGGCGATTGGATACCAGGAGGTGCTAGGAGCCATGCTGGGCAAAGTGATGGCAGAAAAACACCAGCTCAGGTTGAGCCTTTAGCAGGGACACTGTAGCCCAGACCCTCAGCTGGTGGAACTATGCCGGTTTACTCCCGGTGATGATCTAGCCCTTGGAT
Organism: Dermochelys coriacea; assembly: GCF_009764565.3. Taxonomy (NCBI): domain Eukaryota; kingdom Metazoa; phylum Chordata; order Testudines; family Dermochelyidae; genus Dermochelys; species Dermochelys coriacea. The sequence continues at coordinate 10,529,207 of NC_050073.1, read as the reverse complement.
GGCAAGGGTTTCCTCTTTTTTCCATTGTTTTTTGTCCTGCTTTGGCAGATCGAGTATTATGGAACCATCTCCATCGGCACCCCAGCCCAGGAGTTCTCCGTCCTCTTCGACACCGGCTCTTCCAACCTGTGGGTGCCCTCCGTGTACTGCTCCAGCACAGCCTGCAGTAAGTCACCTGTAATGCCTCTTGCCTTGACATGCCAGCTGGGGAGGTTGATTGAAATCATAGAGATTTACATTAGCAAGGAGGAACCTTAACTGAAATAATTGATTTTAATTATTTTTCTAAAGGAAGTTGATTCTCACTGGTTTGTAACCACTATACAGGTTGACTTGCAACTATATATTTACATTATATTTTGTACTTCTTTTAGCAAATCAGGGGGATACACAATGTCAATTAACATAGCTTTATACACATTTATTCAAATTCTTACTTTGTTCATTTTTTCGTTATATTAGAAAATGGTGAAGGAGATGTTTCTTATTTACTATTTTATGATTATATTTTTGGTTTCTATCAGACTCAATTTGGATGGAAATTGGAAAATTCACTTTACAATTCAAAATCTAGCTTTTTAAAAAAATGGTTAAAACTCCTTTCGATGGGCTGTATATACAAGAAAGAAAAATTTATCAAAACTTTTTTTGCCTTTAAAAATAACAGATTTATGAAACAAAGGAAGTGTTATCTGTAGTCAGTGAATTGAACTGATTGTTTCTGATCCACACGTCCTTCAAGATTTTAGAACTTGTAGAGCTCATCCTCTCACACCTAGGTTTTATTCAGAGATTGGAAGAGGAAAACGAGTGTTCCCACTTTTTCAATTCCCAGTTGGTTTCTTAAGTTGGAATGAACTAGTCTGTGAACTGAACTAGTTAATAAACTGACTTGAAGAAAGTATGCTCTCTGCACCTACAGAAGAGGCTATTGCTGTCAAAATCTTGTTTAGCCTGAAACAAAGGAGACTCTGGTTCCAAGTGCTGAGTCAGTCAAATCTTCCAGTTCTGTTGACTTTCTTTAAATCCAGAAAACATGCACTGCTTAATAGTAACCTTTGTATTTAATTTAAATTATTTTAGTAGATTTTAGTAAGTTTAGACCTTACCCTATGTTGTCATAATTTCAAAGTTAATTTTAAATAGGTTATTTTTAAAAAGAAAAATATACTGACATCTTAAAAAATCAGATTTTTTTTTATCATTGATTTTTATTCACCCGGAAAGACAGCGTGCAGCAGGTCTCCCTCCATTGTCCTTCCATATACTGCACAGTGTCATAGGTGGAATGGGCCCTAGTAAGACAAGAAGCTAAATCCACAAAGGCACTTAAATGTGGCAATGTGAGTACTGCAATGTGTGACTCTTAGGCACCCTGACCTCATCAAAGAATTCAGAGTCTCGCTAGTCACCCAAGCTCTCCGTACAATGCATGGGGAAAGTTACAAGTGTCAGTCTGTGACCATCTGATTCATCTGTACTTGCAGGAAACCACAACAAATTCAACCCATCACACTCCTCCACCTACCAGGCCACCGGCCAGAGCCTCTCCATCCAGTATGGCACTGGCAGCATGACTGGCGTCCTGGGCTATGACACGGTCCAGGTAATCACAAGAAAGGATCAAAACCATGGAAAAGACATGGTGAAGGATTTGGAGTTAGAAGGACAGGACACATCTGGGAAGCTAAAGCAGAGTATGGGTATGAACTGGGAGAGGGGGGATAGAAAAAGGGAAGAGAAGAGGCAATGAGACTAATCACAGAATATTCTCATATGTTGGAGAGACCACAGTGCAGGGCATGCCAGCCTCTGAGAACTCCCAAGGCCATCAGCCCTGTGGTAGACTTGGCAGCTTCTCCAGGGTGCAGGGTGTGTCTGATTGTGCCCATCCCTCTCCCAAGGTTGGAGACATTGTGGACACGAACCAGATCTTTGGTCTGAGTGAAACCGAGCCCGGCTTCACCTTTTACTACGCCCCCTTTGATGGGATCCTGGGTCTGGCCTTCCCCAGCATCTCCTCCTCTGGAGCCACCCCCGTCTTTGACAACATGATGAACGAGGGTTTGGTGTCTCAGGACCTCTTCTCCGTCTACCTGAGCTCGTAAGTCAGGGCTGGAAACAGCCCATCTGCTGCAGTGAGATTCACGTTCCCAATGCGCCTCTCACAATGAGTGATCCCTGCAACATTTGCATAAGAATTGCCAAAAGCAGCCACCTCTATGGTGGAACATGGCAACTGTTCTATGCTAGTGATTTAAGTTTTTGGGAGCAGAAGTGAACACTAGGGCATTGATATTAAACTGACTCGTGGGAGAAGTTTCCCCTAATATATCACCCACATGATTTCCTGGCTCAACACCTTCTAGCACCAGGTTGAACCATCTGCTCAGTACTGACTCTGAGGGAAGAGCAGCACCTACTGAGTCACTGACACAACTGCCTCAAACACCTGGGCCTTTCCTTGGTGGTCTCCCGTCCACATTTGGCCAGGCCCAAATGTGCTTAGCTTTTGAGATCAAGGAAGAGAAAGCCCAAAGTGATGTCAAAGAGGGGGTGAGGTGCTCCTCTCATCCAACCAGCCTGTCCTATCTCTGCTTACTAGATGCTGATATTCCCAGCTCTGAGTCTACACCAGCACTCCCCAGCTGTCATCCTTCTCTAACAGATGGAGCGATTGCTATTGTCTCATTAGCCGACCATTTATACGTTCTCCTTGACTCTCCTCTCTCCCTTCTCCAGCAATGGCCAGACTGGGAGCTTTGTGATGTTCGGTGGCATCGACTCATCTTACTACTCTGGGAGCCTCAACTGGATCCCTCTCTCCTCTGACACTTACTGGCAAATCACTATGGACAGGTATCGCCCACCTCTTGGCCCTTCCCCTTCAATGTTACCTTGAAAAGACAGGCAAAAGGAGATGCATGTGGGAGCCGGGGGAAGCTCAACTTAGAGTCTAGACAAGAGGAGAGACAAGAAAAGGGAGTTGGGGTCACACCGTACTTGGAGTCATAGGAAAGGGGCTCACCAGCAAGGCAGTTAGATGAGTGGTTCTCCACCTCGCCGATAACAGGACCAGAAATGACCTGTGTCTGCCACTAGTAGGGGGGCAGGGTAAGGGCAGCACCACCACCCCTGCGTCCCCTTTGCAAGGACCCCTCTCTCCCCTGTTTAGCAATAAAGTAAAGGGCAGGGTGGTCGCAAACCCTTGACATCAGTTTGTGACCCTCAGACTAGATCGGTTACAGTCCCAGAAGTTTTGTAGGACAAGGAGCGATCGGCAATAGCCAAGGAAGAAGAGGTCGAGGCTGAAACATCAGGGGAAACTTTTTGGCCATCAGCAAGAATCACCCTACAGGCCTCTCACTGCTGGCTCATGGGCTGAGTGGGAATGAGATCGGAAGTGTTTGTGGGGATGTTCCCCTGACTCTCTCTCTTGCAGCGTCACCATGAACGGAGAGACCATCGCTTGCTCTGGTGGCTGCCAGGCTATCATTGACACTGGCACTTCTCTGCTGGCTGGGCCCTCTTCTGGCATCTCCAACATCAACTCCAACATCGGCGCCAGCGATGGCACGGTAAGGGCAGGGAGAAGGGAGAGATACTTCTAGAGGTGTCTACTACACATGGATGTGATGCTCCATCTCTCTCATTGGAGAACCTAGTGCCCGAGATGTGTCTAACCTTTCCTCCGTGTGTTGCCTTCCTCCCTGCAGATCAGCTGCAGTGCCGTGAGCAGTCTGCCCAACATCATCTTCACCATCAACGGCATCGAGTTCCCTCTTCCCGCCAGTGCCTACATCACTGATGTGAGTGTCCTGCTGAGAAAGCCACCTCGGGGCTTCTTAGCCAGGGCTTGTGCCTTAGGCCATTGCCTTGAGCATGCTGGCTAAATCCCCCTGCACAGCCAGCGTGAGCCTGCAGGAGCATCACTGAGATGCAGCTCAGAGTCTGTCCCTAGTATGAGAGTGGGGCGGCAGAGAGCTCTTCCCACAAACGGATCCAGTGGGAGGGACGGTCAAGATCGAGGCAGGCCCACAGTGAAAGTGACATACTGCAAGAGCAGCGAGGCAGCCTGTAGAGCTGGCCACCGTAGGAGATCACCAGGGCAGGGGCCTTACGGGGCTAGGAGAGAATTAAATGAGCAGCTACCCCAGCTGGGAGGCTAGATCAAGAGAGATCACTGCCTTGTGCTCCAGGGCATGGGCATCTGGGCATCAGGAAGGATGTTCCTTCCCCATGATAAGAGTTTGCTCCCCTCTGAGGAGGAACAGGCAAGCTGCTTTAACAGCACACAGCAACACCAACCGGTAGATGGGACAGGCAATGGGGAAGGCCAAATCCACTTATAATCACAGCAGGATTTCTGGTGGCAGAATGTAATTGCTCCCTTTGGAATCTGGACAGGAGCCTGGAGAGAGCGCGCTTTGCCTCCCCAAGGGATATGTCATGAACAGAAGCGGTCAGGACCTTGCTTTTCTTCCCAGTTGACAGGCTACATCCCTTAGGCCTTGGCTTAGGCACTGGGGCTGTTCTGAGGGCCAGATCCACAAAGGTAGCTCACTGTGAGTTAGGCATCTAAGAAGCACCCAAAATTGGGGCCCAACTCACCAGTGTCACTCCCTGCAGCCCACAGAGGTCTCCTATTGAAGTCCTACCCAGCCTAATGCTACTTGGTTTGAGAGTTCTGAGATCCCAGCCCAAGATGGTAATAAGCACCAGCAGGGCCTATCAGGATGGTAACTCAGGGAAGTTCCCACCCAATAATTACCACGTCCTCTTTTCCCCTGATGCAGGAGTCAGGCTATTGTAACTCTGGCTTTGAAAGCATCGACGTCGGAGGGCTCTGGATCCTCGGAGACGTCTTCATCCGCCAGTATTACGTTGTCTTCGACAGGGCCAACAATCAGGTGGCCCTGGCCTCTGTGGCATGAACACAGCACCATCCATGGGGCACTGCCATGGAACACTGACCCCAGAGAGTCTCTGTTTCTCTAGAGTCCCAACACCGCTTATCGATCAAGTGACATCACCCCACACTCACCCTCTATCCCATAATTTTACCCCCAGTAGAATAAAGGAATATAAGAGCATTTGTGTGAATTGTTTCTCTTTGATGTGGTTTAGGATTGGACCCATCTTTTATTCATTTTTTGAACATTGGCTTTTAGGGCCACAGCTACCTGCCTATGAGTACTAGCAACAAATTTTAGCAGCTGTTGCATCCACTGGTCTGTAAGGACCCGGGGCTGCAGTTTATTAGCGGTGCTCCACCTACCCCCATTGTTCTGAAAGGCACATGTCTTTGCCAGTTGTTGCCTTGAATGGGATAACTCCATGAGACCACCATTATGGCCATAAGAATAAATGGTAGCCGTTGATCCCAATCCTTTCCCTGCTGGTTTACTATTTTTTTAAAAGCTGTTTTAAGAGCGCGGTTAGCCCATTCTAACTGGCCTGAACTTGGAGGTGTCCTGCTATATGCAATTTTTGCTTGATTCGAATAGCTTGACAAGGCCTTTTAGTAATATTCTTGATGAAATGGGGTCCTTGGTCCAAATCAATTTTTTTGGCATACCCCACCTGGTTATTACCGGCTCAATCAGCACACAGGCTGTTGTTTGTGCTGTGTTGCTTTGGGTGAGGATTGGTTTACTCCTTTTTGTAAATGGATTAACAGTTACCCAACAACATTGACTACCCCTGGCTTTTCTTGCTAAAGGGCCAATGTAATTAAATTGTAAACGAGCCCAACGCCCCTCTATTCTCTGGTGTTTTAGAGGCTTTTTGATTATATTAGAATTAACATTATTGGCTGTACAGGACAGACCATTATTTACAAACTATTTTATATTACTGCTTATATTTGGCACCAGCCAAGTGCTTGCAATTTAGCTAAAGATATTTTTTACTCTCAAATGCCCCCTCTCATGGGCTAGGGAAATTATTTGTGTTTTTAATGCCATGGGTACCACCCAAACTACTTTGGTTTGTCAGTTATAGCACAAACGGCTGTCTCACCGGGGACTATGCTAAAACTGGAGCCTGAACTGAGGCCTGCGTTAACTGGATCATGGCTTCCGCTGCAAAGGGCCCCTGTTTCATTGCACTCCCTTCTTTAACAATTTATGCAGTGGAGCTGCCTTTTTTGAAAATCCCTTAATAATATTTTGGGAAAAATTAACCATTCCCAAAAAGGATTTAAGAGAGGTGACATCTGTAGGAGCTGGTAATTTAAGAATCAGCTCTACTTTTTGTTTATTAGGGGAGCACCCTCCTGTCCCAAAGTCATTTCAAGATAATTTACTTGTTGGGAACACAACTGGGCTTTTTTGTTTTTTTTGATAAACCCAGCTTCCTGAATTTTTTGTAATATCCTATTTAATAATTTTTTTTTGTTTGAGTGCAAATTAGGATATTTACATAAGAAAATACACTGTTTTTTAAGGCATTTTATTTTACATTTTAACGACATAAGCATGACAAATAAGAACGGCATTGTTCCAGCCCATGGGGACCCTGGCAAAACACAACTGCTTCCGTGGAAAGGTAAAAGCAAATGTGTAATAGCTGTCCCGATGAAAAGGGATAGCAAAGGAAGCATCGGCCAAATTCAAAACTGAAAACCACCGGTCCCCTCCTACACTGGAAGCTATTACCCATAGGTGCTGACTCCATGGGTGTTCCGGGGTCCCCACCCCGCCCCCCTGCCCTAGCTCACCTCCGCCTCCGCTCCGCTCCACCTCGGCCCCTGAGCGCACCACCACGTCATCCTTCTCCCCACTCACACCCAGCACTTGCGCTGCGAAACAGCTGTTTTGCTCGGCAAGCCTGGGAGGGAGGGGAGAGGAGTGGGAACGCGGTATGCTTGGGGGAGCAGGTGGGGCCGGGGTGGGGATTTGGAGAGGGGTCCAATAGGGGTAGGGTGGGGCAGAATTAGGGCGGGGACTTTGGGGTGGAGGTGGGGCCAGGGGCGGTAGGGCAGGCGTGAACACACACTGGCACAGAAAAAAGTTGGCTCTTGTGCTATTACCTTCTGATACTTGGCCACTGCGGGGGGGGCATTGATGTGTCACCTGATTAAGGGGGCAAAAATCAACTACCAGCCTTCAGGTCTTGCTGTCACTTTTAAGGACTGGCCAGAGGGCAGATTTATTGGGACTTGACTGTTCCACTAAAACCCCTTGGCTTAAAAGCCCAGCCACTGTGGGTTTTTTTAGGCTGGCTTCTGCCTTTTTTGATAGCTATACTGCTTCTGGGGTGGGGGATCGGGATCTGTAACTAGGATTTTTGTCTCAATTTTACCACATTCTATTTTATTTTATTTTTGGCCTACATCTCCTGATGGTTTTTTTTGCAATTGCTAGAATTTTTGGAGTTCACGTTGGCCACTTTAGCTCTTTAGATGCCTTAAGGACCATTATTCAGTAGCTTGCCAAATTTTTCCTGGCTTTTAGGATGTGCTGGGAGGCATTTTTCATAGAACCGTGACAGCAAAATTAATTAACTTTTTAAATTTTGTAAAGACATTTATTTTTAAAATCCCTTATTTAGATTTTTAAAGCCAAATTGCCTTTTATGTATGTATGTATTTATTAATTTATTTAACTGATACAAAATATTTTTCAAAAAAGGAACCGTACTTTTTGCCTTATTGAACCCCTGTAAGGTCTTAATTCCAGCCGGAGGGCCAAACAGGTTTTTATTTTGGGTACTACTTAGGGAATAAGTGGCACCTGTATTTAACAACAAATTTTGTCCAAACACCCTGTCAGGGTTCCCTCCCCACTCTGAACTCTGGGGTACAGATGTTGGGACCCGCATGAAAGACCCCCCCCAAGCTTATTTCTACCAGTTTAGGTTAAAAACTTCCCCAAGGCACAAATTCTTCCTTGTCCTTGGACAGTATTGCTGCCACTACCAAGTGAGTTAGACAAAGATTCGGGAAAAGGACCACTTGGAGTTCCTGTTTCCCCAAAATATCCCCCCCAGCCCCTTCACCCCCTTTTCTGGGTAAGCTTGAGAATAATATACCAACCAAATAGGTATACACGGTGAGCACACACCAGATTTGGAGCTTTACACCTCTAGGTCATTGGTATGATTCCGAGCCCAGGTCAGCAAAGGGAGATGCAGTTAGTGGACTGGAAATAGGATAGGCAGCATGAATTTGAGTGACTTGGTTACTCAGGGGAGTGGGCTTGAGAGCCAGTTACCTCTAGGGTGCTGGTTCTATCTCACCCAGTTCTATAGTGAAAGGCTTTGTCACCTGACAGCCCTTGGGTGAAATATGTAGGTGAAATATACTGGTATTCTCCACTGTTTCCTAGTGGCATATGTTAGGGTAGGGAAGGCTTAGGTGTGAAGACTTGGTTTAGGTGTGGGTAGATGAATGCGGTTGGGAATGACAGGACTAAGGCATTGGTGGGCTATGGAGCCCACCAGTGGAGGAGAAGAAGGAAGAGATGTCCTTGGGTAGAGGGTAAGTTCATAATGACATAGGATTTAGGGGAGAGAAAAGGAGATCCTGGATGGCCCTCAAACTGGCGAGTGATTATCTGCACCAGGAGCAGATCATGGGCTCAAATCTCCATGGCTGGGATGTGTGGGGAGGCCTAGCTGCTTAGCCCTGATACTGCAGCCATCCTATTCCTGGCAGGAGGCCATCCACGGACTTGGGCGCCAGGCCATGTGCCCACAGCCAGAAGCAGCTGCTCTGCCTGAAATCACAATGAGAATCCCATGAGATTAGACAACAGCATTTAACTTTCCATTTAGCACTATCCACTCCTAACCCTGTGGGGGACAAGCAAACACCAGGGGAAGGATGAGGTTTCCACGTAACTAGGAGTAAAGTCGCCTTAGGCCAGCAACAACCCTAACAAAGGGGCCTAGAACTGGGCAGGCCTAACTTTGCCACATTGTGTATGAAATCTTATCAGTTCATACAAGTTTATCTGAGCGGAACTGGTCCTGAAAATCAGCTTATCCCCTGTTACCCCACAGTGAGGTCCTGGCATCTGGTGTTAGTCTTGCAAATGGGCAGGTATTTTCCATTCCCCACTCTAGATTTTTCAAGAAGAAGACAAAATAGATCTCAGATTTAGAGAAGGGAGGTTTGCTTTGAGATGTCTGACACCAGAGAGACAATACAGGCACCTCGTAGCACCCTGAAGCAGTAAGGATTAATCCTGCCCTATAGCACCCACTGCTCTTCCAGTCTTGGGGCTCCATGCAGCTCTGCCAATGCCTCTCAATCTTGACCCGGTTTTTATAGCCTTGGGGTATAAACATACACAGAGCGCTGCCAAAGTGTCTCTCTTGGGGTTACCATATCTGAACATTCAAAAAAGAGGAGTCTCCACGCGGGGGAGGGGGAGGTATTTGCTTGTGCCCCACCGCCTCTGGCCCCACCCCAACTCCTCCCTTTCCCTTCCCCTTCCCTGCCCCCATTCCAACCTTTTCCCCAAAGTCCCTGCCCCAACTCTGCCCCCTCCCTGCCCCATTGGACCCCTTCCCCAAATCTCTGCCCCGGCCCCGCCTCCTCCCCTGAGTGTGCCATGTTCCCCCTCCTCCCCCCTCCCTCCCAGCCACACGAATCAGCTGTTTCACAGTGCAAATGCTGGGAGCTGGGGGAAAAAGTGGGCACTCTCTTGAATGATCAACATTCACTTTCTTTTTTGAACGATCAACTCTCCTTTGGGGAAAAATATTAATGGCAACATCCTGGACGTTTTTAGATATTTAAAAATTCCTCCCAGACGGCAATTTAAGAACCAAAAAGCCGGACACGTCCGGGAAAATACGGACGTATGGTAACCCTAGCCTCACTCCTGAGCCACAGGCCAGCCTGCTGTTCCAGCCCTCAGGCCTGACACATACACAGCTCTTCTGATGTCCCTCAATCCTGACGTGCAGTTCCTTGTGCTGTCTATAATTTAGGCTATTCTACAGAAAGTTGGCTGATATAACCAATTGTGTTATTCCCATTGCAGAATTCCTTGCAGCCTGCAATAATTTGTGACTGGTTTGAGGCTGAAGAGCTGAACTTGTAAGTTTGGGGCGGTGGATGGTGGAGCAGCGAGCAGACAGCTGGTGAGGGTGGCCACCGGAGTGTGAGCAGGTGGCCAGAGAGTGGTAAGCAGGTGGCCGCTGAGGGTGGCTGGTGTGTGGAGCAAGTGCCCAGGCAGCATAGCAAGGAAGGCGGCATTTACTCCCCCCACTGCAATGCGGGGAGTGAAAGATGCAAGCAGACGCACCTACGAATGTTGGGTCTTCACTGACCAAGGACAACAGCTGTGAGTGGAGTATGAAGGGGGGGGGGCCATTACAGGAACGTTGGTGTTGGATTGAAGAACCTGAAGCAAAAGTGTATTCTAGGTTGAGTGTTCTGTTCATGCTTTTATGTTTATGAATCCTGCTTGTGCTGTTTTCATAGAGTCATAGAATCATAGAATCATAGAATATCAGGGTTGGAAGGGACCCCAGAAGGTCATCTAGTCCAAACCCCCTGCTCAAAGCAGGACCAAGTCCCAGTTAAATCATCCTAGCCAGGGCTTTGTCAAGCCTGACCTTAAAAACCTCTAAGGAAGGAGATTCTACCACCTCCCTAGGTAACGCATTCCAGTGTTTCACCACCCTCTTAGTGAAAAAGTTTTTCCTAATATCCAATCTAAACCTCCCCCATTGCAACTTGAGACCATTGATCCTTTTTCTGTCATCTGCCATCACTGAGAACAATCTAGATTCATCCTCCTTGGAACTCCCTTTTAGGTGGTTGAAAGCAGCTATCAAATCCCCCCTCATTCTTCTCTTCTGCAGACTAAATAATCCCAATTCCTTCAGCCTCTCCTCATAAGTCATGTGCTCCAGCCCCCTAATCATTTTTGTTGCTCTCTGCTGGACTCTTTCCGATTTTTCCACATCCTTCTTGTAGTGTGGAGCCCAAAATTGGACACAGTACTCCAGATGAGGCCTTACCAATGCCGAATAGAGGGGAATGATCATGTCCTTAGATCTACTGGCAATGCTCCTACTTATACAGCCCAAAATGCCATTAGCCTTCTTGTCAAAAAGGGCACACTGTTGACCCATATCCAGCTTCTCATCCACTGTAATCCCAGGTCCTTTTCTGCAGAACTGCTGCCTTGCGACTTGGTCCGTAGTTTTTAGCAGTGCATTCGATGCTTCCGTCCTAAGTGCAGGACTCTGCACTTGTCCTTGTTGAACCTAAAATGGTCTCCTTTCCTGCCTATCTGGCTTCCACCTCTCTCTGGGTTGGCCAGCCTCCCAACTTCCTCTTCCCAGGGAGGCTACCTGCCTCTGTAGTCTCAAAACATGCCTCCCTTCTCCCAGGGAGAGACTGCAGCCTATTTCCATGCAGCCTCCTTCCACTGTCTGCTCCCCAGCTTTATGGAAGCCCTACCTGTTCCTGCACAGGTGGGCTTCTTCTAATTAGGGCTTTTCTCTCATCTTTAATTTCCCCCAGCTTGCTGCCTAATATGTTAATTGGCTCCTCTGTCCTACCTTAACCCCTTCAAGGGGAGTGTTGGGAGGACACGCCATCACACATGGGCAAAGTGACACACTAGGAAAAGTTTCAGAGTAGCAGCCGTGTTAGTCTGTATTTGCAAAAAGAAAAGGAGTACTTGTGGCACCTTAGAGACTAACAAATTTTTTAGAGCATAAGCTTTCGTGAGCTACAGCTTACTTATATGCATCCTATGAAGTGAGCTGTAGCTCATGAAAGCTTACACTAGGAAAATTATCTTTGCAGCAGCATTCTGAACGTGCATGACTGGGGCAAGATGGCATTTGTCAAAGGTCAGGGAAAAGAATATAACAGCAAATGAGACATGAAATGAGGAGAGTTGGGACGAGAGCTATAGTTCTGTGAAGGAAAGGCTGCATCTCAGAGAGCTTATGCAAGAAGATTTGGCAAGATTTAAACATAACCCAGATGTGAGGAGCTAGAGAAAAGTCCATGTTGAAGATGACTTCAGGTTATGGCCTGCTTGAGGGGCAGGATGGTATCGTTGCCGACAGTGATCAAGGAAAGAGATAGTGTGGGAGGGCTTGATGGGAGGAGGAAGATTAGGAGCTCTGTTTTAGTCATGTTGAGGTGGAGCTGACAGAGAGACATCCATGAGGAAATGTCAGGGAGACAGGCCTGTTGGAATTTCTTCCGAGACCCCTTCCCACTTGGCTCCCCAAACACTCAGTTTGACTCCGTATTTCTTCACTCAGGTGTCTTCAGTTGGTATACTGTAAAGCTATGCTGGGCTGATCTGACTCATCTGCAGGGGGTGGACGCAGGGTGCCTCAAGGATCCAAAGTTACACAAATAACCCTGCTTCCTTTACAGACATTTACACATCACATTCATTGCATTTACTATGTATTGTATCACACATTTTGGGATTGGCTTGGTTACTTTGTAGGAACCAATCCCTGTACAGCATGCTCTATCCATGCCATGTGTGACTTACGCATCTTTATGTTCCCATCTTAACTTATCCATTGTTACCCTGTACTTTGTAAATGATTCCCTTGATGTTCCCTGTCTTATATTGGTTAGTTCAGCCAGTCTCTCTTCGCTTACCACCCACTTACCTGTCCTGGTTAGCACAGACATTCTGTGTTCAGTCAGCTGATCTATTAACCTCTCTAATCCTGTCTCCGAAAAAATGAGGCTTCCCCCATGTTCAATTACTCCCATCAAGCCTGGCGTACAAGGCCAAGATTTCAGTTTGGACATGAGGAGACAGGTCTAGCCGAGGGAGTGTAGATTTGTGAGTTACCAGTATAGATACAGTAGTGGAATTTATGTTTGTGGATAAGATTGCTCAGAGATAAGGGATAGAAGGATAACAGAAAGGGACAAAAGATCCTTACAGAAAGTTGAAGGGTGGATCCTCTGAAGACATCAAAGAGTGATTACAGATATAGGAGGGAGAACCATGAGAATAGAGAGACATGGAAGCCAAGGGAGAACGTGATTTCAAGCAGAACAGTGTGGTCAATGGAGTCAAGGCGGCTGATAATACTTTCTTTGTCCATCTTGTCTATTTCCGCTGGGTCATCTCTCTGTCATCTCTAATACACATGTGCTGGAATTTTCCAAGGGTCCTGTGGGAATTATGTGCCCAACTCCCATTGACTTTCAGTACACTGGGACTCCAACTCCTTTACACTCCTTTGATAATCCTAAGTGTACTAAGGGGTCTCAGTGCAATGTAAAAGCTGGATTGCACAGTATTCCCTGACCACAAGGTTTGCCTACTGCTTATTTGTTACTGATCAGTCTCTCTCCCCACTCTTCTTGATTAGGGTCTCCCTGAAGAAGAAGAAATCCCTGAGGCAGAACCTTAAGGAACATGGCTTGCTGGAGGATTTCCTGAAGAAACATCCTTACAACCTGGCCTCCAAGTATTTCCCCAGCCTAGCCAATGAGGATGCCAGCTAACAAACTACATGGATGTGAGTATGGCAGGAGAGCAAGTCTTGTAGCCTCCCTCTCCTCATCCAAGCTTCCCACTCCTCTGCCAAAAGCTGATCTCTCCTCCTCCCAAAAGTGCCCCAACCCACTCCCCTACCCATGTGCTTCCAACCAAGCTCCCATCTTGCTGCTGCCAAGAACCTGTGCTGGGCCACCCAGCCTTGATTGGATGATGTCAAGGTTCCTTTGCCACTCTGAACTGTAGGGTACAGATGTGGGGACCTGCATGAAAGACCCCCTAAGCTTATTTTTACCAGCTTAGGTTAATAACTTCCCCAAGGTACAAACTTTGCCTTGTCCTTGAACCGTATGCTGCCACCACCAAGCCTGTTAAACAAAGAACAGGAAGAGAGCCCACTCGGAGATGTCTTCCCCCAAAATATCTCCCCAAACCCTACACCCCCTTTCCTGGGGAAGGCTTGATAAAAATCCTCACCAATTTATACAGGCGAACACAGACCCAAAACCCTTGGATCTTAAGAACAATGAAAAATCAATCAGGTTCTTAAAAGAAGAATTTTAATTAAAGAAAAGGTAAAAGAATCACTTCTGTAAAATCAGGATGGTAAATACCTTACAGGGTAATCAGATTCAAAACTGAGAGAATCCCTCTAGGCAAAACCTTAAGTTACAAAAAGACACAAAAACAGGAATATACCTTCCATCCAGCACAGCTTATTTTACTAGCCATTTAACAAAAGGAAATCTAATGCATTTCTAGCTAGATTATTTACTAACTGAAGTTCTGAGTCTGCATTCCTGATCTGTTTCCGGCAAAAGCATCACCCAGACAGACGAACCCTTTGTTCCCCCCCATCCCGATTTGAAAGTATCTTGTCTCCTCATTGGTTATTTTGGTCAGGTGCCAGCAAGGTTATCTTAACTTCTTAACCCTTTACAGGTGAAAGGGTTTTGCCTCTGGCCAGGATGGATTTTATAGCACTGTATACAGAAAGGTGGTTACCCTTCCCTTTATTTTTATGACAGATGGGATTAAGAAGAGAACTGGGAACAGCACTCCCAGGGTCTGCAGGCTCCCCCCTACTCACTGCCCCCTCTCACATACTGATATTTATGGGGACTAGGGCTCAATGACTCTGTGCCTCAGATGCCAGTAGGTGCTAGGAGCCATCCTTGGCAAAGTGATGGCAGAGGAACACCAGGTCAGGCTGAGCCTGTAGCGAGGGCACCATAGCTCAGACCCTCAGCTGGTGTAAATCAGCTTGGGTAGCTATAAGGGTTTACACCAGCTGAGGATCTAGCCCTTGGATGGCAATGGTTCCCTCTCTTTACATCGTTCTTTGTCCTGCTTTGGCAGATCGAGTATTATGGAACCATCTCCATCGGCACCCCAGCCCAGGAGTTCTCCGTCCTCTTCGACACTGGCTCTTCCAACCTGTGGGTGCCCTCCGTGTACTGCTTCAGCACAGCCTGCAGTAAATCACCTGTAATGCCTCTTGCCTTGATATTCTAGCTGGGCAGGTTGAATAAAATCATAGAGATTTACATTAGCAAGGAGGAACCTTAATTGAAATAACTGATTTTAATCTTGTTTTGCATTTGTACTTTTTAGTTATTTTTCTAAAGGAAGTTGATTCTCACTGGTTTGTTACCACTATAAACATGTTGAGGCCCCACCCTACTCACATCATCCCCCCTCCCTCTGTCGTTCACTCTCCCCAACCCTCTCTCACTTTCACCAGGTTGGGGCGGGGGGTGGGGTGCGGGTTCTGGGCTGAGGCCGAGGGTTTTGGAGTGTGGGAGGGGGCTCTGGGTTAAGCCTAGGGCAGGCGATTGGGGTGCATTAGGGGGTGAGGGGCGTGGGCTCTGGGAAAGAGTTTGGGTGCAGGAGGGGGCTCTGGGCTGGGGTAGGGGTGCAGGATGCAGGCTTTGGGAGGGAGTTTCAGTGTGGGAGGAGGCTCAGGGCTGGGGGTCAGGGTGGAGGAGGGGGTATGGAGTGCAGGCTCTGGGAGGGTGTTTGGGTGTGGGAGGGGGCTCAGGGCTGGGGCAGGGGTTTGGGGTGTAGGGTGCAGGCTCCGGCCAGGAGGCGCTTACCTCGGGTGGCTCCCGGTCGGTGGCGCAGCAGGGCTAAGGCGGGCTCTCTGCCTGCCCTGGTCCCACGCTGTTCCTGGAAGAAGCCAGCATGGCCCTGGGGAGGGGGAGAGGGAGAGGGGGCTCTGTGCGCTGCCCTTGCCTGCAGGCACCAACCCTGCAGCTCTCATTGGCTGCAGTTCCTGGCCAATGGGAGCTGCGGAGTTAGTGCTGGAGGTGTGGGGGGGGGCGCACAGAAACCCCCCACCTCTCCACCAGGGGCCTCAGGAACATGCTGGCTACTTCTGGAAGCAGCACAGGGCCAGGACAGGCAGGGAGCCTGTCTTAGCCCTGTTGTGCCGCTGGACTTTTAGCGGCCTAAAATCTCCTGGATTGGCTTCAGTAGCCTCCAGGAGATAGGGCCTGATTCTGGGAGACTCCCGGCGAAACCAGGAGGGTTGGCAATACACATTTATTTATGCAATTATATAGCTTAATATACAATTATTCAGATAAATAATTTGTACGTTTTTCAATTATTTTAGAGAATGGTGAGGGATGCATTTCTTATTCACTATGTAATTACTTTTTGATTTGTGTCAAACTCAATTTGAATGGAAATTGGAATTCACTTTAAAATGCAAAATCCAGCTTTAAAAAAAAATTAGTTAAAACTCCTTTGAATGGGCTGGATACATAAGAAAGAAAAATTTATCAAAACATGTTTTGCATTTAAAAATAACAGATTTATGAAACAAAGGAAGTGTTATCTGTAGTCAGTGAATTGAACTGATTGTTTCTGATCAGCGTGTCCTTCAAGATTTTAGAACTTGTAGAACTCATCCTCTCGCACCTAGTTTTTACTCAGAGATTGAGGGGAAGAGGAAAACAAGCATTCCCACTTTTCAGTTTCCAATTAGTTTCTTAAATTGGAATGAACTAGTCCATGAACTGAACTAGTTAATAAACGGATATAAAGAAAGTATTCTCTTTGCACTTGCAGAAGAGCCTACTGCTATCAAAAGCTTGTTTAGCACTTGAAGAAATTCTGTTTCCAGATTATGAGAGCATTGAAATTCCACCAGTTCCATTGACTTTCTTTAAAGGCAGAAAACATGCACTGCTTAATAATAACATCTTTATGTAATTTAGATGATTTTAGTAAGCTTAGGCCTTAACATATGTTGTCCTAATGTCAAGGTTAATTTTAAATAGGATATTTTAAATCATCTATTTTTAGTCACCTCAGAAGCCAGAGAGCAGTAGGTCTCCCTCCATTGTCCCTCCACGTACTGCATGGTGTCGGAGGGAAATCAGGCCCTAGTCAGACCCGAAGCTAGATCCACAAAGGCACTTAGGTGTGGTAATGCTGAGTGCTGCAATGCTTGACTCTTAGGCACCCTGTCCCCACTAAGGAATTCATAGCCTGTTTAGGCATCCAGGCTCTAGACAACACATGGGGAGAGTTACAAGTGTCCATCTGTGACCATCTGACTCTTCTGTACTTGCAGCAAACCACAACCAATTCAACCCATCAGACTCCTCCACCTATGAGGCCACTAATGAGAGTCTAATTCATCCAGTATGGCAGTGGCAGCATGACCAGCTTCCTGGCATATGACACCGTCCAGGTAAATCACAAGAACGGATCAAGATTAGGAGTTAAAAGGACAGGATGCATCTAGGAATCTAAAGAGGAATTCCACATGGAGTGAACCGGGAGAGGGGGATAGAGAAAGGATAGAGAAGAGAGGAGATAAAGCCAGAGAAAGAGGTGGGAGACACAAGAGCAAGCCAGAGATCATCTGCATTTTTGTATCATGCTCACTCTATTTTATCCACTTACAAGCAGAGTGCAGCTCATATGTTGGCTCATATTGAAAAGGGTAGGGTGTACAGTACAACTGCTCTCTACTGTATGAAATAGAGCTGCTCTGCTGTATATAGTCAGTGCCTTTGTATGGCAGGGAGGCTTTTAGAGAAGGAGGATCTCAGTTTTCTCTCTGCTGTTGGCATGAAGTGTGGAGTGAGTGTGGCATCCAGAATAGGAACAACTGCGAAATCCTAGGTGATCAAAGGGACTTTATAGGATTGTTAATACATATAATACCCATTGAAACTATTCTTAATGCTGGGGCCTCATTCTGATCTCAGGCTGGTAACTGCCCACTTCAGCTGAACGACTCCACAAAGAATGAAATCAAAGTCAGACCCATTAGGGCCTACGCATGTAATCCAGTCATTCATAGGCTGTTCCCATATATGACAGAGAGCAGAGTTCAGAGTTCAGCTTCTGAAAACTTCCCACCCACTAAGTTCCCTCTGGTAGGACTTAGCAGCTTCTCCTCGGGTATAGCATGTGTCTGATTGTCCCCATCCCTCCCCCAAGATTGGAGGCATTGTGAACACCAAACAGATCTTTGGCCTGAGTGAAACTGAGCCCGATACAGCCTTTGAGTACTCCGAATTTGATGGGATCCTGGGTCTGGCCTTCCCAAGCATCGCCTCTTCTGGAGCTACCCCCGTTTTCAATAACATGATGAATGAGAGTTTGGTGTCCCAGGACCTCTTCTCTGTCTACCTGAGCTCGTAAGTCAGGGCTGGAAACAGCCCATCTACTGCAATGAGATTCACGTTCCTATAGTGCCTCTCACACTGAGTGACCCCTGCAATGTTTGCATTAGAATTCCCCAAAAGCAGCTGTGGTCCTTTTCTAACAGATGGGGCATTTGCTATTGTCTTGTTAGCCAATCATTCATGGATCTTCCTTGACTCTCCTCTCTCCCTTCTCCAGTGATGAGCAGAGCGGCAGCTTCGTGATGTTCAGTGGCATTGACTCATCTTACTACTCTGGGAGCCTGAACTGGATCCCTCTCTCTGCTGAGACTTAATGGCAAATCACCATGGACAGGTATCTCCCACCCCTTGGCCCTTCCCCTTCATCATGCCAGCTTGAGGAGACAGGCAAAAGGAGATGTGTGTGGGAGCTCAACTTGCAGAGTCTAGACAAGATGAGAGACAAAGGAGTAGGAATCACACCTTCCTAGGAGCTATAGGAAAGGGGTTCACCAGCAAGGAGGTTAGATCAATGGTTATCCACCTCAGGAACCTTCATCTGGCCAGCTCTGCTTAGCAATAAAGGAATGGGCAGGATGGTCACAATGCCTTGACATCTCTTTGTGACACCCAGGGTAGATCGGTCATAGTCCCAGAAGGTTGTAGGACGATGAGTGATGGGCAATAGCCACAGAAGGTTGAAGCTGAAACATTAGGGGAAAGTTCTTGGCAGTCGTAGCAAGGGGGTGATGAGGCAGCTCCACAGGCCTCTCACTGCTGGCTCATGGGCTGAGTGGGAATGAGATCGGGAGTATTTGTGGGGATGTTCCCTGACTCTCTCTCTTCCAGCATCACCATGAACGGTGAGACCATCACTTGCTCTAGTGGCTGCCAGGCTATCATTGACACTGGCATTCTCTGCTAGCTGGGCCCTCTACTGGCATCTCCAACATCAATTCCTACATCGGCACCAGCAATGGCACGGTAAGGGCAGGGAGAAGGGAGAGATACTTCTAGAGGTGTCTGTTACAGACACATGTGACACTCCATCTCTCATTGGAGAACCTAGTGCCCGAGACGTGTCTAACCTTTCCTCCATATGTTGCCTCCCTCCCGGCAGATCAGCTGCAGTGCCATGAGCAGTCTGCACAACATCATCTTCACCAGCAATGGCATCGAGTTCCATGTGCCCTCCTAGTGCCTACGTTCTTGATGTGAGTGTTCTGCTGAGAAAGCTGCCCTGGGGCCTCTAATCGAAGGCTTGTGCCTGACGCCATTGCACTGAGCATGCTGGCAATTGCCCCCTGCACAGCCGGCATGAGCCTGCAGGAGCATCAATGAGACACAGCTCAAAGTCTGTCCCCAGTTTGAGAGTGGGGAGGCAGAGAGCTCTTCTCACAAACAGTTCCAGGGGGAGGGACGGTCAAGATCAAGGCAGGCCCACAGTGAAAGTGACATACTGCAAGAGCAGTGAGGCAGCCTGTAGAGCTGGCCACCATAGGAGATCACGAGGGCAGAGGCCTTACGGGGCTAGGAGAGAATTAAATGAGCACCTATCCCAGCTGGGAGGCTAGATGAAGAGAGATCACTGCCTCGCGCTCCAGGGTATGGGCATCAGGAAGGAGTTTTCCTTCCCCGTGATAAAGGTTTGCTTCCCTCTGGGGAGGAACAGGCAAGCTGCTTTAACAGCACACAGCAACACCAGCTGGTAGCAGGCAGTGGGGAAGCTCAAATCCTCTTATAATCAAAGCAGGATTTCTGGTGGCAGAATGTAATTGCTTCCTTTGGAATATGGCCAGGAGTCTGGAGAGAGCACGCTTTGCCTCCCCAAGGGTTGTGTCATGAACAGAAGTGGTCAGGACCTTGCTTTTCTTCCCATTTGAAAGTTTGCACCCCTTAGCCTGAGGCTGTTCCTAGGCCCAAATCCACAAAGGTAGGTGAGTGGGGGTTAGATATCTAAATAGCTTCAAACATTGGGGACCAACTCACCAGTGCCACTCCTATGGCCCATAGAGATCTCCCATCAAAGCCCTGACCCAGCCTAATGCTCCTTAGCTTGGGAGCTCTGAGAGTCCAGCCGAAGATGGTACGAGCACAGGCATGTGCAGGCTCTACAGGATGATAACTCAAGGGATCATTGAAGTTCCTGCCCAGTAATTATGTCCTATTTTCCCTGGTGCAGGACTCTGGCTCTTGTAGCTCTGGCTTTGAAAGCATCGATCTCCTTATCTCCTCTGGAGAGCTCTGGATCCTTGGAGATGTCTTCATCAGTCAGTACTACGTTGTCTTCGACAGGGCCAACAACCATGTGGCCCTGGCCTCTGTGGCATGAACACAGCGTCATTCCCAGGACACTACCATGGAATCCTGAGCCCAGAGAGTCTCCGTTTCTCTAGATCCCCAACACCGCATATCGATCTAGTGACCTCACCCCACCATCGCCATCTGTCCAGTAATCTTACCCCCAGTAGAATGAAGTAATATAAGAGCATTCGAGTGAATTGTTTCTCTTTGATTCTCTTTGAATGACTCAGATTCCACCACTGTGAAAAGGGAGATGTACCTTCTGCCAGCACCGCTCAATCCTGACCGGGAGCCCCTACTTCTATTCCAGCCTTGCCCCTCCCCATCTCCCTCCGTGCCAACACTTCTCACTGCTTATCTGTTTGATTTGTTTACTTCCAACATAATGACAGGTTTCAGAGTAGCAGCCGTGTTAGTCTGTATCCATAAAAAGAACAGGAGTATTTGTGGCACCTTAGAGACTAACAAATTTATTTGAGCATAAGCTTTCATGGGCTACAGCCCACTTCATTGGATGCATAGAATGGAATATATAAGAAGAAGATAGATAGATAGATAGATAGATAGATAGATAGATAGATAGATAGATAGATACAGAGAACATGAAAAGGTGAAGAGGCTAATTAATTAAGATGAGCTATTATCAGCAGTGGAAAAAAACTTTTGTAGTGCTAATCAAGATGGCCCATTTAAACAGTTGACAAGAAGGTGTGTGGATACTTAACATGGGGAAATAGATTCAATATGTGTAATGACCCAGCCACTCCCAGTCTCTATTCAAACCCAAGTTAATGGTATCTAGTTTGCATATTAATTCAAGCTCAGCAGTTTCTCGTTGGCATCTGTTTTTGAAGCTTTTCTGTTGCAAAATTGCCACCTTTAAGTCTGTTACTGAGTGGCCAGAGGGGTTGAAGTGTTCTTCTAAATGGACACAAATCTGACATCAGGAATCAGAACATTCAAAAACCGGTAGGAGAACACTTCAACCTCTCTGGTCACTCAGTAACAGACTTAAAGGTGGCAATTTTGCAACAGAAAAGCTTCAAAAACAGACACCAACAAGAAACTGCTGAGCTTGAATTAATATGCAAATTAGATACCATTAACTTGGGTTTGAATAGAGATTGGGAGCGGCTGGGTCATTACACATATTGAATCTATTTCCCCATGTTAAGTATCCACACACCTTCTTGTCAACTGTCTAAATGGGCCATCTTGATTAGCACTACAAAGGTTTTTTTCCACTGCTGATAATAGCTCATCTTAATTAATTAGCCTCTTACAGTTTGTATGGCAACTTCCACCTTCTCTGTATGTGTATATATATATATATACTTTTTACTATATGTTCCATTCTATGCATCCGATGAAGTGGGCTGTAGCGCACGAAAGCTTATGCTCATATAAATTTGTTAGTCTCTAAGGTGCCACAAGTACTCCTGTTCTTTTTACTTCCAACAGTAACTTGTGAAATGGCTTTCTGTGTATGAGCCATGCAATCAAATCCTGATGCCTTAAGGAGGGCAGGACTGTTAATTGGTTGTCACAGCAGGCCCCATCTATCCCCAGCTGGGCCTGGAGGGCAGTGAGGTCTGTAGCCTAATGACCTGAGCTCTGTCCTCCCCTTCAGTTTCCTACGGACCTATCTGCACTGTAATGCTCCATCTGAGGGGTACAGAGAATGCTCATTGGCTGCAAAGATTCACACCCCTCATTGTATGTGCCTATCCTGCCAAGTAGCACCTTGGAGCTGGCTGGGAGCTGCCCTGTTGCCCCGTGGTTGGTGCTGTGCAGTCCCAGAGTTACACTGAAAATTCGATTTTGGGGCACTCCTAGAATAGCCTATCACCCTCTTATTCTGTTCTTCCCAAGGTAAAGGTTTCCGGGATAGTTAAGGTAACACTTAAAGGACATGGATACAACCTTTCAATAAAATGAGTGACACAGGCAGTATTCTTTCCCCAAAATCGATATCTTTTTATTAATGTAACTAGTAATCATGTATTACAATATGATCTAAAATTAAAAATCAGACATGAATCCCCTATTGCAAGTTAAAGAGCATTTAAACCACAAGAGTAAACAGTTTAAATTATTCTAAGTGATGTGCTCTATTGCAGATGGCCAGTCTGCAATAGATCACTGACAGCAGTTCTTCAAATGTACTTTAAATTTTACATATGTAAACCACAATTAACACACTTATACATCCACATACTAATACCGTTACACTATCACTATACTAGCTTATACCATGCTATACAATAATTAAATCTAACAGGCTTACGGTGATTTCACTGTGTAGTCTCTGACACTGCTGCTACCTTGGCTGCCTCAACTTTTTTGCCTGGTTGCTTTTCTCCACTCTTCTCCTAACTTTTCTCTCTTACAGCTGGTTCTTCCAATTGATCTTCTCTGTTCTATCTGTCTCAACTGTGTCATCATTTTATATTGTCCTATCAGAACTTTTTATATGCTTTTTTTTAACTTTACAACTTCATTCATTCTTTTTTTTTATTACACATTCATTCATGCTCACTGATACTGTTTACTTCAGAGTTACTGACTGCTGAGACATATCATGTGACCTAAGCTTCCAATCGTATGTAGTCTACAGCTTCCGATGGTGGAGGGACTTTTGCTTATTCAAAAATGGAGATCAGGAATACGAAATATAGTCTGGGGAATTTCTCTGGTATCACCTGCTCTGATTCACGGTCTCTGACTGACAGACCAATTAAGATCTGAGCCAGCATCTAGTAAAGACTCCCATTGACTCCAGTGGGCTTTGGATCAGGCTGTTCTTTGCAAAGTCAAGTCCATTTCTTGCAACAACATTTATTTGACCTGGTTATTGGCTATGCCAAAAATAAATCTGTCTCTGATTAGTTAATCTGGTACTTGTCCAAATTCACATGACCTCGTGTTATATAATAGTCAGTGGTCTCAGATGGCAGCTTGTTCTTTGCAGAGAAAATGCACCTTTCCCAGTTGACGTATTTGTATGAATCACAGTATTTCTGGATACATCACACCTGAATAACTTTGTCAACAGTTTACAATGTCCTTGGTGTTTTCATTTTGGAGATTTTGAATGCCACTGGGCCTGCCAAGTAGAGGATTTTACCCTTTCTTGTCAAATCTCCTTGCTCTCATGAGAATTTGGGAGCACTTTCATCACCACTGCCTATTTTCTCTTGAAGATGACAGAGTCAGGGAGCTTCATTCATTCCATTTTTGCCAAGGAGTAACACAGCAATTGTCGGAAAAGACTGATCTTTATTTCCTGGCTCATCATATGATCTGGGTTAACCAAGGTGATACATACCGTTGTCACATGGTGGAGTTGATATTCAATGCCTACAATGGCTAGTGTTATAATTTATTTATATTGCAATAGCATCTAGATGCACCAGTCATAGATCAGGATGCCAATCTTCTAGGCCGGGGTCTCAAACTCAAATGACGAGGGCCACATGAGGACTAGCACATTGGCCCGAGGGCTGCAACACTGATCCCCCACCGCTGCCCGGCCCCGCCCCCACTCCACCCCTTCTGTAAGGCCCTGCCCCTGCCCCATCTCTTCCCACCCCTTCCCTGCCCCCATTCCAACCCCTTCCCTGAAATTCCCACCCCAACTCCGCCCCCTCCCTGCCCCCAGGGGGCGCAGGAGGGGTGCAGGGTGCATCGGGGCTCAGGGCAGGCAGAATGCAGGGTGGGGCAGGGAGTCAGGGTGCAGGGTTTAGCAGGGGGCTCAGGGCAGGGGGTTGGGGTGCAGGAGAGGTGCAAGGTGTGGCAGTGGCTCAGGGCAGGGGGTTGGGGTGCAGGAGAGGTGCGGGGTGCAGCAGGCTCCCTCCCTGCCTGCCCTGTCCCCACGCCGCTCTGGAAAGTGGCCGGGATCTGGGGGGAGGGGGGGCATAGGGGTCTGTGTGTTGCCCTGGCCACGCCTCCAGATACTTCCCCCGAAGCTCCCATTGGCCGCGTGTTTAAGACCCCTGTTCTATGCCTTCTATATCTTTATTCTCCGTCTGCATCTCCATGCTCATTGTGCTTATTTTGCCCCAGATCAATCTCCTTTGCTGTTCTTCGTTATTGACAGGGCTGGACTCAGGGCCGGCTCCAGGCACCAGCTTTCCAAGCAGGTGCTTGGGGTGGCACTGAGAATGGGGTGGCAGTCTGTCTCCCACAGTGGCAATTCGGCAGCAGCTACCCTGCTGTTCCGGGACGGCAGCAATTTGGCAGCAGCTCCTCTGCTGTTCCAGGGGTGGCGGCAAGTTGACGGTAGCGCCATTGCTGTGGCAGCGGCAATTCAGCAGCGACTGCTTGGGGTGGCAAAATTGGTAGAGCCACCCCTGGCTGAATTTGCCAGGAATGTGTCTGATAGGAATTATATTTACTGAGCAAAGAGGCATGGTACAAAAATGTGTTAGTCAGTGCAAGATGAGCTGTGTATTGGGTAATCTAGCTTCACAGGGAGCTTCCTTGCCCGGCACTGGAAGAGAACGCTGGCTCCAGGGAAGTCCCAGCATTGCGGGAAGTCATCCAGCTCTGAAGAGACACCAAAGACAAAAGCCTTGCATACACTGGGGTTTGGCCTCAATTTCAGCCACCAGTGTAAAACCTTAGTGTAGACAAGCAAAACTGCTATTTGTACTGATGGAGTTGACCCTGGTTTTGAGCAGCTACAGGAGTGGCTGGGCCTGATAGCTGTACCCAGAGGAAATCCCCACATAGACACTGATGTAAAGAAGGGAAGTGAAGAGAGTGACAGGAAAGGACTGACTGGACCTTCTATTGTTCAATTGTGCAGTGAGACCGTTAACTGGGGAAGCAATTATGATCTGCAGCAATAACACAAGAAATCAATAATGAAACAATTATTACAGGAATCCATTAATGAAAGATTCAATTGTATACCAAATCAATTATGCAAGGGAATGGGAACAACAGCCAGCCAGTCGGGAACTGATACTAACAGGTCTAGAGGATCAGGGATTGAGTGATGTTAACAGTTAATTAAAGTTGTAACAACATGACTACAACTCTGGTGCTGGTTGGGTGCCTGGTTCCTGCAGCCCAGTGGGAGGCAGGGAGAAGATAGCACTGGCATGGTGACGCCTGGAAGAAGTAGTAGTGAGGGCCTACAGGTGTCTCATCAAAAACACCTCCACGATTGGGAACAAAGGGGAAGGTTGGGAAGGATCTGGATCCCACAAAGGTTAAATCTACCAACTCCCCCCTTCCCCGCAAAAAACAAAAAAAAAATCCTAGATGAACATTAAATGAGATCTGAATCCCAGGGTCCCTGTTTCCTTTGATAGTTTCTAATCACACTCCCCAAAATCTAGATGAGGAGATGGGGATGGAGGTAGAGGTACTGTTCCCAGCTCCCTTTGTTTCTGCTTAGTGAACAGGAAAGGTCTGCGCCCAGGGGGCAGAAGCCTGCTGCGTGATCACAGCTGGTACCAAGCATTTCCCAAATATTTCCCGCTGGGCCAATCCATGTGCTGAAAATGCCTCGGCAGCAATAGCATCGAGCGGGGCTCCTGGCAGCAGCTCGGTGTTGCGTGTGCCATGGTTCTCTCAGCATGACGGTGCTTGTGCTAGGTGCTGCGGTTATCTCCGGGTTCACACCTGCCCACACCAGGCAAGGACTGTCTGGAAATGATCTTTCTGTGCCAATGATACGTCGTGCCCGGAGTTAACGAAGCAGGGAATCAGCCGGGGCCTGGGAGGTCTGTGGCATACACAGGAACCATGGGGAGGGCTTAGTGCTGGGGGGGAAGGGAAGATGGAGGTGTCTTCCCCCCAAATATGCCCGACTCCTCAGCTCCAGAACTCCGGTGCCCTGCCTCCACACGGCTGATGGTGGCAGCCGAGCCCTGGAGGGGTTCAGCCTGTTGTGTCCATCGGGGTATTAGCCCAGGTCAGAGCTGGGCCAGGTGTAGGATTTACCCCTCCCCCCACATGCTGGGGGTGGCCCACATCCCATACAGGGAACAGGCTGTCGGGGGACGGGCGCTCAGTGTCAGCAGCTTGAGACCCAGCCCAACCCCGTCCCCTCCGCAGCCTCGCAGTAGAACAAAGATGGCGCGCGGCTGAAAGCGCTCTAGACCGGGCCAGCTGGCGGAGCGTACCATCCTCCTCACATTGCAACCGTCTTCCCCACCCCCCTACATCCACAGCAATGGTGAGGCTCACTTCCGGACGAGGACCGGAAGCCGGAAGTGTGTGGCACTGGGGGCTCCCCGGCTGCTCACAGGTGAGTATTCTCTTACTGATTATCGGCTCCTTATCGCTTAACCCCTTCCCGGCCAGGTCTCGCGAGAACAGTGGGGATTGGCTCGCTTCCTCCCCTGCCCTCAGACTGTGCGTGCGACGGTGCACCGACGTTCCATGCTCTCCGCCCTTCCCTGTCGCGCGCCGATCTCTTTCTTTCCCTCCCCAGGTGGCATGGCACGTGCATCAGCCCCAACTGTCCAGCCCAGCGCGTGCCCTTCCCCGGCGGTGGGGGGAGGGGAGAGGCTGTTTCGCCGGGAGCCCCCCTGACTGTCTCTGCCCATACCCCACCCTGTCCTCGCACCAACACACTCGGTGCCAGGGCTGGATTAACCGTTTGTAGGCCCCCATAGGTCAGTCCCCAGAGCCAGGGGCCAGCCAGGCGCATGGCATGGCAGGAGCAGCCCCGCTGTGCCCAGCCCAGTGTGAGGCCACTATTTACAAACTGACAGTTGCCAGATGCACAGTGGCCCTGTGATGCCAGCATGCCCCATCCCCTCGGGGGATGGGCCCATGCCACGCCAAAGAGCCCCCCCCAACATCCCACTGACTTCCTATGACCAGAGCCCCTCCAGACCTCCCCCAGAAATGCACAGCGCCCTGCACAACACCACCCCTGCCCAGCACTCCCCTGCCCACAGCCCCATCATAACTGCCCAGCACCCCCCACAGAACCCCTAGTTCCTATTGCCCCAACACACACATCTTCCCTGCCCCCTTACAGCCCAGCACCCCCTCCTCCCCAGATTCCCCAGAGACCCACTCACCCAAGCCCTACCTCCCAGCTGCACTCACTGGCCCTGCTGGGAGGTGACTGTGTCTGCTGGGCTGAGCTGGCAGTGCAGTTAGGGCTGGTCCCAGGACCAAGAATTGCTCTGTCCCTTCAGGAGTGGTGCGATCAACCAGGCCAAGGCCTGCCCCGCTGGGCTCCCTCAAGAGGCCCTTGCCTGGAGGGGCCCATCTAAGCCCCCCCACACTGTCCCCCTGCCCAGACTGAGACTGGCCAGGCTTCCGCACCAGTCCCAGGCAGCTCAGCTCCAGGGAGACAGACGGAGCCCCACAGGCCTGGAGCCAGAGGTGCACTGGGGTCCGGCCAGGGGCCAGAGAGGAGCCAGAAGCAAGTGGCGGGAGGAGCGGGGTCTCGGGGTGCAGTGCAAATGGAGTAGGCCAGGGTCCCTTCTGAGCATGGGCCTGGCTCCATGGAGCCACTGGCACCATTATAAACCTGGCACTGCTTGGTGCAGTGCCATCAGGGTGGGTAACTCGCCCCCGGCATAGCCGAAGCAGGTGACTTGCACCAATGCAGCCAGTGCTGGCCCTCATGCGGGCGGCTCAGCCCAGTGTGCCTATCGCTGACCCTTCCTCGTGCGGGCAGCTCAGTTCGATGCTGCCAGCATTGGTCCTCATGCAGGTGACTTGCTTCAGTGTCCAGTACAGTCCCTGTGTGGGTGAATTATGCCAACACATCCAGCTGCACGCACCCTGTGTTCATGACTCACACTATGCTCTGCCCGTGTGGGAGTGGGCTGTACCCAATGTGCCTAACACCAGCCTTAAGTGGATGACTCATGCCAACACTCCTAATGCTGCTGCCAGGTGAGTGACTTTTGCTATTGCACCCAGGGCTGCCCCATGCATGTGACGTGCACCAACCCTCCCAGACCTGGCCTGTGTGGGTGACTCATGCCAACAAGCTCTGTGGATGTGACCCCATGGGCTGCCCCATAAACCACTTGCTTTCTCTATTACTAATGAATGGGCCTCATCAGCTGAGAAATAACATTGCTACTCATCAAAGGGCTTACTAAATAGATCCCCCAATCCCCTTCACACTGTGCTTTCCAGGCTTCTGATTCAGGGCCTCTTCAGCAGAAGCCAATTCTACCAGTGAACATCCTCTACTGAAATTTTTCTGATATAGGTGTGGCCATGCCATTAGAATTGCTTTTGTTCTCTAGAAAAAGAAAAGGAGTACTTGTGGCACCTTAGAGACTAACAAATTTATTAGAGCATAAGCTTTCGTGAGCTACAGCTCACTTCATCGAAATGCATCCGATGAAGTGAGCTGTAGCTCACGAAAGCTTATACTCTAATAAATTTGTTAGTCTCTAAGGTGCCACAAGTACTCCTTTTCTTTTTGTGAATACAGACTAACACGGCTGCTACTCTGAAACCTTTTGTTCTCTAGGAGATTATAGATACACTGAAGCAGGGGGTAGGGTTTCCAGCTGCCCCAGTTCTCACTGCCCTGTATCGTCATCTTGTGCGTGTGGCTCGTGAGACAGCTAAGAGTCCTGAGTTTGTTTCAGAGTCCACAGCGTGATGGCAAAATTTGCTGATGCACATATGCCTTCTGGTTTCACAACATGATTATTAGATGGGTTTGGTTGTGTCATGGCTGGAGGGGATTTGGAGACCTGAATGTTCATTTGACATAATATGTTATTTGCAGAGACTGATGCAACATCTCTAGAGCCAGAATCTATGAGATGTTTCACTTGAATCAGAGGTAGAAGAGACACCCGTAGCTAGTACTAGGTTAAAATCTGCACTAGTTGTCTCATTGGTCCCTTTTCACACCTCTGTAGGAATGTACCTCTCTTTTTTTTCCTGTTTAGTTTTTACTCTGTTCACAGTTACTGTTTATAGCACTTTTCTGACAAAGTGTGACCTTAATGTGTAACAAAGCTAAATGGCACAAGACAGCCAGAGCTTATATAAATGATGAAGAAGAGTGCTGCAAAGGGTTTATTCCATTGACCTCAGTAGAGTTAATCCTGATTTGCAAAGGTGTGAGAGCCCATTGCATGGAAAATATGAAAGTATTTGTTCATAAAGGGAAAAGAAAGAAAAGGGAAATTCAGGTGTGACATGGGCAAGAAGATAAAAGCGTATTGTCAGACATTATTTGAAAAAGTAGGGAGATACAGGAAGGCTGTTCCAGGTGGCAGGAGTGCCAGAGTGGAAGGCATTTACATCAGGTGATGTGTAGAAGACTAGCATGAAAATGAGCAGGGAAGTGTGTCCAGAGATAGACGATTGGTTTTTAAAACAAAGGGGGATCATATTGTGCAGAATCCTGAAATAAATGGCCAGCTAGTGAAGTTGTTTAAGAATTGGATTGATATAGCCACACACTTTGGTATGACTGAGAAGGTGTTTTTCTCCACTTTTAAATGCCTTTGTCCTGGCACAGAAGAGGAATCATCTCCCTCTACTGTCCCTGAAATGGAAATACACTGTTGTTGTAGCTGTGTTTGTCCCAGGATACTAGAGAGACAAGGTAGATGGATAATATCTTTTACTGGACCAACTTCTGTTGGTGAGAGTGATAAGCCTTCGTGCTTACCTCTCTCGCCAACAGAAGTTGGTCCAAAAAAAGATATTAGCTCATTCACCTTGTCTCCCTGAAATGGAAAGACAGTTGCCAAAATCAAAATGGCTAGATTTGCTGTTTTCTTTTTCTCTCTGTCCTCAGACTCTCTGTTGTCTGTAGTGTGACAGAATCCCCCCTACCACTGTTGATTGACATAATTTATCAAAGCATCTTGTTAAGTCTGTCAATAGATATATATTGTCAGTGTGCAGCTGGCTTTGTGAAACCTAGTAATTGTCCATTTACACTCCTCATCTCTTAGGAATTCACATTCCCCAGTGAAAATGGAGACCTTAAGGGACCTATCTGTGAAGGAGCTCCAGGAGCTGCAGGAGAATTCTGAGGAGATAGAGCGTCTGGCACTGGAATCAACAGCGGTAAATATTAACATGCATACTGCAGGGTAAGGGAAGTGTGGATGCAGATAGGAGGTGCTGCTCCTCATTGGCTGTGGCTTTTGATCTCCCCTCTCAGGTCCAGGAACTACAGCTAGAAAGGGAGATGGCCTTGGCCACAAACCGGAGCCTGGCAGAACAGAACCTGGAATTCCAGACGCCGCTGGAAACTGGCCGCACAAACCTTTCCGACAGATACCAGAAGCTGCAGAAGCTGGCTGAACAGTGCCAGGAGCAGAAGGCAAAATTGGGTACGTCTCCCAAACCACCCACCCTCCCCAGTGTAGTCAGGTCGTCTGTAACCAGGACTTCTTCCCATCTCCCCACCACCCCTGCATTCATGCCCAGTGGACTGAGGAGCTCCTTTTCTGTACAGGAGGTCTATATTCTGAATCTATCTTCTGGTTTTTGTTCAGACTGACATGGACAGAGTAGAGGTGAATCCCTAGCCAAGAGACTGCACAATGTTGGTTTCTCCTTGGGTTTTCTCCCTATATTAAAATTCCCCAAGGCAGCGAAGGTTCCCATTGTGAATGTGAGGGGTTTAACAAAGTCTTGGGGGGCATGGGGCAGGAAGGTGACGTAGTTTCTACTTTACGCTTTGCTGGGATCATGAGTCAGAGCACAGAGCCTTGGGATAGGTGCCTAGTATTGTCTCTGAGAGAGCTGGAGACATGGTAATTTTGCCTAGTTTTTGTATGTCACGTTTTGGTCATCACATTTTTTCTCTCCAGAGAAATTTTCTGCGGCGATGCAGCCTGGGACCTTGTTAAATCTTCTGCAGGTGGAGGGCCAGAGGATTGAAGAGGAATCTGAGGTAATACTAAAATTTAAGTTCAAATGAAAATAAAATTGACTAATGGCAATCTCCCTGAAAACTTGAAATTACCCTCCCCAACCAGCACCCTAAATTGGAGATTATCTCCCATAGATGAAGCCATTGTCCTAAAGATTGGGATTATCACTCCTTTACGGTTGAGTGGTTTAATTATTTCCATGTGATCTAGGCCATGTCTGAGAACATGGGGTCTGAGCTGGAGCTGGGAGAGAACATTGGAGGGGGCAGCGTTGGTATCAGTGGTGTCTTGTGTTTCAGACTATGGCCGAGAAGTTCCTGGAGGGCGAAGTGCCACTGGAAATATTTCTTGAGCAGTTTTCCTCCATGAGGAAGTTATCCCACCTGCGACGGGTCAGAGTGGAAAAGCTCCAAGAAGTACTGAGGAAGTCCGAAGCTTCACAGGAACCAGCCAGTGACTCTCATTTTAACCACCAGCATCCTGCTCCTCACGTAACTCCTGGGCCTGCTGACGAGCAGCAGCCACAGCCCTTCCTATCAGGAACACCATCCTTCCCTTTGCCCTATAGTCCAGCCCCATGCATGCCTGTAGGCCCTACAGCCCATGGAGCTCTCCAACCTGCTCCTTTCTCTGGAGCACCAGTTATAATGGGACCCCTCACCTCCTCTCAGCCAAGCAGCCAACCCACATTTCTCTATAAACCACCTCCAGCTCCTGGATACCCACAGGCCTCACCTGGAGGCTCGACACCAGGATACTCCCAGCCTCAGACAAGAGGCTCATCTTCGGCCCCAGGATACCCTTGGGCTCCATGCAGAGGTCCGCCACCTGCCTCAGGTTACTCTCAACTGCAGCCCAGAGCTCCATCTGGACTAGGGTACCCCCAGCCTCCACAGCCTCCATATTTTCCACCAGGAGGTGGAAGACCACAGTGTCCATACCCAACCCAGCCACCGTTACCTAGTTTTCCAATTCCATCCCAGCCTCCGTATCCCCCAGCTTCACATTCTCCCTTTGGATACCCACCACCTCCGCCACCTCGAGGCCCTGCTTGGCCTGGATACTAGTCAGTACTTCTGGAGAGCTTGCTTCATCATCTTCTCCTGTGCCATGGTCTGAGATATCGATCCTTGCTGAGAAATAAGCAAAAGAAGAAAGAGCTGGGAGTGTTGTTCTCAGACCCATACATGTATAAGCATTATGTAAGGTGAGAGGTGTGGTTCTGGCGTCATATACATGCTAGCAGCATGAGATATAAGATGAAGTGACACCGTAACAGCACATCCGAGGATTGCACTATTTTAGGTTTTGGTTAATGAATAATACCGTTTGATGGCTGCTGGCATTCTTCAGTGGCCACATGTACTGATTGGTCTTTCAAAGCCATGTTAGAAAATACAAATAGTGGGCCAGATTCTCTGCTACTATAAATGGGCAAAACATGCACTGATTTACACCAGCTGAGGACCTGTGTGTGAGATGCCTGTGTGTATAGTTTTCTACATATAAAGATACATACCAAAACAATTCTAAACACACAAGTGTGTGATAGATGGAGTGAGAATCTCTGACAGTATGTGACCGGAAATGCTCATATTGCTTTCTAGGGAACTCAACTCTGGAAACTAGACTAGCAGAGCCAGCTATTAGGATCAATGCATAATTTATCTTGTCAATGAGAAGCGACTAGCTAGCATGTTGGGATACGTCATCCCTTGATATGCCCCATGTCACTGTAGCGTAACTCCAAAACCAACTCCAGTCCTGCCATTCCCAGCATACTGCAGGACCAACGTTTCCTTACCACTCCCTCTGTCAGTCTAACCATACTGACTGTACAATTTTACTGCAAAGCAAAGGTCTGTCCAGTGCTGCCGCTGTCTATCCATTTCAGCTGTTTCCAGCCTACTCGTGGAGAAAGGCTCCTTTAGCACTGGCTCCTTTTAGCTATGAGGCAGGCAGAGCCCTCCTTTGCAGGATGTGGATTATCACAGAGAAGGCATCAGGGTCATGAAATATGCCTGGGATTTGATATGTGGAATATCAATTCTGCCATGGAGATAAAATGAGTTGGCGTGATGCTTCTGGAGCTGCTAATAATTTGGAGGCAAGGCAGCATGTGCCTTGACCTGTAGAAATTTGGGTGACTAAGCCTTATTTGCTGGTTGATGGTGGAAAACAACACTACTATCCAATCTTTGGTAATGGTTCAGTGAAACACTGAGGCATGTAAGGCCTCCTGCAATGTCTCTTCCTCCTCTCTAGTGACCTGCGGTAGGGGTGAAGGTACACTGGATCATGGAAGCATCCAGTATCCCTTGCATCCCCCGCTCCCCTTTTCTCCTATGTTGACCTGAGGAAACAATGGACCCAACAGAGAGAATGAAGGATTCTTAACAAAAATGGTATTTTGCTTTGGTCTGCACTTACCTACCAAATTCAGTTTGGTTGCCTGTCAGTTATTTATAAAGTTAGATGACTAATGGACTAGACCAAGTTGAATGCTTTTGGAATTTGATGGAAACAGTTCTCTATCTGTGATTAATTAGAGTAATAAAACTTGATTTATTGCACACAGGGTTGCAGCTGTGATTGTTTTGGGACATGAAGTGGTGCCTGGTTGAAATTTTTTATTGATTTTGGTTTTTTGCCAACTCAGCATCCATCCATTGATTTCCCTTTGATGATGTCCATATAGTCTTTCCTCTTCTATCTCTCGCTGCCAAATTCTCTATGCATCATCCTGCCTGCCTTTCAGTCTGCAACATACCCTAGGCGCCCATTTGTGCAATCCTCTTCTCCAGGGGCTAATTGATCTCATGCTTCAGCATCATTTCTCCTTTACCTTCCTCTTCTCTGCACTGTAGTTTCTATCCTCCATTTTCCCTTCCCACGCCTCATTCCTTTGTCTCATTTCCTTTCTGTCTTGGTTTAATATTGACCTCCTCAACCCCCATTTCTGCAGCTTTGGGTGTCTTGAAGCTGACCTGATTGGATTGTCTCAGCTTGAATGAGAGGGTAATTCACTCTCTATGGTTACACACACCCAGTCACAATTACAAACCCAGCAAAGACTATTGCTGAAGTTTTTAATTTTTTTTTTAAAAAGGGCGAGTCCTGTCATATCAGTATTGTTTGGTCTGTTCCATCTACAGCACCAGCTGAGTGGTTCTTTAGCGCCCAGGATGGATGGTGTGACCTTCACTGTGAAAAGCTTTCTGTGAAAGAGAATTAGTCATTGATCTTCTAATATTGGTTTTGTGAAGTTTTTCTAACTAGTTCCTTAAATTCATGGAAATATAAGTTCTCTGTGTGTTCCCCCTGGCTCACTGTTTCTTTATCTACTGGAAACAGCAACAATAGCACAAACTTATATGTTTCAAACAATCTCTCTGCAGATGTACGGAATGAGTTTTTTCTTCATTTTGTCTGGGTGAGAAGAGCGTAGCTGGGTTTTGTTGTTTATTTCACAAGTGATATCGTATGCCTGTCTGTGACATAACAGCTGGCTGCTGTGGAGATAATGATATTATAGGACAGTGAGTTAAAACAAAGAATGGTTGGATTAACGCAGAATCAGATATGATAATCTATTTTCACATACATGTTCTTTAGTCATAGGGAAGGGGAAAGACAGAAGCAGAAACCTCTCTAAAAAGAATTGGTTTGGTAAATTTTCTGCATGGTGTCACCATAAATTTAATAGCACCACAGTGTGGGGTAGGCTGTGAAGTGTATTTCAGGAGTAGTCTAAGAGAAGGCTCTTAAAAATCTGCAAATATCTATCTTATTTTTCTAGGAATTTATACTGCATTAATTATAGTGGTCTCTGGATGAGACTGAGTCTCCTTTTAGATTAAATAGATTAAAGCATAATTTTGCTGTGAAAAGTGACTACATAAAAATGTTATTGCCTTACTCCACAGGCCTGCTCCCCGTGTGTAGTCAGAGTTGGCTCTGTTGACTTCAGTGACAAATGAGGCTTTCATATTTTTGACTTCGTAGCCCCTATGCAGCTTTGGAAGAGTTACCTGAATTCTATTCTGGGTCTGGCATCATCAGCACACGTCAGCTAAATTCCAGGTGCTGAATCTTTATTGTCAGCCTTATGCAAGCCAGTAAGTCCCAGCTTAATGTCAGATAACAGGCTGATCTTGTGGCACTTAGTAGAAACATCTTTTCTCATGTCATCTGAGAGAACTGATATGAAATTCACTGTGAGAAATAAGCATGGAGCTCGACAATGCCATTTTTCCATGTCACTTCAGAAGCAGGTTTTAGGAAAATCTTTTTCTTAATTTGTTTTACAATAGTGCCTGAATTGTGCTAGGCACTGGAGATGAATCAAGTAAGAGACAGCCCCGGCTCTGGAGGGTTTACACTATAAATAGACAAGAGAAGTATTATTATCCCCATTTTACAGATGGGAAACTGAGGCCCAGAGAGAATAAGTGGCTTGCCCACAGTCACTCAAAGAACCACGATGAAGCTAAGTCTCCTGTCTAGTGCCTTACCCCCCCCCCAAGTGTATAGCTCATTCTGTTGTATTGAAAAAAGAAGCATAACTACTAGAAAAAAAGTTTTATTACAACTGTTATTGCTTATTAAATATCTCAATCATGTTTGTGTTCAACATTATCTCCTCCCACTCTCATCACACATCCCGCTTGCCTCGATCTTACATATGCCTTCTCTTCACAAACCTAGCCACGCACACCCCCACACATACACACCAGCCCCACTCACATACACATTACCATGGGATATTGTACTCCTCGGGTACTTCAACCATTCAGCCATTTGCTGAGCCAAACATGCATCATCACGGCTTCCTAAGTGACGTAAGAAGACAGTTTATTCCTAATCTTTTCCATGGTGCTTATTACTCTGGTATCTGAGCACCTTGCAGACAATAATGAAGTTAGCTTCACAATATCCTTGGAAGATAGTGAAGTATTCAACTGATTTAGAGTGCAAGAGCAGGCCTGGAGACTCTGCAATCAGTGGATTAAGGGACTAAGGGACTAAGGCCTGGTATACACTTAAAAATTAGAACAACCTAGCTACATTGCTCAGGGCTGTGAAGAATTTCGTACCCCAAACACCATAGTTAGGTTGACCTAACCCCCACTATAGACGCAGCTAGGTCAATAAAAGAATTCTTCTGTCGACCTAGCTACTGCCTCTCGGAGAGGTGGATTAACTGCAGCAATGGAAAAAAACCCTTCCATTAAAGTTGGAAGTATCTACGCTACAGCTTGTTATGTAGACATATCTTAAGTAAACAAACATCACCACTTCACAGCCCAAATGTAAAGCACAATTCTTACACTTGCCTGCCCTTAACAAACAACAACAAATCAACTTAAACATACACACATTTCCTCCCAGTGAGAGGAATGGAGAAGAAACCACAAGTGATGAATGCTAGATGAATTTGTCATAGGAAGGTGCTCACATACCATAGCGATGGGCATAATACAAGAACCTGAATAGAAAAGAATAGAGAGTTAATGACCAACATGTAAAAATCAAATCCACTGATCATGGGTGACCCAAATTTTAGATGCCTAGCATGAAAAACACAGGCCCCTTGACTTCAGCTGGGTCTGTGACTGCTCAATACTGCTGAAAATTAGGTCCGGTGGGTCTGAAGCTGTACACCAAAAAATAGAGACATGCACAATTAGGGGTGCTTTTGAAAATTTGGGCCTTAGTGACTTGCCAAACGTCACTAGAGGGAAAAGAAGGCAGACATCCTGATTCTCTTTGCCCCTGTGCATGGAAAGGGATGTGTAATTTGGGGCTGTATAGATTCCCCCGTCTCATGTCTCTGGCAGTGTGGGAAAACCCTTTACAGCTGCATGTAGTAACACGGAAATGATTCCAGTGCAGGATCGTCTCAGGTATTTTTTTTTCTTCTGTCAGTTTTTCAGGTCGTCTTGTCTGCAGGGCAAGAAAACGAACCATGTAGAAAATCACTTAGCTGCCAGAATTTGAGAAGCGCAAATACAGCGATTGATTCAGCTCTCATGTGCCTCCCCTCCCCTCCTTGGGTTTGGTGATGACATGATTTGGGAATGGCTCAGCCTGGTGATACAGTGCCAAAGTTAGGGAATGGCTTACCTGGGGGAAAGAGGCTAAAGTCGCCGAGCAGAATGCAAGTCATAGTCACTGTCGGAGGAGTTGTCTGGAGGGTTGGAAGACCTGATCGCCCCTTCCAGAGCTGTAAAAGGAAGAAACCATCACTCTCTTCACTACACAGCCAGAGATCAAGGTGCTAATGACCTCTGTGAGGAGTACCAGGGGTGCAGGAATGAATATCAGGTCCTCCATCCCCAGTACCTCTTAAGTCATGCAAAAATCATAAGAGGTAACAACTACATCATGCATTCACATAAGTGCCTTTCAGCCAGCTATCACAAAGGTGGTTACTACTCCTCATTTACAGATGGGGAACTGAGGCACAGAGAGTTTAACTGATCTGCCTGAAGCTAGAGTGGAAGAGCTGGAAGAAGAACCCCCCTAGAGTGATTCCCACTCTATTCTAGGGAAACGCTGTAGTCCATCTCTGCAAAGCAGGCCTGACTGTCTCCCTTCCCTTCTCCCTTGTTCTTACCTGTCCGCTTCTTTTTTTGTGTCATACCTGGTCACTATACACTGTGCTGTCTCTTACCTGGATAAGCTGAAAGGTAGGAGTTCTTCTTAGGGGTCTGAGAATAGTCGTTGTCTTCATCCTGTGCGCCTTGACCTTCCTGACGGGGCCTGAGAGTGACAGTGCTGTTGCGATGGAATGAAACTAGATGGCAGCACAATGGAGAACTGTTAGTCACTGCATCTTTAAGGTAGAATCATAGCAATGTAAGAATCTATTCCAGTCCCCTATGCAGAGGCAGGATTAAGTATACCTAGACCATCCCTACTCCCTCTACTTTTGAGCTGCAGAACTGTCTTATTGTTTAACCAAAATATCGAGTCTTTTTTCAACATTTTCCCCCAAAGCCGTGGTTGAAACTCCTCACCCTCATTCGCCAACCGCCAGTAGCACCTCCCAAACCCAAACAGGCCAGTGTTTGTCAGTCAGCGGGGCTGAGTAAGAACTGAACCAGTGTGGGAACGAAGTGGAAGTGTACTGTGCCACTGGAATTGGTGTGTGACTCAAATTTCCCATCTGAGTCACTAAAGAACCATTGAGTCAGCATGAGCCCAAGGTGGGATGCTGCACTACGCATCCCACTACATGATAGTGGTGAGTCATGCATGGTACTAAGAATTACAGTCCTTCAACAAGTGATCAATAGGGGGCGTTTTTCCTTCTGAGCAAGTATGAAACCAGCCACTAGTCTGGTGAGGAGGGGGTGTTGTCTTGCTGGAGGTGCTGCCTTTTGGTTGAGGTATAAAGCCCCAGTCCTGACCACATGTGGTCATTAAAATCCCAATGTCATTTAAGCTGGGTAATAACATTCTCCCTGCCTAAAACTCCCAGCAGTTTCAATGGGAGAGATTATCCTTCACTGTGCCTCCTTAAAGCAGTACAATGCTGCTGTGTTCCACCCCAGAGATGGCTGCACTTCAGGGGTGGGTGTACAAACCTTTTTTATGCAGTGTTCTGGG
Source organism: Dermochelys coriacea (assembly GCF_009764565.3). NCBI lineage: Eukaryota > Metazoa > Chordata > Testudines > Dermochelyidae > Dermochelys > Dermochelys coriacea. The sequence continues at coordinate 10,490,357 of NC_050073.1, read as the reverse complement.
ATACTTAGTATCATTTCAGGGGCTTGGATAGGATCTTTTGTCCCAGAGCCCTGTCACATATGACGTTCCTGAAGCCTCGGGCTTATTTTCCGCTTCAGACACATCTTGTACCTGGGATGTTTTCTGGCCCTGTGATCATTCAGATAGCCTGAATGAAGGTGGTGAAATGGTGGGACCAGAGGGAAACCTCAGCATCTGTGGTGGTTGTTGGCTGTAAACCACTTAACCCTCAGGCTGAACAATAGCCATCCTGTTGCTGAGTTGCGGAGCCCAGGGGGCCTGTGTGCCTGAGATCAAACTGACCGCAGCAGTGCATCAGATGCTTCAGAGGAAGCTGAAGAGATGAGAGTGTTAGGGGTGACCTGCAGAGACCTGCCTCTGTCTTGTGCTTGCTCCTTACCGGTTTGCTGTAATCCAGTTGGGCCTATCCACTGGCGCTGCTGCTTCTTGGAGTCTGCAAGGAGAGGGAGAGGCAAGTGCGGTGGAGGAGGGAAGGGTGAAGTTAGATGGGCACAGACCGGTCTGTCATTTTATACGCATCACAGAATCACAGGCACTAGGGGCTGGAGAGCCACATTAGATCAGCTTGTCCTAGGGTTGCCCCTACAATGCATTTTCTAGTGCTTTGTCCATTTGGATTTCACACAGTTCCAGCAATGGGGATTCCCTTGGAGACTATTCCCCATCCTGATTGATCTCACTGTCAGGAGCAGATTTTTCTGGATGTTCTGCCTTAATTTCCCTTTTGTCTCCTAGCCACATCAAATAATCCCTCTGCTTCCTGGCTAGACACATGAGGTGCTAGAAATCATTTGGATAAGACAGGGCCTGGCTGAGCCTTTGTGTCATTTCCATGTCTAAGCCTCTCAGGAGCCTGTGAAATACACAACACTGGGTGATTCAAGAGGCTTTTCCATTCTGAACTCCATTTTTATTTTGCCTGCATTGTGTGGGCTAGACCATTACGGATCTCGAGGAGAAGCATTTGTGGTGTGTTTCAAAGAGTGGGAAAGGGACAGCTCCAAACCCCTCTGACTCAGAAACTCACCTTCCAAAAACTGCTGTACAAGATCAACAGGAGAAATGTGTATGTGTCTCCTGAATCCTCAAAGGGACAATATATAAAACTCCTTTTGTTTAAGAGCAATGCATCAGCCAATGTAGCTCAGTGATGCCACTGCTCCAGAGGTAATGAAGTGGGAAAGAGGCCAAAAGAAGGAGAGGGCATGGGAAGACAGCCAGCATCAGAGCAGGAGAAGAGAGTGAGAGTCTGGGAGAAAAAGAGGGAGAGAAGAAGACGGGAAATAGACATAGGAGCTAGAGGCACAGTGACTCCCAGCTGTGTGAGTGAGATGAGAACTTGCCCTAGACTCTTTGGAGGAGTGAAGCTGAGGGAATCAGACATGCTATGGGATAAGGGCAACAGGATCAGTGGTCTCACACCTACAGCAAGAGTTTGTCACGTACATTTCTTCTGTAGCTTCTTGTAGGCAGGAGGTCCACAGATAATGATGAGAACTCCAAGGAGGATCAGAGCCAGGAGGATGCTCACAATGGTTCCTGCTCCCACCCCAGCTGAGCATGGCTTGAAATTCTGGCCTGGGAAAAGGAGCTGCAGTTACTGATTAATTCCCATCTCTCCAGAGACATACCAGTGCTTCGGACAAGTTTGACAGCTTAGCCAGCCTCTGGTGATCCCTAGGAGAAGAGTCCCACTTTAAACCCCAATCCTTCCACTCTTCCCCAAAGACTCAATTACAACCCAAAATCCCCATGCCAAGCCCTTTCCAAGCTCCCAATCTATATCGCAAATCTCACTCAACTCACATCTTCTGCCCCTAAACACCACCTTCTACCCAATTTCCAACCCCAGCAATTTGCAAAGGTTGACTGTAGATCAGGCAAATTTCTCTTCCTCCCCATTTCCTTAGTACATCAGCCACATGTAGGTCTTTGTCCCCTTTGAGTGGCTGGTCCACGTAAAAGATTTATGAGTCTGCTACTGCCGCCAGGCTAATGGCATTAGTTCTTTAGCCTAAGAATAGCAGCTCATGTAAGATCCAGAGATCCTGTGTTCCATCCCCATGGATGACCTAGCCAAAGGGTCATCACCGACCTGTTTCCTGATGTAAAGTGGTCCTATCCCGTGAGGGATAAGCACTGCTCTAAAACACAAGAGAACCTGTTGGCTTACATGTGACTCTCGTTTTGGAGCAGCTTGCTCTTTTGAAAGTGGAACACTCCTGGAGGTGCTATTGACTGCAGGACACTCCCTGCGTCTTGGCACCTGGGACTTCGACGCTCAAGGAGACCTTCCCGCACTGCAACTCTTGGCACACCTGCTGCTCTCTAGATTTCCTCCATGAACTGGAATCGCACAGGACTTCCCATTTCCCCTCATGGAACACCTCCATGACCCCTTCACAGGGGCTCTGGCTGTCCCCAAGCCTTCGCGTGAGGAGACAAGCAGGGATTGGTGAGACTCCATGGCGAGTGGATGTCTGAATGACCCAGCTGACTACAGGCAATGTGGCCTAGTGGGTAGAACACTAGCCTGCCAATCGGTAGACCTGGATTCTGTTTCCATCCCTCCCACTAACCTGCTGGGTGATCATTGTCAAGGTATTTCACTTCCGTGTCCCCTCCCACCCTTTGTCCTGTGCAGTGAGAATAGAAGCTCTTGGGGGTGGGAGCTGTTTCTCATGATGTGTCTATACAGTGCCTAGCACAATGGGATCCTGATCTCATATGAGGCCTTCAGGTGCTGCAGTTATACAAATAATTAACAACAATGGGCAGACTGATGGGGTTCCAGTGCATTTCATACCTAGTGCTGCTAGTTAATAGTGGTTTGTGTGGTGTATGTGGCCATGAAAACCACCCCATTCACTGCTGCATTTCACAGCCCGTGATATTGCAGTAAATTCCTATCCATTCCAGTGAAGTCATGGTTTGTTGGTTAGACCCCAGGCTGGGGTGGCAGGTGCTCCGAGTTTCAATCCTGATTCATTGTGTGATCCGGGGCAAGTCTATGGTTTTGCCTCCTGTAAAATGGGGACAATAATCACGCCTCATAGGGAAATTATAAGGGTTAATGATTAATGTGTGAACAGTGCTTGGAAATCCTCATCTACAAGTGGCTAAGAAGTTCAGAGTATTAGTACAGTAGTATTGTACTGCATCATATGGGATATTAATTGAACTGTATTCGCAAAAAGAAAAGGAGTACTTGTGGCACCTTAGAGACTAACAAATTTATTTGAGCATAAGCTTTCGTGATGCATCCGGTGAAGTGAGCTGTGGCTCACGAAAGCTTATGCTCAAATAAATTTGTTAGTCTCTAAGGTGCCACAAGTACTCCTTTTCTTTTTGCAAATACAGACTAACACGGCTGCTACTCTGAACTGTATTGTATCATATGGGCTTGCATTGCAATGGATGCTATCTATGGTACTGTATTTCAATAGCATTTCATCATATGGCATTGCATTGCCATGTATTGTGCTGCAGAGTATTTATATTATATTTGCATTGTATTGCATTTTAACCTATAGCATTGCATTTGTACAGTGTTGCATTGCATTGGCTTGCACTGTTCTCAACCCAAGAGTCCGAAAATTCTCAGGGTCAGAAATAGTTGTTACTAGAAATAAACTTGGTAATAATTTTGACTGACAGTCGGCATTTCTGAGGCTAATGCAGAGGATGCCATTGTGTGGAAAAGTGATGCCAATCTTGACACTTTTAGATTTGCAGACTAAGGGATGAGGGAGGAAAAGAGGAGGTGAGGGTCAAAACTGCTGGCAGTTACAGGCAGCAGAGGCCAGCAGTAGGCATGGAGATAGAAGAGAGGGGGATATTTTTGAGGAGTTTCCTTGCTATTCTAGAAATGTTGTACCACAATCTGATACTAGGTTCATGGCCATGCAGGTTGCCAGTGGAGTAAGTCCCTCTGCCCACCTCGTGCAATAACTGGGCTGTGGGAATGGATTGGCCTCTTTAGAATGCAAAGGAGTAAAGGTGAAACGTAGCACGAGAGGAAAGCAAAAAGGAACTTGACTTGGCTGTACTAAGATGAACTCACTCACTGGAGCAGATGACAGAGGCTGGAGTTTTGTCCTGAGAGTTCCTGGTTCTGTAGAAACAGTCTGGGATAGAGTCACTTCCACATGATGCCACCATCTCCCACTGGACAGGTAGATGCTGCCTTTCATTTTTCACCAAGAAAGACCGATTTTTCTGCTCTAAGGCATCACCGCAGCCTATCTTCCGGCAAACCCAGTGGGCCAGCTCTGTCTCGTTTTCTGGACTTGACTGGACCGTTCCCCAGTGGCCTCCCATGTAGATCTCCACAATCCCTGAGCAGTAGAACCTCCCATCGACCAACCGCATCCTGGGGGGGCCTGGGAGAAGGACAAAGAGAAGGGGATTGTTACAGACAGTGACATCATCTCACATCATTTACCAACATTGCCTGTGATAAAGGTCCTGGAATGCCTTTCTGCTGCTTTTTTTGGTCACATTAACCAGGGGAGTATTTTGGTGTTTTCTCTCCCTAGTAGGCATACCTAGGCATACCCTGATAGACTCCAGCTGTGGTGAGCTGTGGGTAATTGTTAGGAGACAGCTTGGGCCCAGTAGGTAAGTGCAATCCCACTGGGGGCACGTACCTGCATTGACAGCATATCCCTCCCCACCACCTTCCTTATTCCAGCTTCTCATCTACACCTGACACAATGGGAACAGCTGTTGGGGGTGTTTTCCAGCCCACATCTTCTCAGCCATAGGGGGCTGCTGTGACCCTGTGGGGTAGTTCAGTTCCTGAGCAGAGTTTTCATCAATATTGAAATTAAATCACCCAAATGCCCATTAAATTGAAAATGTAATCTATCTATCTATCATCACGATACAGATCTATCTAATAATCAGAGTAACATAGGATTTGCCATACTAGATCTAATTACTGCTCCCTCCCCTGCTTTACCATAACAGACCATTGGCCTATTTTATCTCATATCTCACCCCCTGCCAAAGCCATACTAGATTAGACCATTGATCCACGGAGTTCAATATCCTGCCTCCTGCTGCACCAGTTCAGACAGCTGTCTACTTAGTCCAGTGTTGTGTTTCCACTACCAGCCTGTACCTGATGCTTCAGGGCCAGGTGAAACCCCCATAATCTATCTTGCCCAATGTGCAGGTGGGAAAGGGGAATTACATTCCAGCCGCAGAAGGGATCTGTTTATGCCCTGAAGCATGAGATACAATTACCACATTTTAGCTGGCCTCCCTACAAATGTTATTATCCATCATAAGATCATATGTCTCTCTTAAAAACCCATACACAGATGGCCTCCTGCAGCAGTGAGTTCTATGGGTAGATGTCTCACTGTGCAAAGAAGCATTTGCTTTGATTTGCTAGATGCTAATTTCACTGAGGGACTCCTTTGATTTCTTGCATCTTCTCTCCTAATGATCACCTTTAACTGTGGTAACTTGCAACCATTTCTATCAGAAGAGTGAATGTGGATCTGAATGGATTTGGTGAACCTGGATGTGTGGAGTTTCCTTACCGGTGGGTTCTGGTGCAGTTGTTGTTGGTGCAGTGATGGTTTTTTCCGGTTCTGAAATGATAAGGGTATCCAAAATGTTTTAGTAGGGCGCAGACCCAGCCTCAGGCACAAGTTCTAAGGGAGGCAGTCAGGAAGAGTGTTATGTTCACTGAATAGACACAGCAAGAAATTAAATAAAAAAGATAATTTCCCTTGCTGGAAGGTTTCAGTGTAATTCTACTTTATTTCTTAGAATTCAGAACAGTAGCACATGAAAACTCAAAAACACAGAGAGAGAACACAGGCTGCTCCCCTAAGGCAGCGAGATACAACTCACCCACCTTGCTTTAAGCTGGCTCTTTCCTGCCTGACTCCGATTGCAAGCAGGACCAAGAACATCTGTTCCCCTGCTCTTAGTGGTAGCTTGTAATTCCAATACAGTCCTCAATACACCCCAGAGGGGAAGACGAGACCTACCTTTGCAGAACATGGTCAGAACCTGCGTGCAGTTGGATTTCTCCCAGCGGCAGTTCCCGAGGGCAGACTCATTCCCCTGGCAGCTCAGCTTTATCGTTTCATTGGGTTTCTGCTCTGGGTCTATTTCGAGAACCTCACTTAAGGGGGAGCCACAGTCCAGCCATTCACAGACCATTTTTGTGACTGTCTGGTTCCAACCACTTCTACAGACTGTCTTCCAGCTGCCCCAAGTGTTAACCTCCAGCAGGCCCGAACATCTGCAGTGAAAGCCTGTGAGTCTCATGGTCCACTCTGCTGAGTAAGTAAAACGGCACATTAGAGAGAAGAGCAGTGTTTAGGAAATCTCTCCTCTCTCTCCCCTTGAGTCTGTCTCCCTCTCTTTAGCTTTGTCTTCTTTGCCACAAAAAAGTGTGTGTTTTATGGCAGGATAACCAGTACATGTTATCTCCCCTGCTGTCCAGTTCCAGTGGAGACAGGGCACTGTAGTTGTTAAATAGGTAAGATTGACTACGGGCAGCAGGGGAGATAGTGCTAACCAAAGCTAAGCAAATAATCAATTTTTCAGTTTGTGGGCTGACCTGAAACATTCAGGAAAAAAATCAGTTTGGTTTGAACTGAAACCAAATTTTGTTGTTTTTTCTTGTTGAAACGAAACAACAACAAATCTTTTCAGGTCAATCGAAACATTGTTTTTGACCCCAAATGACATTTGTTTTAGTTTTTGTTTCATTTCAGGTTAAACTAAATGTTTCATTCGATCCCAAATGAATTTTTTTTTAATTTTCCTTTTTGAGTGTTTTTCACCCTTTGTTTTTACATGTAGCTAAACTTTGAAATGCAACAAGGTGGGGGAGGTAATATCTTTTATTAGACCATGTTTTGTTGGTGAGAGAGAGACAAGCTTTCGAGCTTACACAGAGCTTGAGACTTGAAGAAGAGCTCTGTGTGTGAGCTCAGACACTTGTCTTTTTCACCAACACACAAGTCAATCCAATAAAAGTGATTACTTTCCCCACCTTGTCTCTCTAATATCCTGGGACCAACACGGCTACAACAACACCGCAAACAATTTGAAAGGAAACATCATTTTGAAATGGCTAAAATGGACTGTTTAGACATTTTCCAAAAAAAATTCATTTTTTTCAGCCAACGCTATTTACCAAATTTGACACAATTTTGTGAATGGTTCTGGTGCCATGAAAAATGCACTTTTCTGCAAATTTACTATTCACCAAAGGAAAAAAAAAAACTCAATGAGCTCTAGGGCTGACCTGACCCTTGTAAAAGCTACAGGTGCCTTGTCTCCACTAGGATTTTACAGTAGGCTAGTGAATGCATGTCAATTATCCCCATGTAAACCCCACCTTTTCTGCAGTGAAGTTAGCCTTCAACTCACTCTGTCTTCTGTTAGTTCCCTTTGCTCCAGTGCTGTCTGAAATGTCAGCAGGTGTTTTGCGAAGCAGAGCAGGAAGGAAATGGTGCTCGTTTGTTTGTGTGACTCTCAGATGTGTAGTAGTGTGTGTGTGTCTCTCTCTCTCTGAGTGTGTAGACACACTAGTATGCATGGAGAGAAGGCCTGCCTGTCTAGCTGGTCTATACTAGAGCAATGTTGCCGGTGCTGTTGCAGCTCCATGATGTTAAAACACTGGGAGTCTTGGGATAGATGGGCTGCCAGGTGGATTAGCCTTGGGCTGATCAGCGATAGAAGACATGATGCTAAAAGCCCTGCGGCAGTTAGCAGTATTCAGAGTAGCAGCCGTGTTAGTCTGTATTCGCAAAAAGAAAAGGAGTACTTGTGGCACCTTAGAGACTAACAAATTTATTTGAGCATAAGCTTTCGTCACTTCATCCGATGCTGTAGCTCACGAAAGCTTATGCTCAAATAAATTTGTTAGTCTCTAAGGTGCCACAAGTACTCCTTTTCAGTTAGCAGTATGTCTGCATTAGGGCTCCCAACATCGCTAACCTCAGTGGAGTTGTTTGCTATGGTGGGACATTTTTGCAAAACTTCCCTTCTGTAGCTGAGGCTTGGGTGCCCTGGAAGTGTTGAGGGGTAAATATAGTCATTGGAGCCCGGGTTGCTTGACTCAATCCTCCCGCAAAGATTTCTCAGGGTCCGAGGCATCCCAGGGCTACGAGGGGGGGCTATGCCTGGTTGGCTAACCCTTGCTGCAATGACATCCTGGGGCCATGTCCACACCAAGGCTGGGAACCCAGCATAAGTCTCTCTCATGATGCCGCAGAACACTAAGCCGGTTGCTAACAAGCTAAGTAACTTACGGCTGCCTGATTGAATTTTATTTTATATCCAAGATCAACATGGCTTGAAAGAGGCTTCAACAGATGCACTGACCTGCAGGTTTCTGGCCTTCCCCACTCTGGTAGGAGGTCACTGCAAAGAGAAGAGACTGTCAGGAGAAGTGATGTGGGCAGGGCAGCCATGACTACAGTTCAAACCTACTTCTCATTAGGAACCAGGCAGCTAATGCTGCGCCATTCCTCTTGGCCAGGGAACCTTGGCACCTGGTTCTAAAGTATGCTCCCGCTGAGGGATATTTCCTGCTAGAATGGTCTCCTCTACATCTTCTGTCCATCCCTGCAACATTTTTGGAAGAGCCTTCGCTATCCTTCAATAAAATCATCACACCACAAACTATACCCTCTCCCAACGGAACTAAGCACAGACTATCAGGCCTCAGCAATGCAAACGATTTCTTGGGGCCCAATGAGACCAGTACAGAATTGTTCCCTATATCAAGCCTGTTTTAAATGTCCTAAGTGATAGAGCTGCTGCTACTTCCATGTCTGGGGCCTTTTCTGATCCACAGTTCAATTATTATTATTTATATTACAAAAGCACCTCAAGCCCCAATGGAGACTGGGGCCCTGTGGTGCATGGTACAAACACATAGTGAGAGACAGTCTCTGCCCCCAAAGAGCTTACAGTCTAGAGAGACAAGACAGGCAAAGGGTGGGAGGGGAAACTGAGGCACGAGAGGGGAAAGGACTTGCCCAAGGTCACGCAGCAGGTCAGAGCTGGGGATAGAAGCTAGGTGCGGGGCAGCAACCTCTTGATGCCTACTGGCAGAGGATACAGGGGTGCCTAAGGGTTCCACGAATCTCCTGGGTCTGGTCTCTACATAATAGTTCATCAGACGGCATCTGCTGAAAGCTTGTGTCACGCTGATCAGCATCACCACTGTGAAATGTAGGTGTGGATAATACGAAAAGTGCTGTTTATATATTCTGAAAATTAGGCTCTTCGGGTTTGTGAGTTAGGGCCAGTCACCAAAAGGTGACAAACAACCTTCTTTCCAGCAGGACATGCTTATCTATCAGTCTGGCTATATGCAAATTGGTTATTATTTGCTTCACAATGAACAACTATTTACAGTCTGAGCCAAATGCTAATCAAGAGATAGCAAAGTCTCCAGGGTTGATTCTAGACAGGCAATAACAAGCAGCAGAGGGGTACCCCATTTACAAGCGAAGACACTGGATTGTTGGAACTCTATCGGGGGGTACAGAGGCACCCCATTATCCATCACCTAGGGGAAAAGCCGCCAGCATGCTTGTTTAGCTGGCCTGGTTGTTAGGTGCTGGGAGAAAGACTTTAGGTGAGCTAAACTTCGTGAGCCAAAAAAGTGTCTTGTTAGTTAAGTCTAGGCCTGGACAGCAGGAGGTGGTTTTATTTGACATGTAACCAATCGTTTCCAATATTTCTACTTACTTGCTATGACTTGAACCGCTGTTCCTTGTTAAATACACTTATCCTTGATTTCCCTATAAATGTATCGATGTGCTATGAGTTGAGCTGAGCGGTGATCCCAGGTGTAACTGGGAAGCTACCGGATACTGTTCCTTTGGGAACAGCAGCTGTGTGAAGTCTGTGAGTGTCCAGTGGACTGAGGGATGGGCACTCCAGGGAGATGCTCACAGGGACTTGGGGGGTGGATTGTGCCAATTGCTAACCTGCAGAGGGACACTGGGGCTGTGTAGACTGAGAGGGCAGTGCTTGTGTTGCCTGTGGGCAGAGGAGTCAGGGGGCTGACCCCCAGCACGCACAGACAAGGCTCCTTCAAGCTAAGGGCAGGTGGTGGAGAGGTGCCTCACAACCCTGGAAACTCCTGGGAAGTGTCACATCACATCTCCTGAGTTCCCATCTGGGGCCTATCCATTAGCCCAACCTGCCTCTCAGTGTGTGTGACACATGTCCTGCCAGTGGCTGGCCTACAGATCTTTATGAGTCTGGCCCTGCTTCTAGGGGGAGGATTCACTCCTGCAGCTCATGTCTTTAGTGCTGAAGACCCTGGGTGCAAGCCCTGCCAGCATCCCAGTGGGATCATGTTCACGTCTGAAAACCCCATTTTAAAGGAAATTTGGCCCAGCTTGCTTGAAAGTATTTGGAGTGAGATGGTAGCAGCTCCAACACCTTCAGCGATCACCAAAGGCTGCAGAGGGTGCAGGAGCAGCTGAAAGAAGGATGGCGAGGCTCCAGCAAAACTAAATGCATTCTCTGATTCACTGTGTGCCACTGAAGCTGATGGGAAGCTGTGCAGTGCAGGCGGATTCCTACCCCAAGGGCTCTGTCTGGAAAATCAACAGGAAACCCTTACCAGCCGTGATCTTGAGGAGGGAATGGACAGCGAAGTAAGGACATCTGCAGAGCACAAAGACTTCGCTGGGTTAGTACAGCTGGTGGTGGTGTGCCAGGAGCTCATGGAAGTGCCGGAGATCAGGCTCGGGGAGAGGAGTCTGACTCCGATCTAATGTAAGACAATGCATGCTGGAAAGAATGGTCAGAGCGTCTCACCCACACGGATGGGCACCGGTCTCATGGGCTACTTAGGGGGAAAGGACACGGGGCCAGAGAAAGGCTGTGGAATAAGAAGAACTAGTCCACTGCTGAGATCAATAGGGTGATCTACATGAGCTGGGGATCTGGTCCATTGACTTACTGACTCCCGTTGAGCTATGGCCAATTTACACCAGGTGGGGATCTGGCCCATTATATCTATATGGTCACTTTTCAGAGTAAACCTGTGCTTTTAAACTCCTATCAAAACCAGCTCTGCATTCTGCAGTGAAGCCCTGACCATGCCTCCGTAAAACCAGGGTAAGCTGTAGCCATTGGGCCCATCGCTATAGAATATTTGTCATGTATTTTTATAAGCGAATATCCCCAGGCTCCTGGCTCTTGTGAAATTTTTGTTATTATTATGAACCTTGTATACAATCTAGAATTATAACAAGATGCAATCAGTGGATACACAAATAGGGGAGGGATGGGGTAGAGGACAAGGTATCAGGAAAAGATGGATCCATGATACAGAATGGCTGTTTATACCTGATCCACATCCGGTGTAAATTCACGTTAGTATTTAGGACCGGTCGCTTTGACTGGTTGAATTCACAGGTAATTTCTGTTTGGATGCACATTAAAAAATCACTACCAGACCTCACTCCTAGCTGCTGTGAGCTCGTCTGCTGGCATTTCAGATTTCTGGAAGAAGGATAAAGCCTTGATCTCTTGGGTACCCTAGCCTTCCTTTCTCCGGCTTGACTGTAGCTCAAGATTTTTGCTATTGATATAAAGACTCAGGGCCAAAGCCCTAGATGGTGTAAATCAATGTAGCTCTATTTGATGTTAATGCAGCTACATCAATTTACACCAGCTGAGCATCTGGCCTTCGGTTTAATTAAATGTGTAACATGCTTAGCAGCTTTCCCTGGTGGCACATCAATTATTCACTCCCCCTTCCGTTGGATGACGCTAAGTTAAAGCCCCTGTGGAAGATATTGCTGCTAGTATTTAAACTGTGGTTCTAGTCAGTCTGTTCCAAAGAGATCATGGGCTCCACACTGATTCCCACCCATGAATCTAGATACCACGTGCTCAATTCGCAAATTCACGGAGGATTTTTCTAACCATTGTAAGCACTACTAGCTCCCTGCGGAATCTCGAAATCCAGCTTAGCCGTTCCTGCCTCCTGCACCATTGTCATTGCCAGGAATACAGAGTCCAGAGCGGGCAACCTGCTGATGTTGCCAGAAGCAGAATAGACCACCCCCCCACTCACTCTCCCACAGCTGTGCAATGCTCACATGGTGCAAGGACAATCTAAGGTGATTCAAAGACACTGTGAGGAATAGGTCATGTTTCCATGCACTTTCCCGCTCATGTCGCACCTGAATATTGAATTTTTGGTTATTTTTAAATACTTGGATCCAGATCTCCTAGCTGGTGCAAATCAACATAGCTCCATTGGAATCAATGGGCCAGATCCCCAGCTGGTGCAAATCAGCATAACCGATTGGACTGAATGGGCCAGATCCCCAGCTGGTAGAAATCAGCGTTACTCCAATGAAATCAGTAGCCCAGCTGGTGTAAATAGGCCCTAGCTCCATTAGAGTCAATGGGGCTACCTCAGTTTACCTCTGCTGAAGATCTGGCCTATAGTATTCTTAACACAGAATATAAATAGGGCATGGGATCTTGGGCAGGCCCTCCGCACTAGCGTGACTTTATAGATTCACTGATGATCAGCTAGTCTGACCTCCTGTACAACATAGGCCTTAGAAAATAATTCTTAGAACAGATCTGTTAGAAAAACATCTTATCTTGATTTAAAAACTGTCAGTGATCAAGAAATCCACCACAACCCTTGGTAAGTTGTTCCACTAGCTAGCTACCCTCACCATTAAAAATTGACACCTTTTTTCCAGTCTGAATTTGTCTAGCTTCAACTTCCAGCCGTTGGATCGGTATTCTACCTTTCTCTGCTAGACTGAAGAGCCCATTGTGACGCAGGCAGGCCAAGTGCCAGTGCATGCCAACGCCCCAGACTTCACTGAACACTTACAAATGCAGAGCTGGAAGCCAGGCCGACTCACTTGTGTATTAGTATAGATCAAAGTGATTGTTAAATGTATAAGAATGTCTTTGGTGTTTGAACTTCATGAAAACGAACGGGATGCTGCATGCATTGTTATCACTTATTTGTATCCTGTTATAATGTAATGGCAAACATTTACATTTTGTGCACCCCTGTAACTAAATAACTAAGGCTGTCAAGTGATTAAAAAAATTAATCATGATTAATCGTGCTATTAAAAAAATTATTCACGATTAATCGCACTATTAAACAATAATAGAATACCATTTATTTAAATATTTTTGGATGTTTTCTACATTTTCAAATATATTAATTTAAATTACAGCACAGAATACAAAGTGTACAGTACTCACTTTAAATTTATTTTTGATTATGAGTATTTGCACTGTAAAAAAACAAAAGAAATAGTATTTTGCAATTCATTTAATACAAGTACTGTAGTGCAATATCTTTATCATGAAAGTTGAATTTACAAATATAGAATTATGTACAAAATAAACTGCATTCAAAAATAAAACAATGTAAAATTTTAGAGCCTGCAAAACCACTTAGTCCTTCTTCTTGTTCAGCCAATCGCTCAGACAAACAAGTTTGTTTACATGTGTAGGAGATAATGCTGCCCGCTTCTTGTTTATAATGTCACCTGAAAGTGAGAACAGGCATTCTCATGGCACTGTCGTAGCCAGCGTCAGTGCCAGATATGCAGATTCATGTGTTCCTTCATGCTTCAACCACCATTCTAGGGCACATGCGTCCATGCTGATGATGGGTTCTACTCAATAACAATCCAAAGCAGGATGGGCCGATGCATGTTCATTTTCATTATCTGAGTCAGTTGCCACCAGCAGAAGGTTGATTTTCTTTTTTGGTGGTTCGGGTTCTGTAGTTTCCACATCAGAGTGTTGCTCTTTTAAGATTTCTAAAAGCATGCTCCACACCCCGTCCTAATCAGATTTTGGAAGGCACTTGAGATTCTTAAATCTTGGGTCGAGTGCTGTACCTATCTTTAGAAATCTCACATTGGTACCTTCTTTGGGTTTTGTCAAATCTGCAGTGAAAGTGTTCTTAAAATGACAGGTTTCAGAGTAGCAGCCGTGCTAGTCTGTATTCGCAAAAAGAAAAGGAGTATTTGTGGCACCTTAGCGACTAACAAATTTATTTGAGCATAAGCTCTGAAGTGAACTGTAGCTCACGAAAGCTTATGCTCAAATAAATTTGTTAGTCTCTAAGATGCCACAAGTACTCCTTTTCTTTTTGTTCTTAAAATGAACCACATATGCTGGTCATCATCCGAGACTGCTATAATATGAAATATATGGCAGTATACAGGTAAAACAGAGCAGGGGACAGACAATTCTCCCCCAAGGAGTTCAGTCATAAATTTAATTAACACATTATTTTTTTAACGAGCGTCATCAGCATGGAAGCATGTCCTCTGGAACAGTGGCTGAAGTACAAAGGGGCAAACAAATGTTTAGCACGTAAATACCTTGCAATGCCAGCTACAAAAGTAGGAGCGTTGCCAGCAGATCGAGGGAAGTGATTATTCCCCTCTATTTGGCACTGGTGAGGCCACATCTGGAGTATTGCGTACATTTTGGGCCCCCCACTACAGAAAGGATGTGGATAAATTGGAGAGAGTCCAGTGGAGGGCAATGAAAATGATTAGGGGGCTGGGACACATGACTTATGATAAGAGGCTGAGAAAACTGGGCTTATTTAGTCTGCAGAAGAGAAGAGTGAGGGGAGATTTGATAGCAGCCTTCAACTACCTGAAGGGGGGTTCCAAAGAGGATGGAGCTAGGCTGTTCTCAGTGGCGGCAGATGACAGACCAAGAAGCAATGGTCTCAAGTTGCAGTGGGGGAGGTCTAGGTTGGATATTAGGAAAACCTCTTTCACTAGGATGGTGGTGAAGTACTGGAATGGGTTACCTAGGGAGGTGGTGGAATCTCCATCCGTAGAGGTTTTTAAGGCCCGGCTTGACAAAGCCCTGGCTGAGATGATTTAGTTAAGGTTGGTCCTGCTTTGAGCAGGGGGTTGGACTAGATGACCTCCTGAGGTCTCTTCCAACCCTAATCTTCTATGATACTAAGAAGAGGGCAGCATTATCTCCTGTAAATGTAAACAAACTTTTTTTGTCTTAGCGATTGGCTGAACAAGAAGGACTGAGTGGACTTGTAGGTGCAGAAGTTTTAATTTGTTTAGTTTTTGTACACTTTTTTATTTCAGTTACAACACAGAATACAATATATATGAAAATGTAGAAAAACATCCAAAATATTTAATACATTTAAATTGGCATTCTATAGTTTAACAGTGCGATTAAAATGTGATTAATTGCATTTATTTTTAAAATCGTGATTAATTTTTTTCAGTTAACTGTGATTAATTGACAGCCCTATAAATAACCCTTCAAATGAGAAAGAAGCCTTGTGGAATGCAATTGAAGAACTTTGCAACAAAGCCCATTGCCAACTCTGTCCATATATCTATTCAGGGGACACCATCATAGGGCCTAATCACATCAGCCACACTATCAGAGGCTTGTTCACCAGCGCATCTACCAATGTGATATATGCCATCATGTGCCAGCAATGCCCCTCTGCCATGTAAATTGGTCAAACTGGACAGTCTCTACGTAAAAGAATAAATGGACACAAATCAGACGTCAAGAATTATAACATTCAAAAACCAGTCGGAGAACATTTCAATCTCTCCGGTCACTCGATTACAGACCTGAGGGTGGCTGTCCTTCAACAAAAAAACTTCAGAAACAGACTCCAACGAAAGACTGCTGAATTGGAATTAATTTGCAAACTGGAAAAAATTAACTTAGGCTTGAATAGAGACTGGGAATGGATGAGTCATTACACAAAGTAAAACTATTTCCCCATGTTATTTCCCCCCACCCCACCCCCCACTGTTCCTCAGATGTTCTTGTTAACTGCTGGAAATAGCCTACCTTGCTTGTCACCATGAAAGGTTTTCTTCCTTTCCCCCCCTGCTGCTGGTGATGGCTCATTTTAAGTGATCACTCTCCTTACAGGTTTCAGAGTAGCAGCCGTGTTAGTCTGTATTCGCAAAAAGAAAAGGAGTACTTGTGGCACCTTAGAGACTAACAAATTTATTAGAGCATAAGCTTTCGTGAGCTACAGCTCACTTCATCGGATGCATTTCTCCCCTCTGTTTTTTCCACCAAATGCATCCGATGAAGTGAGCTGTAGCTCACGAAAGCTTATGCTCAAATAAATGTGTTAATCGCTAAGGTGCCACAAGTACTCCTTTTCTTTTAACAGGAGAGTGCTAATTTCAAAGCAAGTGGTCACTGTGTGTGATGATCGGAGATCAAAGACTCTAATTGCGCTCCTCATTCTCTGGCATCAGTTTTTTCCACCAAATGCATCCGACGAAGTGAGCTGTAGCTCACGAAAGTTTATGCTCTAATAAATTTGTTAGTCTCTAAGGTGCCACAAGTACTCCTTTTCTTTTTGCGAATACAGACTAACACGGCTGCTACTCTGAAATCTGGCATCAGAGAAAGAGTCTATGTGTCAGCTTGTTTTCTGTGAGAAGCTATAAATATGGACACAAGGAAAAATTCTTCATCTGTGGACTGTTTAGATTCTAACAGGGCAGAATAACTGAAGAAGAAGACGGAGATCCCCAGAGTTATTCTGGGTACCCTTGAGAGACTTTTTTTTGTTTGTTTTTTGTTTGGGAAACTGACAGATTATTACATCTCTGCTACCATTTGGAATTATAGATTGTCCAGATATTTTCACCTGCTTTAACCTCTCAGTAACTCTCATTCCTTTTTCTTAGCTAATAAACCTTTAGTTAGTTTACTTTAGAATTGGCTACCAGCACTGTCTTTGATGTGAGATCTAGGACACAAATTGATCTGGGTGAGTGATTGGTCTCTTGGGGCTGGAGGTAACCTGAATATTTTGGGATTTATTTATTTATTTATTTATTTATTTATTTATTTTGGTGTAAGGGACCATTTATCACATAGTCCAGCTTGCCTAGGTGGCAAGATAGACTGGAGAGTCTAAGGGGACTGTCCGTGAACTCCATTATAAGACTATTGTAGTACTCTGGTACTGGGTTGGTGAAATCTAATTATAGAATGTACCGCCAGTTTGGGATGTTTTTGACAGTCTGCCCTGAACTAGGCAGTCTTAATCACGAGCTACTCCAGACAACATAACACCCATTATTAAATATTTGTCACTCATATAGGTACTTATAGAGTGTAATCAACTCGCCCCTTAACCTTCTCTTGTTAAGTGAAATAGATTGAGCTCTTTGAGTCTTTCACTATATGGCATGGGTTCTAATTCTTTAATCATTCTTGAGGCTTCTCTCTGAACCCTCTCCAATTTATCAACATCTTTCTTGAATTATGGACACCAGAACTAGACACAAGATTCCAGCAGCAATCATGCCAGTGCCAAATACAGAGATAAAAAAACCTCTCTACTCCTATTTGAGATTCCCATAGAAGCATCCCAGGATAGCATTACCCTTCTGTCCACAGCATCGCATGGGAGCTCCTGTTCAGCTGATTATCCACCATAACCCCCAAATCTGTTTCAGAGTCACTGCTTCCCAAGATAGAGTCCCCCATTCTGTAAGGATGGCCTACATCCTTTGTTTCCAGGTGCATACATATTAAAACACGTATTGTCTACTTGCCCCCCAGTTTACCAAGTGATCCAGATTACTCTGTATCATTATTTACCACTCCTGGATTTTTATGTCATCTAAAAATGTTATCAGTGATGATTTTACATTTTCTACCAGGTCATTAATAAAAATGTTAGTAGCATAGGGCCAAGAACTGATCCTGTGGGACCCCACTAGAAACACATCCATTTGATGATGATTCCCTGTTTGCGGTTACATTTTGAGACCTACCATTTGCCAGCTTTTAATCCATTTAATGCATGCCATGTTAATTTGATATCTTTCTATATTTTTAATCAAAATGTCATGCGATACCAAGTCAAATGCCTTACAGAAGTCTAAGTATATTATATCAACCCTATTACCTTTATCAACCAAAATTGTAATCTCATAAAAAAAAAAAGATATCAAGTTAGTTTGACAAGATATGCTTTCCATAAACCCATGTTGATTGGTATTAATTATATTACCTCCCTTTAATTCTTTATTATCTGGGTTCTGTATCAACCCCTCCATTATCTTGCTTGGGATCGATATCATGCTGACAGGCCTATAATTACCCGATTCATCCCGTTTATCCTTTTACAATATTGACACATTAGCTTTCTTCCAGTCTTCTGAAACTTTCCCTATATTACAAGACCTACTAAAAATCAGCATTTTAGGGTCAGAAGGTGGCCATTATAATCATCCAATATAACAGAGGCCATGGAATTCACCCAGTGATTCCTGAATCAAGCACATTTCTTGTGGTTGAGCTAGAGTGTAGTTTTAAGAAAGGCATTCAATCTTCATTTATTATTGTGTGTGGCTGCTATTGCACTTCCAGGTCCCAGTCAGGAATCAAGACCCCTTTGTACTAGACTCAGTATAAACAATACAAAAGCAGCTGTTGCCCCAGAATGCTCACAGTCTAGGATTTAGACAATACTTAACCTTGTCTACACTAGAAAGTTATACTGCTTTAACAATCCCAGTGTCATTAAAAGGGGCACAGTTCCTCGAGTGTGGACATCGTTATATCGGCATAACTGTGTTTATACCGGCATAGCTTATTTCCTTATGAGAAGTGGAATAAAGTACAAACTGGTATAAGGTAACCTGATACTGGTATAGCTGTGTCCACACTGGGGGTTGTGCTGGTAAAAATCACACCTCTAAACGAAATAGATAGACCAGTACAAAAGCTGCCTGTAGACCAGGCCTTTAGGCAGGGACCATTTGTTTGTTATGCATGTCTGTACAATGCCTAGCACATTGGGGCCTTGATCCATGACACACAGCAGGAGCGTGAACAGACAAGTGGTGGAGAAGACAAAGTGGCCTCCGATGGCCAGGACTGTGTTTTATTAATGCAGCCTCACAGATTTCAATTCTCCTGGCGCCAGTGATTGTGGTTTTTATTTTATTTTTCTGAGGGGTGAGTCCGATAGAGTTAGATTTCTCTTTCTCATCACTCAGGGCTGCTAGCAGATTTTTTGCTTGGGTTGGCAAATGTGTCTGATGGATTTTTGCAAGGCTGGCTTAGCTACATGACGAGGTTTGGAACCCAAATTGGCTTGCATCACTGGCACATGCAGAGCCCTACTGACCCCTCTGGGCACCTCTAGGGTGAATAAAGTGGGCAACGTATGGCCCCATGCAAAGAGATTGCCACCTCCAGGGTAGTTGAGCACCAGTGGGAGAAAAATTAGAGGGGGAGGGGCCTAAGGTGTATCAGATAAATGGGGGCAAAGGGGAAAATGGACTGAGCCGTAGGCTTACTTGGTCCAGCCACAGTGCAGGAGCCCGGAGTTGGTGATGTCTCAATGTCCCTTCCAGTCCTATAGTTCTATGATTCTGTGATCCCTCCTTGATCATAGAATCATAGAATATTTAGGTTGGAAGAGGCCTCAGGAGGTCATCTAGTCCAACCCTCTGCTCAAAGCAGGACCAACCCCAACTAAATCATCGCAGCCAGGGCTTTGTCAAGCAGGGCCTTAAAAACGGCTAAGGATGGAGATTCCACCACCTCCCTAGGTAACCCATGCCAGTGCTTCACCAGCCTCCTAGTGAAATCGTATTTCCTAATACCCAACCTTGACCTCCCCCACTGCAACTTGAGACCATTGCTTCTTGGTCTGTCATCTGCTGCCACTGAGAACAGCTTAGCTCCATCCTCTCTGGAACCCCCCTTCAGGTAACTGAAAGCTGCTATCAAATCCCCCCTCATTCTTCTCTTTTGCAGACTAAATAAACCCAGCTCCCTCAGCCTCTCCTCGTAAGTCATGTGCCCAGCCCCCTAATCATTTTTGTTGCCCTCTGCTGGACTCTCTCCAATTTGTCCACATCCTTTCTGCAGTGGGAGGCCCAAAGCTGGACACAGTACTCCAGATGTGGCCTCACCAGTGCCAAATAGAGGGGAATAATCACTTCCCTCGAACTGCTGGCAATGCTCCTACTAATGCATACCCTTGTCTGGGTGGGTTTGACCTCCATGTTGAGGCCTTTAGATCTTGTATTTGGTGCCTAGATGCCATGGTGATTGACAGACAGATGTGTTCTGTAGGGGAAAGCAGCTTCCTACCTCCTAGGCATTGGGTCTCAGCTGCAGACTGGCTGTGCCGAGAGGCTGGTTCAGTACAGCAGTCTAATTTATCAAGTCCTGTGTGTCTCCCCCTGTGTTCCCTTCCTCTTCCATAGTCCCTCCTCTGCTTCTTCTTTGGCTGTGTTGGTGGGTGGGGAGGGGGGCTTATTACAGACCTGAAATTACTATTCAGGGCAAACGCCCATTGAAGTCGATGGGCTACATCCTGACTGGTGCTATGCTAGCCCAGCAGAAATTTCGCCCAGACAGGGACTGAATAAAGCCCTAGAGCCAGGTTGTCCCAGAAAGAGAAGAGATGGAAAAGATCTAGACATTTACCTCTTCTCGAGTCACCTCTGGGTCCCCCAGCCAGAGTAGGATTAGTCCCCAGGCTGTTGTTATCAATGAGGAGGTTTGTTATGCATTTGTTAAGCACTGACAGCACAGCCGGCCCTGTGCAATGCCTCCAGAATATGCGCTCCTCGCCCTAAGGTGCTTACAACCTCAGTTAGATGGGACCATGCAATCTGGACACAATCTGTGGGCTATCAGGGGAACGGGAGGGCTGGTTTTCCAGTGGCACTGAGGTGAATATGGGGTGCCCTGTAGCGATTGTATATTGGCCTGGTTATTGGGATGGTGTTTTCTGCATGGACATTTTGGTCTGAGTGTTTCTCACGGGGGTCAGGCAGGAAAGAGGAGGTGGTTTGTGATGGTCACTATCACTCGCCGCTTTAGAGTCATTATGGGACAATGCTGAGCAATTAGCTCCAGTGGCTCTCGCTTGATTCCCTTTGAGCCTTCAGGATTGGTTTTGCCAGGAGGGACCAAAACCTACCGACCCTGGAATAAACCTCCTCTAGGAGCAAAAAATCTTGGCAAGGTTTAAAAAAGGGATGCCAGAGGGAACCAGATTGAGACATGGGAGTCTGCGGGGTGTTTGAGGAAATGTGATCTGCTTTGGTCACCATGGTGGGATGGCAGAATTTTGGTAAGGGCTTGTCCACATGTGAGAGTTATTCCGGATTAATAAGGTAGGGTGTGAATTTGAGGTGGAATTTCTGAATAGCTCCTTTTAAGCCCTACATTAGACACACATGAAGGTTGGCTGTTGATTTCAAATCCCTTTTTCCAGCTGCTAAATAAAAAATCCTGTGTTTAAGGCGGCTGTTGGCTGCTATACCTGGTCATAGGTTCCCCAAGCCCAGTAGGGCCTGCAGGATGGTAGCTGGTTTGTGTAAGCGGGACTGTGTTCCTAGCTCCTGGTCTAAGAGTGGAAAAATTGTGAGATCCCACCCTGAGACAGAGACAAGAATCCCAAAACCTGCTGTAGGTGGACTCAGAGATACCAGACAGGGAGACAGAGGGGCACACCAGCCAGCCTGCCCTGTGTTGGGGACATGTGCATCAGTACATTCTCAACAGAGCTGGGCGGGAAATGGTTTTCCTGTCCTGCAACAATGTTTGAGATTTCAAAAAAAGCTCCTGTGATGCACTGGGACAAAGGAGAGGCCTTTTCAAATTTTTTTCAGTAAAAAACAGAGAGGGAGAGAGACCTCAGAATAAGCCAGTGGTTAGGGTATTCACCCAGTGTATGGGAGGCGCTGGTTTAAATCCCTGCTCTGCCTGATTCAGATAAACGAGTTGAAACCAGCCGTCTTGCAGGGAAGTGCCCAAACCGGAAGGCTATTGGCTAGGCCCTGGTGGGGCTCTGTCTCTCACTTTGACCAGAAATTCTATCCTGGACCTGAGGAACCATCCCAAACCATTTCCTTTCCCGCGTAAATATTCGGTTTTGATAAATCAGCATTCTCCGGTGAAAAACCACTTCACTGAAAATCTCCTGACCAACTGGAGCTCGGCCCATCCAGATTGAAATGACTCAAGAAAAACTGACGCTGCTTTCCCTTATTTCGAGTCCTCGCTCACACGCTTTACAGGACTCACAGAATTACCGCTTTGCATGTTGTTATGCTTCTTATTTGTATTGCAGAAGTGGCTGCAGGGCCCAGTCAGTGGTCAAGGTCTGTTGTATTCAGTGCTGAACAAACAGAGAGAGAGACTAGTTCCTGCCCCAGAGAGCTCCTGATCTAGGATTACAACAAGATGCAATTGGTGAATAAATAGACAAACGGGAGGGATGGAGGACCTGGTAGTTGCACAAGATGGAGCCATGGCATAACTGCTTTTTGCACCTGATCCTTAGGTGGTGTAAATTTGCATAGCTCCATTGCAGTCAATGGGCCAGATCCCCAGGTAGTACAAATCGACTGTAACTCCACTGATGCCAATGCCCTTTTACACCTGCTGAGGCTCGGCCTCATATTTCTTCATGGTTTAGAGCCCTGCTTTATTTCAAAAGGTGCAGTGCTAAATAGAAGGCTGGTTTCATTTATGGGGCTCTGCTCATTTTATTGGCTGATGCAAAACCATCTATGTTTGGTTTTTAGTTCTTTAATCAGCCTATGTTGAAGAGTAAATCACCAAACACACTTTAGCACCACATAAATATGACGTATCGTTATTATGTTAAACCGCTAAGCACAATGCCCGACCGAGGTTGCAAATGCAAAGACACAGCAGATGTTCTTTGGGAACTCCTCATCTGGTGTAAATCAGCCCCAGTGGAGTGAGATAGATCGACCCCATTTGGGGATCTGGCCCATCGATGCCAATGGAGCAAAGCCAATTTACACTGGTTAGGAATCTGGCCCATTGACACCAATGGAGTGATGCCAATTTACCACAGTTGGGGCTCTAGCTCATTGTTTTAAGTTCCTGAAAACCAAAGCTAGGACAGGGTGAAATCTACCACTCCACCTAGGGGATCTCTGCATCTCTGCACCAGTTAAGTAGGACCTCATCTATCCTGCCCTGGTTCCCCTGGCTGGACACCTGCAGTGGCAAGAAGATGTGTGATTGCCGCATGCCCCGACTGCAGAGGGAAGGGTGCTCACACACACTGGGACTCCTCTGTAGATCAGGGCAGCCACACTGAGTCCCTGAATGGCAGAGGCCAGTTTGAGTACTCACCCCACATCCCCACCAAGACCAGCGAGATGAATGCCGGCTGCTGGAATCCCATCGGGCCGGGTCTCTCCCTCCTCCACCCCGTCTGAATCTGTGAGCTCGGGGCTGAGCGAGTGGGTGTTTGCACCCCAGCCTGCTCTGCTACCTGGCATGGGGAAAGGGAGGGGGCTGGGAGGAAGAGGCTGCTTTTCCTCCCTCTGTGGTTCTCTGCGTCACGGCTCGCTGAATTGAAGCGCAGCCTGCCAGCTTCCTTGACAGAGCCTGTTGAGCACAAGAGAGGCTCAGACGTCTCGCAATGAGGTTCATGCTCATGCCTCCTCACAGCCAGTATCCCCAAGGCCCGAGCACATGAATTCCCAGGGCCAGGAGAGAGGGGGAGCACTGTGTGTGTCACGAGTGTAGACTGAGTGTCTATGGAGCATCAGGGAAGGGTCCCACAATAAGGGGTTGGGCTCCCATTTGAGGGGAGCAGGGCACAACACAGCCCAGGGCTGAATAAACCTAGGGGCAGAATCCCCCTCCTACTCTAGGAGATGGGGACTCCCTCCCTGGTCAGGGACTGGGATCCCACTGGGGTGATCAGTGTAGGAGCCCTGAGCCCCCAAGACTGAATCACCATGGAGATCGAATTCCTCTCAGAACTGAGGGGTAGTGGTGAGATCCCACTGAGCAGGGAATGCATGGGGTGACCCTGACATGGGGGTGAGGAAGGGGCTGTGGGTGCCAGGGGAGACTAAAGATTTAGAAGTGCCAGATCCCCAGCTGGTGTCAATCAACTATAGCTCCATTGGAGTCAAAGGGCCAGATCCCCATCGGGTGTAAATCACTGTCACTCTATCGGAGTCAGTAAGCCAGCTCCTCAGCTGGTGTAAATCAGCATTGCACTATCAGAGTCAAAGGGGCCAGCTGGTGTAAACCAGTGTCGCCCTATTGGAGTCTATGCTCCACATCTTGCAAGGTGTAAATTGGCATCACCTCTGCTAAGGATCTGGCCCTTATTGTCAGTGGAAGAGCCATTGCTGAGGAGATACTGATGTGGTTGTTAGGTAACGCCCAGCCCCGACAGAAATAACCTGATCCATTTCAATAATAACCTCCCCTTGTCCCTGAGGCTGTGTGTTTTTTTCTCCCTGCTATATTTACTCTCTTATCTCCGCCTGCGGTCACAGTTTGAGGTGAGCAAGTTTTCTGCTCAGTGGCAGGAAATTTGCAGCCAAACGCGCAGTGCAGCAAAAGCCCCAGAGTGGGGAGTGAACGGCGCCCCCACTGCTCAGCGCCGGCTCGCTGCTATCTGCACAGCAGAGACACTCGGTGGGGACAGGCACACGCATAAAAACCAGCACCGTTATCTGCACAGGGCCACTGCAGCAACCGACGTACGGTGGCAGTTTAGCTTCATCTTGATGATTGCGCACCAGACCCCTCCCCTGTGCACCGCCAAAGGTCACTGAGGCATTGCTCACCTGCACCGCCTCGACAGGCGCCAGAAACTGGCTTTCAAATGGCAGTTACTGAGATACGGGCGCGCCAGAATTCCTGCCCTGCGTTAAACGAGAAGGTGAACCCCAGCCGGGCAAGTTGGAGACGCCCGAGACTCACACAGAATCCACTTCATGTCCCCATGATTTCTATAGCCTGGGGCTAAACACAGCGGCCAGGTCCTCGCTGGTGTAAATCAGTATTGACACAAATTGAGCAATGTTGATTTACACAAGCTGAGGCTCTGGCCATGGACTCCAATGGAGCTATGGTTGATTTACCCCACTGCGGATCTGGCCCATTGATTCCTGTGTAGAGGTGTGCATTTACCCTCATCTGGGGATCTGGCCCTTTGACTCCAATGGAGCTATGGCTGATTTACACCAGCTGAGATATGGCCCATTGACACCAATGAGACTATGGCTGATTTACACCAGCTGGGATATGGCCCATTGGCACCAATGAGGCTACAGCTGATTTACATCAGCTAGGATATGGCCCATTGGCACCAATGAGGCTATGGCTGATTTACACCAGCTGGCACCTGCTCTGCAGAGCCCCCCTTCATCCCCCCCAGGAATGAGACAGGAGTTCAGTCTCCATGGCCTGTTCAGCCCTCGGCTTCTCTGAGGAGGTTGCCAACAACTGGCTTTGGGCTTGATCAAAGCCATTGGGGCCAGTGTCCATTGTCCAATTCTGTCCATTGTCTCTAGCCCATCCGGTCCGCCATGGACCTGTCCTGAGTCTCCTGGTTAATGTCACATAGGGTCATTGGGGGAATGCACCCTGCAGGTACAAACCTCAGTCTCCCATTCACACTGTGATCCTAGGGGAAGCTGTTTTGACCTGAGGTATGACAGGGAAGCTGAACCGATCCATTCTCCCCCAGACTCCCCAGGGCACAGCTCACCCCAGAGACACCCCCGCTGCACTCCCAGAAGGGCATAGACTGCTATTGCCTGTAAGGGAGTGGTGGAGGGGTGAGGGAGGGTGATCAATCATCCCCTAATTAATTTTCTGGAATTCAGTTCAAGTACATTAATAAAGGAGGTCGTTTCCAATCGACTGGCCAGCACTTCCACCGTGGGGAGAATTGCCCATCTATTCCTGGGTGCTCAGGCCACTGGGGTGTGTTCCAGGCTCTCAGAGGGTATCCCTCATTGACTGGCATGGGCATTGCGCCCCGGCTGGAGAAAGCAGGATTTGACCCCAGCATTGTCTGTTTTAATTGTCTCCTCTTCCAGCTCCCTTTGCCTTCACACCTTGTCCCGCTTTTCTCCGCCCTGATCCTGCTTCCAGTGGAGTCAGCAGGAGCTTGACCACTGGCTGCAATTCCTTCTCCCCCATGATACAGGGATCTAGACATGCTGAGCAGGGCTGAACTCAATGCCATTACCCCAGGGAAGGAGCAGGCCCGATAGGCCCGATTCTGATCTCGTGTGCACGGATGGGGCCTGATTCTGCTCGCACCGCAGCTTTTCTCATGTGCAGTGGGCTGGATTTTCATTGGTAAACATGGGATTAAGAATCAAGCATATGAGACTAAATCCTCATCTGGTATAAATGGGCATAACTCCCGCCCCCCAAGCTTCAATGTAGCAACATTGATTTACACCAGCTGCAGATCTGGCCCGTTGAGGGACACAGGGGTGTACCCACATCCCCCCACCCCCATGACATCCTGGTGGCAGTGCAGCAATATGTGTCCTGGGTGCCCTGCTCTCACCACATGCTCCATTCCTTTCGGGCATTTCCTGCACTCACAACTATTGACAGGCTAAAGATTTTCCATGACACAAGAGGAAGTTTGCTTGCACGGGCCAGGTATGTGGTACTTGCCTGTCAGCCAGCAAGGTCACGAGCTGGGGTTTGGAGGAGGGGGACAGAGAGAGCTTGGTATGGAGCTGCAGGCGACACAGCCCTGCTCAGTGACTCCAGCTCCTGGGGCCAGCGCGGATGGGAAGTGGCATCTTGGAGAGGTTCCAAAGAGGTAAATAACATTTTGAGCTTATGCCGCTGTGCTCCTTTTGCTTCTCTCCCCCACCCAGATCTCCTCAGCAAAGCAGAGCCAGTCCCTGCCACCCCACGGCCTGGGCAAAACTTGCAGGGGTGGGGACGAGGAGGAGATTGTCCACCCGGAGGCCCAGAAACATCATGTTCCCAGGAATGGTAGGGAGTGCTGACCCAGGCTCTCCAGCCCCACAGGTGTCAGAAGCGCCATGGGGGAAATCCCTCCTGGCTCGATTCTTGGGCCATCTGCATAGAGGGCAGGGATACCGGCACTGAGGGGCTGCCCCTGTCTAGCACTCCCCCTGCCCTAGTCCCAGGTAGAATGGCTGTGGAGAATCTAAGCCGGATGTTGCTGACTACATCTGCTGCTTCATGACTGCGGGTCAATTCCGGTCTCTCCACCCCACACGTCCTGCAGCTGGGTTGCTCCACTACAGCATGGGAGGTGTCGCTGAGGTGCAGCTGTGCTTGGGCTATTCCCAGCTTTAGCAATGGCTCTGGGAGCTGTGGGTGCTGGGCATACATTAGAGAAGCCACACTGAGGGCTGATTGGTGCCTGGCCAGCCACAGGGTCTACAAAAGGCTGAAATATAAAATCCGAGGGGTAATTTCACATGTGGTGGAAGATCACAGAGAAAGGCCTGTTGCCTTTGTGTCTAGCTCTACGCAGAAGGTAACTGTGCTCAGGTTGACATGGATCTCCGAGTTTAGTCTGGGGAGCTAAAAAGTGTCACCGCTATGTGGATGGGAAGCGATTTTCTTTGGTCACGGACCTTCAGCCTCCAGTTTCAATTAGCAACCCGCAGAATGCAGCTCGGACGGTTACAGACAGGGGCGGGGTTCTCGGGTGCTCACTGGTAGGAGATCAAGTTTGAAAGCATCAGCTGCCAGCCCAGCAGTCTGCTGCTGGAGCTAGCGGACAGGGGGCCAGCTTTTCCAAGTGATATAGGCCCCAAAAGATGCAGCTGGGTGCCCAGTGGGATTGCCAAAAGCCCCAAAGCAGGGTAGGCGCCTAAGTCCCAGTAAAACCCTTTGTGGGGTTCACCAGTCGTGCACTTTAAATCCACCTTTGGCCCCCAGGCTGGGCCAAGGGCAGCTGGGCCGGAGCAGAGAGTCTGGGCCTTATTGCCGTGCTACAGAAGCACGAGGCAGAAGGGCGAAGGTTAACGGTGCAGCCTGACCGTGCTCTGACTGCAGTTGTTATTGCTGCATGGGACGGCCTTTAAAAAAGAAACAAGATAAAAAGCAGGAGTTTCCTTCCCTAGGGCTCTGCAGACTGGGCCATCGCACGGGGCAATTCTACAGCCTAGACACCACGACCTGTACCTATCCACCTGAGCAGGACCCCTCCGTCCTCCGAGCCTTAGGAGCTGAAGAGCTTTCTCCCTCCCTCGCTCCCTTCCGTGAAACCTCCTGGGTATATTGGGAGCAATCCCTGTCCCTTTCCGGCCCTCCGTCAGCCGCCCGTCTTGTCTGCGCACGGACTGGGCCTCTGGCGCTACCCACACTGGGAGTTGAGTGAAAACGCACTGGGTACGAGCAGCATGGAGAGAGAAGGGAGCAGTCGGGGGGTCTGATCCCAGGCTGGGAGCCAGGGGCTCCCTGCAGTGTGAATGACGGGACAAGATAGATCTATCCCTGCCACCCTCCGACAAGTCAGCTAGGGCTGGCGGTTAGCAGCTAACCCCCTGTCCAGGCAGAGGTTAAAGCAGCCCAAGGAGGAGGGGGAGAGTGGATGCCTTGGGAGAGGACAGGGAACTGTGTTTCCCGTCACCCCTGTATTTAAGGATCTAAAGAAGTGGCCATGTGGTCAGAGGGGTGCAGCCCCAACCGCCCCCACTGGCTTCTGTAACTGATTGCATTTGTTCCAGTTCATCCCTGCCAGAATAAAAGCCCAGGGGCCACCCGCATATGAGATGGAGTAAGGCAGACCCCCAGCACTTCGTGGTTTCCCCCAGACCCGGTTGAGATTGTGTGTGAGGGCGCAGAGCTTCCGCGCCAAGGAAACAGACAAAAGTGCAACTGAAATCAGGGAGGGGGCTGCTTGGCCTTGCCTCCACATGGGAGAGGCTTTCCCTGGGGCACTCTCTCTCAAATGGAGAATGGAAATGGACTGGGGGGTGGGGCAGATTGCGAGGTGATACTGTATCAGAGGGGGTGAATCTAAGTGGGATAGGACCAAATCCATCCCTCGGGGTAACTTCCCTGAAATCAGTGGAGTTACTCTGGGGAGGATTTTGTCTCAGGGAGTCTAATAACATGATTAGCGATTGTTATTATTTCCTGTAGTGCCAAACACCCCATGAGAAATCCGGGGCTCTTGTGCTAGGTGCTGTGCACACACACTAAGAGACGATCCCTGCCCTGAAGCGCCGACTCTCTAACTGGACAAGACAAAGGGATCATTGTTATCCCCACATGGGAAATGGAGGCCTGGATAGACTTAGTGATTTGCCCAGGGTCACACAGAGCCAGGAATTGAACCCCAAGTCTGAGGGGAAGGTGTGCGTGTCATCCACTGTGGCGCCTTCTCGGCTGACCGGAGACTTTCTTCAAACTTGCTCTGCATTCAGCCCAGCGTCTGTATTTCAACGTGTGCTGAAATGGGACAGATCTGCTCTCACTGCTGTGTGAACACAGAGTAAATCCAGATTAACTGCACTGATGTCAATGGGGTTACTCCTGGTTTACACTAGGGCAACCAAGAATATGATCCATTCCTTCCCGCTTCTGTGTCTAGCTCCCTGGAGCTCAAGGCCTTGTTTGAAGTTAAGAGAAAGTCTCAAAACACGTCTAACTCTGTGGAGTCCTACTAAGGTTTGTCTATGCTACAAGTGCAACAGCGGCACCGCTGTACTTGGAGACACTTGCTTGGAAGGGGATTTTCCATTGTTGTAGTAAATCCAGCCCCTTTGAGAGGCAGTAGCTAGGTGGACAGAAGAATTCTTCCGTCAACCTCCCAGTGTCTACATAGGGACTTAGGTCGGCTTAACTACGTTGCTCAGGGTGTGAATTTTTCAAATCCCTGAGCAATGTAGCTAGGTCGCCCTAAGTTTTAGGTGTAGCGCAGGCCCTAGAGATGGGAACGATCTATTAGCTTCTCTGCCATTCAATCCCTTGGGGTCTGGTGCAGGCTTGTCTCCCACACTGGAAGCTCCACGAAGCCACTGTAATGGGCCATGGAGACCCAACTCCCCTCTGGCTCCTTATCACTGGCCCTCCAGAATAGGGCTGAGACCTGCACCTTGCTCCCCGGGTGACCTTGGACAATCATTTCACTTCCCATCCTGTCTGTTTCCCACCATCATATATGAAGACACAGGCCCTGCCCCTAAGAGTGTACATGCTAAATAGCCAGCAACAGATGGGGGGTGAGAGGAAGGGGATGTGCCGTACAAGCAAAGTGATCATGGTCTTGTGAAATCGAGCTATCTGTGTTTGTACGTATGCCCATCCATCAGCATCATAGCTGTCTGGCAGATGTTATAATCGATCTTTCTTTCTTCCCTCCTAAGGGACAACACACACCAGAGTGAAAGAATGGTAAAACAATGACACAGCACCCAAACTCATGGGCCAAACTCAGATCGGGTGGAAGCAGCTTCGGTGAGGTTTGCATTTAAAGGACAGCAGAATTTGCCTCTGAGGGATAGATACTGATCTAGTGTAAATCAGTGTCACTCTACTGACATCCGACAATTTGGATCAACTGGGGATCTGGCCCACTGACCCCAGTGGAGCTGCAGCCAATTTAAACCATTTGGGGATCCATCCCTGTACAATTAGTGCCACGTTCCAATGGGATACAGCATTAGATCCTTAGAGGGAAGGCAGAGGCTGTTTTCTGCCTTAATGTTCTCACTGCATTGTTCCTATCTCTATCTGATCTGTTGCTGAATTGTCTTTTATGAAGAAATAGAAAACCATCACAATTGGGCTCAAACTCTTTGATCTCTGCAATGCATGAAGCACCTTAGCCTGCCTGCCGTGTCGTTCTCGTCCTTCTCAGACACCCCTTTTCCTAATAAATGAAATAGTTAATGACAGCCACTGAAATCTCCAAACAAATCTTTCACTCCCACTTCCTTGGCTGGGTCTAAATTTAGCAGCAGCTGCAGCAGCTCTCATGAAATCCAGTGGGGTTGCTGGGGTGATGGCTGTTCATAAATCATCCTACCAACAAATCAGCAAAAATCCAAGACAGCAAAACACAGGGCTCGGTGCCACAGCCTGAAGCCCACTGACTTCAGTGGGAAAGGCTGCAGGATTGGGACCTTTTACTCAGCTCTTTTGAAGTTGGGATCTGCCAGTTTCTGCACAACTACAGCTCCAAATTTGGCCCTTAGACATTTGCCTGGCTAATGTCTGGCTAAGGAGATGACTGGGGAGTGCAGTTAAAACATGGGCTGGTCCCATTGGATGCACATCACGTTGTTAATTGTTGCCAGATCCCATGACACGGTGGAAATGACCTTGTTAGGCTGGGCTTTAGCCTCAGTAAATGGGGTGGAGGTGAAAGTTCTAGCTCTGGGGAATATGAATGGGTTAATTATTCCATGGGGGTAATTCCATAGGACATTAGTCCCTGAAAATCAGGGCCGAAGGAAACTCAAAGAATCATAGAATCATAGAATATCAGGGTTGGAAGGGACCCCAGAAGGTCATCTAGTCCAACCCCCTGCTCAAAGCAGGACCAAGTCCCAGTTAAATCATCCTAGCGAGGGCTTTGTCAAGCCTGACCTTAAAAACCTCTAAGGAAGGAGATTCTACCACCTCCCTAGGTAACGCATTCCAGTGTTTCACCACCCTCTTAGTGAAAAAGTTTTTCCTAATATCCAATCTAAACCTCCCCCATTGCAACTTGAGACCATTACTCCTCGTTCTGTTATCTGCTACCATTGAGAACAGTCTAGAGCCATCCTCTTTGAAACCCCCTTTCAGGTAGTTGAAAGCAGCTATCAAATCCCCCCTCATTCTTCTCTTCTGCAGACTAAACAATCCCAGCTCCCTCAGCCTCTCCTCGTAAGTCATGTGCTCTAGACCTCTAATCATTTTTGTTGCCCTTCGCTGTACTCTTTCCAATTTATCCACATCCTTCTTGTAGTGTGGGGCCCAAAACTGGACACAGTACTCCAGATGAGGCCTCACCAGTGTCGAATAGAGGGGAACGATCACGTCCCTCGATCTGCTCGCTATGCCCCTACTTATACATCCCAAAATGCCATTGGCCTTCTTGGCAACAAGGGCACACTGCTGACTCATATCCAGCTTCTCGTCCACTGTCACCCCTAGGTCCTTTTCCGCAGAACTGCTGCCGAGCCATTCGGTCCCTAGTCTGTAGCGGTGCATTGGATTCTTCCATCCTAAGTGCAGGACCCTGCACTTATCCTTATTGAACCTCATTAGATTTCTTTTGGCCCAATCTTCCAATTTGTCTAGGTCCTTCTGTATCCTATCCCTCCCCTCCAGCGTATCTACCACTCCTCCCAGTTTAGTATCATCCGCAAATTTGCTGAGAGTGCAATCCACACCATCCTCCAGATCATTTATGAAGATATTGAACAAAACGGGCCCCAGGACCGACCCCTGGGGCACTCCACTTGACACCGGCTGCCAACTAGACATGGAGCCATTGATCACTACCCGTTGAGCCCGACAATCTAGCCAGCTTTCTACCCACCTTATAGTGCATTCATCCAGCCCATACTTCCTTAACTTGCTGACAAGAATGCTGTGGGAGACCGTGTCAAAAGCTTTGCTAAAGTCAAGAAACAATACATCCACTGCTTTCCCTTCATCCACAGAACCAGTAATCTCATCATAAAAGGCGATTAGATTAGTCAGGCATGACCTTCCCTTGGTGAATCCATGCTGACTGTTCCTGATCACTTTCCTCTCCTCTAAGTGCTTCAGGATTGATTCTTTGAGGACCTGCTCCATGATTTTTCCAGGGACTGAGGTGAGGCTGACCGGCCTGTAGTTCCCAGGATCCTCCTTCTTCCCTTTTTTAAAGATGGGCACTACATTAGCCTTTTTCCAGTCATCCGGGACTTCCCCCGTTCGCCACGAGTTTTCAAAGATAATGGCCAAGGGCTCTGCAATCACAGCCGCCAATTCCCTCAGCACTCTCGGATGCAATTCGTCCGGCCCCATGGACTTGTGCACGTCCAGCTTTTCTAAATAGTCCCTAACCACCTCTATCTCTACAGAGGGCTGGCCATCTCTTCCCCATTTTGTGATGCCCAGCACAGCAGTCTGGGAGCTGACCTTGCTAGTGAAAACAGAGGCAAAAAAAGCATTGAGTACATTAGCTTTTTCCACATCCTCTGTCACTAGCTTGCCTCCCTCATTCAGTAAGGGGCCCACACTTTCCTTGGCTTTCTTCTTGTTGCCAACATACCTGAAGAAACCCTTCTTGTTACTCTTGACATCTCTTGCTAGCTGCAGCTCCAGGTGCGATTTGGCCCTCCTGATATCTTTCCTACATGCCCGAGCAATATTTTTATACTCTTCCCTGGTCATATGTCCAACCTTCCACTTCTTGTAAGCTTCTTTTTTATGTTTAAGATCCGCTAGGATTTCACCATTAAGCCAAGCTGGTCGCCTGCCATATTTACTATTCTTTCGACTCATCGGGATGGTTTGTCCCTGTAACCTCAACAGGGATTCCTTGAAATACAGCCAGCTCTCCTGGACTCCCTTCCCTTTCATGTTAGTCCCCCAGGGGATCCTGGCCATCTGTTCCCTGAGGGAGTCAAAGTCTGCTTTCCTGAAGTCCAGGGTCCGTATCCTGCTGCTTACCTTTCTTCCCTGCGTCAGGATCCTGAACTCAACCAACTCATGGTCACTGCCTCCCAGATTCCCATCCACTTTTGCTTCCCCCACTAATTCTACCCGGTTTGTGAGCAGCAGGTCAAGAAAAGCGCTCCCCCTAGTTGGCTCCCCTAGCACTTGCACCAGGAAATTGTCCCCTACGCTTTCCAAAAACTTCCTGGATTGTCTATGCACCGCTGTATTGCTCTCCCAGCAGATATCAGGAAAATTAAAGTCACCCATGAGAATCAGGGCATGCGATCTAGTAGCTTCCGTGAGTTGCCGGAAGAAAGCCTCATCCACCTCATCCCCCTGGTCCGGTGGTCTATAGCAGACTCCCACCATGACATCACTCTTGTTGCACACACTTCTAAACTTAATCCAGAGACACTCAGGTTTTTCCACAGTTTCGTACCGGAGCTCTGAGCAGTCATACTGCTCCCTTACATACAGTGCTACTCCCCCACCTTTTCTGCCCTGCCTGTCCTTCCTGAACAGTTTATAACCATCCATGACTGTACTCCAGTCATGTGAGTTATCCCACCAAGTCTCTGTTATTCCAATCACGTCATAATTCCTTGACATCACCAGGACCTCCAGTTCTCCCTGCTTGTTTCCAAGGCTTTGTGCATTTGTATATAAGCACTTGAGATAACCTGTTGATCGCCCCTCATTCCCAGTATGAGGCAGGAGCCCTCCCCTCACAGACATTCCTGCCTGTGCTTCCTCCCGGTATCCCGCTTTCCCACTTACCTCAGGGCTTTGGTCTCCTTCCCCCGGTGAACCTCGTTTAAAGCCCTCCTTACTAGGTTAGCCAGCCTGCTGGCAAAGATGTTCTTCCCTCTCTTCGTAAGATGGAGCCCGTCTCTGCCCAGCACTCCTCCTTCATGGAACACCATCCCATGGTCAAAGAATCCAAAGCCTTCTCTCCGACACCACCTGCGTAGCCATTCGTTGGCCTCCACGATTCGACGGTCCCTACCCAGGCCTTTTCCTTCCACGGGGAGGATGGACGAGAACACCACTTGCGCCTCCAACTCCTTTATCCTTCTTCCCAGAGCCACGTAGTCCGCAGTGATCCGCTCAAGGTCATTCTTGGCAGTATCATTGGTGCCCACGTGGAGAAGCAGGAAGGGGTAGCGATCCGAGGGCTTGATGAGTCTCGGCAGTCTCTCCGTCACATCACGAATCTTAGCCCCTGGCAAGCAGCAGACTTCTCGGTTTTCCCGGTCAGGGCGGCAGATAGATGACTCAGTCCCCCGGAGGAGAGAGTCCCCGACCACCACCACCCGCCTTCTCCTCTTGGGAGTGGTGGTCGTGGAACCCCCAACCTCAGGACATCGCATCTCATGCCTCCCAACCAGCGGAGTCTCCTTCTGCTTTCTCCCCCCAGACATATCATCTGGTCCACTCTCCGCATTGGTACCTGTGGAGAGAACATGAAAGCGGTTAGTTACCTGTGTCTGTGTTACTGGAACCCGGACATTCCGCTTACCTCTTCTGGAGGTCACATGTTGCCAAGCTTCTTCACTGGCCTCTTGGCCCCTCTGTGCAACCTGTTCTATATCTTTAGAGCTTTGTGCCCCTAGAAGGCTATCCTGAGTTTGGTCCAGAAAATCCTCAGTCTCTCGTATACAACGCAGGGTCGTTACCTGTTGCTCCAGACCTTCAATCTTCTCTTCCAATATGGAGACCAGCTTGCACTTTGTACAGACAAAGTCACTTCTGTCCTGTGGAAGAAAGACAAACATGGCACATCCAGTGCAGGTCACAACAGCTGAACCCCCCCCTTCCATATCACCTACCTACTATGAGCTTCCTCAGAGACGTTGGCAAGATGTAAGCCTCACTGGCTGATGCTAAAAGATGATCCCCAGCGGACATAGATGCTTTTTTATTTGGGTCATAGAATCATGGAAGATTAGGGTTGGAAGACACCTCAGGAGGTCATCTAGTCCAATCCCCTGTTCAAAGCAGGACCAACCCCAACTAAATCATCCCAGCCAGGGCTTTGTCAAGTCGGGCCTTAAAACCTCTAAGGAAGGAGATTCCACCACCTCCTTAAGTAACCCATTCCAGTGCTTCACCACCCTACTAGTGAAACAGTGTTTCTTAATATCCAATTTAGACCTCCCCCACTGCAACTTGAGACCATTGCTCCTTGTTCCGTCATCTGCCACTACTGAGAACAGCTGAGCTCCATCCTGACTTGTTTTTCATGTGATCAGTAGAGATGGATTCATGGGACAGATCCCCGACTGGTGTAAATCAACATTGAAGTCAAGGGTTTGTATGCCAGCCTGACCCATTAAAAGCGAAATGAGAGAAAAGCTCCCACCTTCGTAGCAGGATCATATAGAACACTGCGCTGAAGTTAGGGCCAGATCCTGAGAGAGTCAGTCTTCCTTGACTTTAAAGGCAGGTGCCGGTAATTGACACATGTTGGGATTGGGCCCTTAGAGCATTAAACAGAGAGGGGTTGTTCTTGCACAGCTCTGGCTGCACAGTCATGCCTAAGCTATTCACCTAATGACTGATGGGTGTTAGTAACACCACTGACCCCAAAGGATTTTGCAGCAGCGGTGTGCATCGGGGATGCTGCTGTTTTTGCATGCCTGGGGGGTGGGCGTGCGGGTATTGATTCTTTGCAGCAACAACTGCTCTGCCGCAGGAAGTGGCTCATGACAAACCCAAGCTGCAAGAGGTTTTTAACGATGCAAAGCCTGCAGAATTGGGGACAGATTTCCCCCCACCCACGCTTGCTCCCCTTTCCCCTCAGCTCTTTCTTCAAGCACGGCTGAGTGACAGAGTCACGGAACTTAGAGAGACAGGGAATAGATCTCTGGGGTGATTTGTCTACCCACCAGAGTCAATGGGTTTGTTGCTGCGCTCGTCCAGTGCTTTGGTGGTTCTAGAGTTAAATTGCTCTGAAGGGGAAAGTATTTGCTGGAGAAAGAAAAAAAAATTAGATCCTCAGGAGGTGTAAACTGACACATCTCTGTGGAAATACATAGGTGTTATGGGGTAGATGTATATACGGCCAGGTTGGTTTGATACTGTGTTACTTCAGTTGTACACCTGGTAATGCCACCAAAATCAATAGAGCTGCACCCATTTACGCCAGCCAGGGATCTGGCCCACTGACTCCAATGGACTTATGACAATTTGCACCAGCCGAGGATCTGGCCCTAAATCTATCAGGGCTTTTGTAAGAAGGCAGTTTAGTTCCAAAAATGCTGATGTATCCAAGTGCTCCTCAGAGCCTGATCCAATAACAAAACGGACAGGCACCTAATCACAATGGCCCTAATTCTCCTCTTGCCTATTTTGGTGTAAATTGGGAGTAACTGATGTAAATCCAGAGTAATTTGCACCAATGAGATGCTGGTGCAAGTGAGTGAACGTCGAGGGCCTGATTTTGCCCTGTGTTCTACCACTTTTACACTGGGGTAACATCATGGGATCCAGTGTAAAACTGGAGTCATACAATAGTGAGCCAGACTCACAATGTATCTAGCTGCTCTCTGAGAGGCTCAGCTGGCAGTCCTTACTCATGTGAGCAGGCTCAATAAATTGGATTCTGCTCTCACTTATACCAGTGCAGGTCAGGAGGGCCTGATTCTGAGTTTAGTTGGTGTAAAGCCAGATTGGTGTGACTGGGTCAACTCCCCAGCTGGTGTAAAATGGCAGAGCCTGATTCAAGTCAACAGAGTGACATGCGACAATGACATACACCAGCTGGGGATCTGGCCACTGATGCCAACAGCCTTATTCTAGATTTATACCAGTGTAACTGAGCCCACACATTGGACCCATTGATCTCAATTAGACTGAGTTGAGAATAAGGGTCCTTATTCTTATTTTGATAGCATTATCCCCCACCCCCATATGATTTTCAGGTGTGCTGGTCTGAGCTGCTAACAGGCTGCAGGGGTGGTTGATTCACAAATGCTGTTCTCTGAATTTTTACTAGGTTTAGTAAAAGCCTAATCTCAAACTTGGAAGCTTAAATTCATAATTTTGCTGGACACTAAAAATCACAGACACAATGAAGACACTGGATTTATGGCTCATTATAACAATCTGTAACCCACTAGCCCTGCTTTGTCCTAAAACTGCAGAGGTGTTAACTGCCCACCTCACCTTGAATGGTTTCTTACAAGGTGTTAACTACTTGTGCTAAACAATCTGTCCCACCTGGTATTTAGCTGTGACACTCTGAGTACCTTTCCCAGCCCTGAAGAAGAGCTCAGCATAAACTCAAAAGTGTGTCTTTTTCACCAATAAAAGATATGAGCTCACTCGCCTTGTCTCTGTATTATGTTTAGATCATTTGATCATTTTATTCTGATAGAGCTGTTACCCTCAGAATTTTGTACTGGTTTGGGTACCAGCCCATCAAAGCCAGTGGGAGTTTTGCCTGAGTAAGGACTGCACAACTATGTCTCGTTTAAAATTCCTTTGCTTATTTATGCATTAAGGCTATTGGTCCAGATTAGAGCTGGATAAATAATTTGTAACAATTTCTTCAATGATTTTTGCCTATTTTCCTATTCACAATTTTTCTGCAGATAGATGATGAAATTCTCAGATGTGTATCAGAGTAGCAGCAGTGTTAGTCTGTATTCGCAAAAAGAAAAGGAGTACTTGTGGCACCTTAGAGACTAATAAATTTGTTAGTCTCTAAGGTGCCACAAGTACTCCTTTTCTTTTTTCAGATGTGTATGTTAGCTGGAATCTCATTCACAAGTGTCTTCAGCAAACAAGTCTCAACCTGCAGATTGCAGATGAAATGTGCATTGCAAAGATTCAAAAGGAGTACAATTTACCCCCCCCCCAAAGTTTAGGCATCACCTATGTGAAGGAAAATTAACCCTTTAGCACAAGGCTTATACATCGATGTCCCTCTTCAGCCCTGCATAAAGGTGAATTTCACACATTAAATGCCTACATAAACACCTGATCAAAAATTTTCAGCTGAATTTCTCCCTCTTCCCCCATCAGAAAATACGGTTATGTTGAAATTAACATCTTCCATGGGAAGATGTCAGTTCAAGATGTGATTTTTTTATTTTCTGATAGGGAAAATCAAAACGAAAGAATTCATTTTGAATCATCATTTCAAGATTAAATGAATTTTTCATTTTGATATGATGATTCAAACTGAAAAAAAATTCATTTTCAAAGGCTGATTTGACTCAAATTTAGCTGCAACTTAATATGTAGTTTTGCTTCAGTTTTTGGAAACAGAAAAATTTTGGGGAGGGTTATTCTCAATTTTGGGGTTTTCAGGGTTATTCCCCCCTTTGTCCCTCTATTTTATCCCAACCTCATTTCCCCCCAACTGTAATAAGGAGTAAAGGGTAAGAATGTGTGTGAAAATGGGGGAAAGTTAATTTTTCACACCTTTTCTTTTTTACTATTTTCCACCTGGAAAAAAATTGGAAAACACTAAGAAAGTAGCTTTCCTGCTACTTTTCATGCTCTTAACTATTTTCAAATTTTTCCAATGGAAAAAAGGGTGACAAATAAAAAAGGAAAAGAAAGCAGGAAAATATACCCCCCAAATTTGAAATGGAAATAAAAATCTTTCTATTTCCATAAACAGGAGTTTAAGTCAAAATTAAATGGAAATTTTCATTTTGATTTTAAGTGTAAATTCCTGTGGAAAACCCAAAATGTTTTTATTTTAAATAAATTTGAAAGGTGATTTTTCCTGAAGAAAACTGTTTAGTTTTCTAGTTACATAGTCAAATCATGTTTATCCTTTCTGATCCCTTATTGGTTAGTTCAGAGTACATTATTAATGACAAAATCCTAAGTAATTCACAATTTGCTCTGTTATTGGATAGTTAGATACACTTGGGGTGGATACTTGAAAATTCAAGTGAAACGCTCATTTTGTAACTATTCGAGCTAGCAAAGCTTTAACATTTTAATGTTTGATCATAATTCATAATAAAGGGACATTCATAAATAGTTTATAAAACTTAAATAATTAATAGATCCGATAAGCATATTAGACATATGAGTAGCATGTGTTAGAGATGGTTATAAGTACATTAGTCACTCTTTGTATTATAAGCAATCTATTGAGCTAGAGTGAGCAAATGTTTGTATTAAAAGGTGAAATCGAAATGTTCTTTCAAAGTCATTAATAATTTTCAGTGCTAGTCACGTGGAGCATGTCCAGACCAAAAGAATTGCTTACTTTTTTTCTTGTGGTCCACTCTGCGTCAGTGACACCTGAATTATTGGTTTGCCCTACTTATCATCTAGAAATGCTGGAAACACACATTTTCGGTATTTATACCCTGAGGTTATGGCACTGCCTTTTTATGGACCGTCTGAAAGCTGGATCTGTTACAGTTTTCAAGTCAACACTGAAAAGGTTCGTGTTCAGTTGTGCAGTTCAAGTAGTTTAAGACCAAAATTCAGCTTTGGTTCAAAATAAATGTTTTGAAAACCCCTGTATTAATAGCAATGTTCTCACAAGGCAAAAAGAACCCAAAACAAACCACTTCATTGAAAACAGGATATTTTTGCCTTAACTTTCCCTGGCAGTGTTTGCAACCAACTTAAACAGTGTGGTGCTAGCTATGCCAAATGCACAGTGAAATCGACGAAAAACTGACATCCTCTTTTCATTATACAAAAGAGTGAAAAGCAAAAATTAAACCAACAGACTAAAAGGTCAATAATGAACTGGATATTTTAAATTTCTGTAGTTAGAGTAATGCAAGATCCTAGTAAGGAAATGGGCCAGATATTCAGACGGTGTAACAATCCAGCTCCATTGATTTCCATAGAGTTATGTCAGTTTACATCAGCTGGGGCTCTGGCCCCAGAAGTATTTAAACAACTCATTCTGTAAATGTCTGAGGAGACCTCTGAAACCTGGAATATTTGGAGTTCTACAAACCACTGGAAGTTAGGAGCTTAAATATCTTTGTGGATCTGGGCCCAGGTGAACAAAATTCACTTTTGATATGAATTTCAGAGTTGGAGAGTTAATACAAATGTTAGGTGATCTGAAATCCAGTTAACCAGGGTTTGGATAAGGTTTTACCTTATATGGGTTTGAATGTTACAGTGTCCCTTTCAATTGGGTTTGAAATGCAGATCAGTTTGGCCTTTTATTTCTTCAGGTGAATGGTGTATTTATGCATTATGTGATATTATTATTATTATATCTTTATTGAGGCTGATTCTCATTTACACTAAGGCAACTTTATACTGCTCTTGCCGCATAAAGAGGCCTTAAAGTGAGTGAAGAGCAACCTTAGTGTAAATAGGAATGAGGCCCATTAGTTGTGATCACTACATTTCTTCTGGTGTCTGGGAGCAACTATAAAACAGATTGTTGTCTTGATGTCTCTCTTTCAGAACCTGAAACCAACATGAGCTCAAAGAGCTACCTAGACTGAGGGCGCTGGTGAACTAATGCCAGTCACTGGAATTTGGATTCTGTTTGCAAAGAGCAGTCTGAGACCAGATCCTCAGCCGGTATAAATTAGCGCAGCTCTATTAAAGTCAATGGAGATATAGGGTGTACCCCAGCTGGGGATCTGGCATGAGATTTAGGTTTGATGATGCTTTCAGTGCTTCTCTGAAATGGGGATGTAATAGATGTTGGTCCTAACAGAAGTGTGTGCAGTTTTTATGCTTGGAAGAATTTGATTTTTATTGGTAAATGTCAGTAAACATTGATTTCACTGAACACACTCACACACCCACAAACACACACACACCCTGATGAAAAAATATTTTAATTGATAATAACAAATGGGCAGATAAGCAAAGTAAGAAAAATGCTGCTTGAAAACATATTAAGGGCGTATTTCATTTGTACATGGTGACAGAAAGACAAGGTGGGGAAGGTAATATTTTTTATTAGACCAACTTCTGTTGGTGAAAGAGACAAATATTTGCACTGTAAAAAAAGAAGAAATAGTATTTTTCAACTCACCTCATACAAGTACCGTAGTGCAATCTCCATTGTGAAAGTGCTACTTACAAATGTAGAATTATTTTTGTTACATAACTGCACTCAAAAACAAAACAATGTAAAACTTCAGCGCCTACAAGTCCACTCAGTCCTACTTCTTGTTTGGCCAATCGCTAAGAGAAACAAGTTTGTTTACATTTACAGGAGATAATGTTGCCTACTTCTTATTTACAATGCCACCTGAATGTGAGAACAAGCAGTCGCATGGCACTGTTGTAAAATAAATTCAGAAATGTGTATTCTGTGTTGTAATTGAAATCAATATATTTGAAAATGTAGAAAAACATTCACAAATATTTATAATAAATTTGAATTGGTATTCTATTATTGTTTAACAGTGCAATTAATTGCGACTATTTTTTTAAGCTAGTTAATTTGTTTTGCATTAATCATGTGAGTTAACTGTGATTAATTGACAACCCTATTATAAAACTTTAGCTTTTTGAATCTCAACATCTATTGCCATAAATAATTATTGTGTGACCCCCCCATTACCTGACTGCCCCATAATTTTCTGCAAGTGTGAACATTTTTAATTGACGTCAGAAAAAATGCTTAGAAATGAACATCGACGTTCTCTGTCAAAACTATAAACAAAAAATGGAATTCTGCCACAACTAAATATTGTGTGTTGTTAGTATTTTTTATTATTTGTAATATCCATCTGATTCAGCATTTAACTCCTGATTTACACTACTGTGAATGAGAGACGAATCAGCCCCATGATCAAAGTTAGGATTGGGGTTAAGATTAGGATTACAATTAGATGACTGTTATGCAGATAGCAAGACAAACGTTACCTGACTGTATCGGTGTCTGTATGGGATCAACAGCTATTAAATCATCATCCAATAAAATGTACTAACAGGTACAGATCAGAGCATGGCCCGGGGAGGGAGAGTTTGCCTCCTATGTTATCAATAAGGTCTCAGCCTCTGTCCTCCAAGCACCTGACAGACTGGGATCTTTCTAAAACTTTGCCACAAAGAAGCGCCACAATTTCAAGGGTTTGGGAAATTTTTTGCCAACCATCCATCCTATCTCATCCACCAATCCCACCCTATCTCATCTATCTCATTTAATGAGACAAGGTGAGGGAGGTAGCTCTTCTTGTAAGCTCAAAAACTTGTCTCTCTCAACTACAGAAGTTGGTCCAATGAAAGGTATTACCTCACCCACCTTGTCTCTCTAATATCTTGGGACCATCATGGCTACAACATCACTGCATATCCCATTTAATCTCATTCATCCTTCCACCCACCCTCAGCCTATCCAGCAATTCATCCACCCATTCATCCATTCCACCCCATTTCATTTCATCCACCCATCCCTTCCCAGTCCAGCTGATCATTCCATTTGATCTCATCTGTCCATCCATCCATCCTACCTATTCACCCCTTTCTTTCTTTCTTTCTTTCTTTCTTTCTTTCTTTCTTTCTTTCTTTCTTTCTTTCTTTCTTTCTTTCTTTCTTTCTTTCTTTCTTTCTTTCTTTCTTCACTGTAGGCTGCTTCGGCTTTGTTGCTATTCTGGTGTTTCCTCTAGCTCTGCGGTATAGGGCAAAATCTCCTTTGTTCTGGGGCTGCCAGACCCTCTCCGAGTTGGTAAACAGCTGAAGGATGTGGCAGAGAGTGAATTTTCCACTAAGGCTGGTTTGAACTAGTCCCATCAAAGTAGGTCTCCCTCACTCCCCCACCCCAACACCACGTCACCTCTTCCCTCCCCCCTCTTGCAGTCTGCAAAGCAACCCCAGTGCTTCAAAACAGCTGGATGGGGAGAAGGGTCTAAGCAAGAGGAAATGAACTCCGCTCCCAGCACACACAACAGGGGAATGGTACCACCAGGGCAGGAAATGGAAACCCACAGATGGAGCTGATAAAAGAGCTGAGGGCATGGAGAGGGGAGATCCATATCAGGGCTTAGGTTTCCAGTGGAAACAGCTCCCCTGGCGTACTGCAGTGTGATGTATTCTGCTGGGTGTGTAGTGTCATGTGCTCAGGTGCCATGGTGATGGGGCTGATGGAGAATTGTGGACAGAGAGCAAGCTGGTCATTGATTCTAATGCACTGCGTGGTGCTTTGCTGTATTGCATTTGGCTGCAGTGCATGTACCTCCTCAAGGTGAATGCATGTTGCTATCACGGGGCATTGCGTGCCACCTGCTGTAGTTAAGGCTGCACAACAATTTCC
The DNA here is from genome assembly GCF_009764565.3 of Dermochelys coriacea. Taxonomy (NCBI): domain Eukaryota; kingdom Metazoa; phylum Chordata; order Testudines; family Dermochelyidae; genus Dermochelys; species Dermochelys coriacea. The sequence goes on along the minus strand of NC_050073.1, from coordinate 10,446,649 downwards.
TTTCTAACCCCTAATTGATCCTAACTACTCCTGTACAGTAGATGTCTTCACTGAGGGCCCCACTGGCGTCAAGGGGCGTTAGCTTATATGCTTATAAAGGGAGCAGCAAGTGACGCCCGTCCCTTTAACAGAAGGGGAGCAGAGAAAGGTAGACCTTGATCCAATGTCTGGAACCCGAAGCTAGACAAATTCAGACTGTGATTAAGGAATAGATTTTTAAGTGGGAGTAATTAGCCACTGGAACAATTCGCCAAGGGTCAGAATGGATTCTCCATTACTGACAATTTCTAAATGTCTAACAAATTTATTTGAGCATAAGCTTTCATGAGCTACAGCTCACTTTATCGGATGCTGTAGCTTACGAAAGCTTATGCTCAAATAAATTTGTTAGTCTCTAAGGTGCCACAAGTACTCCTTTTCTTTTTGTGAATACAGACTAACACGGCTGCTACTCTGAAACCTGTCAATTTCTAAATGAAAATTGGATGTTTGTCTAAAAGATCTGCTCTAGGGATTATTTTGGGGAAGGTCTGTGCTATACGGGAGGTCAGACTAGATAATCACAATAGTCCCTTCTGGCCTTAGAATCTACGCAACTCCACATCTGCCTAGTGTCAGCTGCATGGAAATTGATGGTAGAAGCACAAGTTGCAGGAGGGAAGACTTTTGGAGGAGACACCAGGAAGTTGTGTCTGCGTGCACATGGTTGGAATGCTCCCTGCTGTTGCAACGTTTCTGGAAATAGTTCTCTTAATAAAGAATTTCTTTAGTTTTAGAAACAATGAGTCCTCTCCTGTTATAATCCATTATACATGAAACACCTGGGACGGCTTTGCTCAGGAGATCACGGACCTGGGTTGGTGATCTTTCTCCATTCTTCCTCATAAGACCTAGTACTGGAGTTCTCGGGATTGGGACCACCCCACTAGGGTTGTCAACTTTCTAGTCACACAAAACTGAACATCCTAGTCCTGCCCCTTCCCCTGAGGTCCTGCTGCTTTCCAGAGGCATGGCCCCCGCTCACTACATTCCCCCTCTCTTGGTAGCTCGCTCTCCCCCATCCTCATTCACTTTCACTGGATTGGGGTACAGGGTGGGGTATGGGAGGGCGTGAGGGCTCTAGCTGGGACTTTGGGGTGGGGCCAGAAATGAGGGGTTCAGGGTTTGGGAGGGGGCTCTGGGCTGGGGCAGGGAATTGGGTTGCAGGAGGGGGTGAGGGCCCTGGCTGGGGGTGCGGATGCTGGGGCAGGGCTGGGGATGAGGGGTTAGGGGTGCAGGATGGGGCTCCAGGCTGTGGGGTGGAGCTGAGGGATTTGGAGTGCGGGAGGGGGCTGCGGGTTGAGGCAGGAGGTTGGGGTGTTAGACAAGCTGAGGGCTCTGGGCTCGGGGTGCTGGCTCTGGGGTGGGGCTGGGGATATGGGGTTTGGGGTGCAAGAGGGTGCTCCAGGTTGAGGGGGTTCAGGGCTGGGGCAGAGGGTTGGGGCTCAGGGTTGGGGCATGAGCTTTCCTCAGGAGGCTTCCGGTCAGCAGCGCAGTATGGGGGATAAGGCGAGGCTGCCTATTTGTCCTGGCACCGCGCTGTGCGTACCCCAGAAGCAGCCAGCAGGTCTGGGTCCTAGGCGGAGGGGCCAGGAGGCTCCACGTGCCGCTCTTGCCCGCGGGCACCCTAACTCCACACAATGTGAGAAATAGTCTGTGATCCTGGAAATACAGACCATGCTCTAATGTGGCAGATGCACGGGGGGGCGGTCAGAGTTAAGGTTACACACTCGACCTTAATGTTGGCATAGCTTTGCCATGTAATGCAATTTTTTGTACTGGGTCCTGTATTACAGGGCACTGTCTTGTAGATCAGTGCGTTTGATGGTGTATATGAAAAAACATATACACCATCTGCCATGGATTAGAACACTAGAATGTGGCGCAGTAGAACACATTCCTGTGCAACGTATCTTTTCAATGCATTGGTTTGCACTATGCTGCAGTGTATTGTGATGCTTTTGATCATAATCCATTATAATGCAGTACGCTGGGTGGTGTTAACGTGTATTGTGGCAGGCTGTAGTGCACTGCATTGTATTGCAATTCTGCTTTCTTCCCCTGCTAGTAAAGGCTGGAAAGGAATGAGATTAGGTTGCTACAGCTGGGCTGGAAGGATTTTAAACAGCATGGCTACAAGCAGAGGGCTGAGGCTGTACTGGCATATTTCTTACAGCCTCCGCAAGTATCAGGTCAATTGCTGGTCTTTTTACCGCCATGTCCTTCAACCCTGCTTGCGAGAGAGACACCATGGGGTTAAAGCACCGGCGGATGGGGGAGGGGGAATAGAGCTCATACCTAGCAGAGCAGCAGTGATAGGAGGTTAAGGTTATAACGCCAATCCAGGCTCAGCCTAGTGTGTGAAAGCATAAGAGGGATGTTGCTTTTTCTTAGCTTGGCCTGTAGATGGCAGGAATGGCCGAGGGAATTTCTGACTGTCATGCTTCTTCTGAGAGGCCTTGATCTTAATCCCTTTGAAGTTGATTGGACAGACTCCCATTGAGTTCAATGGGCTTTGGATCAGCCCCTAAATTGCTAACTCCACGAATGTGCAGCAAAATAACCTAGGAGCTGGGGAGAAGGGGACCCCTTCAGGGCAGGGTTAGTTCTGTAGAGTCATGGTAGAGCCAGAGCAATGCCAACCAGGGGGTTAACCCTTTGAAGCGCCAAGTACCCTCAATTCCCACGGATCCCAGGGAGAGAAGAGAGGGCTCAGCAGCTCATGCACCTTGTTAGTTTGGATCCTGGAGGTGCTAAGATGATCTGTCCACTGGTCAACATGGGAGTCTGGGTCTCCTTATTGCCCCTACTCGGGCCCAGAATCGACCAAGCTTCTGCATGGCACAGCACAGCACAGCTATTACACACGCTGGTCGGCGGGCAACAGTGAAAGGGGAAACCGCATCCTGTGACAGTTACACAATGACTGGGGAGAGAGGGGGGGCTTTGTGTGTCTATGTGGAGGGGGGTAGAGACAAGGTAAAAACCAGCAGTGCACATTTCATCGTCTCCTAAATTTTCAATGCATCGCTGGTAAAGTGACTCTGCTGTCCGATGGCCTATGTTTTCGCCTGTAATACCGCACCTATGCATTCCATTTAATAAAGGGAAAGGCTAGAAATGGATCTGTGTGTTGGCAATGAGTTCTTGTTTGTTGAATTGGGACCCATCTTCTGGTTCCTTGCCATTTTAAACTCATTTTGGTATTTCATTTCCATGGGGTGGGGGGATGGAATTTGAGGAAAAAGAAAACCATGGCTAAATGCTTGGGAACAACCTGAATGCTACCAAATCAATTTAGCAACAGTCCACCCTGAACAGAATCCTTCTGTCCTTAACCAGGGTATCCTTAACTCAGGCAACCTTTGCTGTGCACATCCTTGGTCAGATCTCTGGTGTTGGCTGAGCTATTCACAGCACTACTGGGTGGGTGGTGAGAAAAGGTGGCTCTAAGCCATCTTTCTGCTCCAGTGATCCTGGGACCAGCTGCTCATGGTGGGGGGTTGTTTAAGCCCCTTGTGTAGCTTGGAGCAGCCTAAGGGCTACTCTAAATGACACCAGTAAGCAGGGCTGTCCCTATGGAGGTGCGGGGCCGAGGACATAGGTGCTGAGTTTCTATCTGCCGGGGGGTGCTTTGAATTTAACATAATTTGTTGTGTTAGGCACTAGTTGCATTTCATCCTTATTCATCTTTATTTTTCATTTTTATATTTCTGACTTTTATGCCTCATTACTTGTATTCACTTAAAATCTCTCTTTGTAGTTAATAAACTTGTTTTATTGTTTTATCTAATCCAGTGTGTTTAAATTGCAGTGTTTGGGAAACTACATTTAGTGTAAGAAGATGTGTGCATATTATTTCTATTAAAGCAATAATGAACCTTATCTAAACTTGTATTGTCCAGGAGAGGGTTGAGAAGTACAGGACATATAACTGGGGGGAAATCTAAGACTGGGAATGAGTTGGGGGTCGCCCTGCAGTATAACCCAGGCTGGTAAGAGCCAAGGTGTGACTGGCTGGCTGCAGCAGACATAAAACCATAGCTAGAAGTGACTTGCATGAGGGAGGCTGTTTGTGAGCAGTCCAAGATGGGGGCTACTGCGGCAAAGCATTGTAAAGGGCACCCCAGGCTAGAGGGCAAGGGTGACACCACTACTTATTACTCTGGATTGTATCCTGGTATGTCACACTGGTCAAAAGATCTAATGCGCTGGTTTTCTTGCTGCGCTCATGTTGGCGTATGCTCAGTGGTCTTAACTATTTGCTGCGCATGTCACGGCTGGGGGCACGCCACGGCCCAGCCAGCACCTGGGTCTCACTCTGTGTGTGTGCAGCATGCCAGGCCTCTCGGCACTGGGGACCGGTTGGGAAATGGGACCCAGAGGGCGAGGTTTTCCCTGCTGGCGGAGAGGGTTATAGAACACAGGGACCCCTGAGAAGGGATGGTAGGGGGGCTCCCTCAAGGACTGAGGCTCTTGGGCGCGGATGGGTAGAGGGGTTCATGGACCAGAAGGGTCAGACTGCTGGGGGGCAGAGCCTAAGAGGTCAGGCTGGGGAAGTGGGACAGAGCCAGTGGCCAGTTTTTCTGTGCCTCAGAGACGGCAACCCTGCCTTCCAAACACTACTTTCTCTCTAGCACTATCTCCTAGGTGCTTGTCTATCTTAGACCTCCCAAAATCTTAAAGGGCCACTCCCTGTCATGGGGGTGGAGCAACCCCTAGGCCCCACTACCCATATCACAAGATGTTTGTCAGCCTTTTTGCATTTTATTTTTTTAAACTGGCTGACTTTACACAGGAAATGCCGTTTCAACACAAAAAGAGTGAAACAAAACATTTCAACTCATTCAAAACAAAATTTCTGCAAAATCTCCGTTGAATTTGAAGAATAGTTTTGGACCCTGAAAAATGCATGTTTTGGCAGAAAAAAACTGTGTAAAAAACCCCACACCCAATTCTAGTTGTGTGGCTCATTGTTTCACATACATTGCTGTAGTTCATTCTGAATAGGAGAGATTCAAGATCCTGCCCACACATCAGCTGAACATACTCAACTGGTGGATAGCCCCTTTGGTTGACATTCAGCGTAAGTCCTACAAGCGAGAGACGTACTGTACGATATCAGTCTGCAGGGCCGTCCCTAGCTATTCTGGGGCCCTACAACCCCCCCCCCCCACGGGGAGGGCAGTCGTCTGCAGAGGGGCGGGGTTGGCTTGGGGGGGCAGGGGTGCACCGCCCCTCAACACTCACTGGCGGTGGGAAGTGCAGCGACCTGGCCCCAGCTGCGCTGCCGGTGAGTGCAAGACCGGCCCTGTTGCAGTCCTCAGGGGAGTGGGGTCAGAGCAGGGGCGGAAAGGGGTGGGGTGGGGGCGGGGCTAGGGTGGAGCAGGGGTGGGAAGAGGCAGGGCTGGGGCTGGAGGAGCATGCAGCTGCGCAGGGCACCAAGAAATTTGGTGCCAAGTTTCCTGGTGCCCTATGCAGCTGCGTACTTTGCGTATGGGTAGGGACGGCCCTGTCAGCCTGGCCCCACATGCGCACTCCCCTGGAGCCTGGGCTTTTTCTGCTAGATGACTTGACGTGCAGTTCTGTTGAGAAGCGATGATGTATTGTCAAGATCTATATCCCATGTGGCAGTGTGACGTTTTTGACATAAACTGTGACCGTATAGATCATTGTTGCAACCAGGGTCCTGTGGTTGCACCAGTTCTTATACAGAGGAGGCCAAGTGAGGTGTCTGTGGAAAAGTTGTAGTTTGCTGGTTATGATTATGCTGTCTGTATGTGTGTATCGTTTTTGAATTTGAAGTTATGAATATTGGCTATGTATTTGTTAGATTCTAAGTAGCCTCAGTGAAGCATTTGGTCAGCTTCTTGAGAAAGGACTATTCTCAGTAACTGCCCAATCAAAAAGAAAAGGAGTACTTGTGGCACCTTAGAGACTAACAAATTTATTAGAGCATAAGCTTTCGTGAGCTACAAAAGGTGCCACAAGTACTCCTTTTCTTTTTGCGAATACAGACTAACACGGCTGCTACTCTGAAACCTGCCCAATCAAGAAACACTTAACTGACAATGACAACTGACAATGGACTTTGGGAGACGCCAATCCACATCTGAGCTTTCCTCGGAACATTCAAACTAACATGTAAACAATGGTGATGTGTCTTCTTACATTTATTTTGCAAAAAGAAAAGGAGGACTTGTGGCACCTTAGAGACTAACAAATTTATTAGAGCATAAGCTTTCATGAGCTACAGCTCACTTCATCGGATGCATTCAGTGGAAAATACAGTGGGGAGATTTATATACACAGAGAACATGAAACAAAGGGTGTTACCATACACACTGTAACGAGAGTGATCAGGTAAGGTGAGCTATTACCAGCAGGAGAACAGGGGGTGCGGGGAGGGGGAGCCTTTTGTAGGGATAATCAAGGTGGGCCATTTCCAGCAGTTGACAAGAACATCTGAGGAACAGCAGGTAGGCAGGGGGGTGGGAGAAAGGTGTTCTTGTTCCAGCAGTTAACAAGAATATCAGAGGAACAGTGGGGGATGGGGTGGGAGGGAGAAATACCATGGGGAAATAGTTTTACTTTGTGTAATGACTCATCCATTCCCAGTCTCTATTCAAGCCTAAGTTAATTGTATCCAGTTTGCAAATTAATTCCAATTCAGCAGTCTCTCGTTGGAGTCTGTTTTTGAAGCTTTTTTGTTGAAGTATAGCCACTCTAAGATCTGTGATCGAGTGACCAGAGAGATTGAAGTGTTCTCCAACTGGTTTTTGAATGTTATAATTACACAAAGTAAAACTAAAAATGGTTCCCCCTCCCCCCACCCCCTGTTCTCCTGCTGGTAATAGCTCACCTTACCTGATCACTCTCATTACAGTGTGTATGGTAACACCCTTTGTTTCATGTTCTCTGTGTATATAAATCTCCCCACTGTATTTTCCACTGAATGCATCCGATGAAGTGAGCTGTAGCTCATGAAAGCTTATGCTCTAATAAATTTGTTAGTCTCTAAGGTGCCACAAGTACTCCTTTTCTTTTTGCGAATACAGACTAACACGGCTGCTACTCTGAAACCATTCATTTGTTAGTCTCTAAGGTGCCACAAGTACTCCTTTTCTTTTTGCGAATACAGACTAACACGGCTGCTACTCTGAAACCATTCATTTGTTAGTCTCTAAGGTGCCACAAGTACTTCTTTTCTTTTTGTGAATACAGACTAACATGGCTGCTACTCTAAAACCATTTATTTTGCAGAGACTCAACACTGAGAGGAAGGAAGACGGGAGTGAGCTCTGCAAACTGGGTTTGTATCTTGCTTGCAAACTTTCCCCGTTCTAGCAGATCTCCAAAGCTGCACATGTGGTAGCCTGGATATTGCCTGTGAAGGGATCATTCTTCCCTGAGGATGCTAAAGCAGTAGATCAAATCAGAGAACTTAGGAAAGGACTTAAGCATTTGTGCACCCAGGAGGAGTTCAACTGCTGTAGCTCAAACCACTGGGGAGAACTTAACAAGGCTCTTACTTAGAGGTGGCCAGATGCCAGCTCAGGTAATTGCAGCTCAGCCTTGTCTGGAGCTAACCCCAAGTGAAGAACACCCCTATTGCATCACCAGCCTCCCATGGTGCTATTAACACAGCCTGAGCCCCGTTTAGCTGGCAAGAGCTGGCAGCCGTTCCCCAGTGAATATCCCTACAATGTGTATAATGATGAGCAGGACTATTTAATCCTTAACTTTGATAGGCTGAGATCTCCCTCTGGCAGAGATAGCACGGCCAACCCCAAGAGTTCAGCACATCGTGAGGCAGGCTCCAAAAATAATCACAGCATTGGCTTAAAAATCATGAGATCTAAAAAGAAAATCTATAAAATGTTGGCTTCTTTTTCTTGGCCTTCTGCTTTCTGAACCTTTGGGATTCCTCTAAGGTTTTCCTCACACCCATGAGGGCCAGAGACCTACTTTTATTTGTAAAGAAAAGCTGAGATGCTCCCCAAAATCACATGAGACCAGGCGCTTGAAGGAAAACCTCACATATTGTGAGACTGAGGCTGAAGTCCTGAGAGTTGGCGACACTAGTGGGACTGCCCTGGCCTCCAGCACAGAGGGAAGCTGTGGGCTCTGGTGTTTATTCTAAGCTCAGTATTAACCGATGCACTTCAGAATGACCTTGTTGGTATCAGTCACTGCTGGATTCACTGTCAGGCAGGGGGCGATAAGGGAATTGGTGCTTGGGGGAGCTGAGGAGCCTCTTTCATGGTCTCTTTCAGGGTAACAGTCCCTCCTTTCTGTTACTGCCTAAAAGCTATTTTATGGATCAAGCCCTGTTCCCAATGGGATGTGGAGTTAGCCTGGAATGATTGGATGGCAAACAAGAGCATCTTCCCTGAGGCACACCTTACCTGGGTCCAGCCCTCCTGAGCCACTGCGCAGCTCAGGAATGAGGGTTACATTCTGCAACCCCGATCCCTGGTGTAATGATCTGACAGCCCAACGCAAAGGTGACACAGACCCAGGGGTTTGACCCAGAGTGAATCTGGGAGGAGCTCCAGGGTCTGGTGCTTGGTGAGGCTCCTGGGGTATCACAGGCTGACAGGCAGCCTGGCTACAAATTAGGCTTCTCTCTCGCACAAACACACTAAAGGCCAGATCCTCTGCTGGTGGCAACTAGCACTGCCCATGTGGGGATCTGGCCCCATTGATTCCAATGGGGAGACACCGGTTTACGCCAGCTTGGATCTGGCCTGGAATTTTACTCTGCCCCAAAGCCACCATTCTTAAAAGTTTAAATAAAGAGATTCTCCTTCCAGCCCCTCTAGTTAAAGCCTTTTAATCTCACAACACGCCTTGCAATGGTGCTGCCGCATGGGAAAGTGAGGGAGCGGCTGTACACAGCAGTCACGTGCTGCTCCACTATTTACACAGTGCTTGTGCTTCCAGATCCTGGAAGATACATTCATTATTGCCATCCTTCCATGCAGCTCTCCTCTCCCCCTACCCTGCTCCAAAACTGGAGGGGAAGGTTCCAATTCAGGGTCCCAGGTCCACGATGCAGGGAATTGTTAGCTATATAAAATGCCCCCTGAGCAAACCACAGAGGAGTGTCCTGGGGGATGGAGGAACAAGCATAGGGCTAGGAGCTGCAGCTGACTCGGTGGATGGCCTTGATCAAGTCATTTCATCGAGCTGTTCCTCACTTTCCCCCCATGTAGAATGGAGATTGGAATCCTCAGCCACCTGGCAGGGCCCTGGGGAAGATCAGTGAGTGACTGCAGGGAAACTTTACAGTCTTACTGACGCTCAGGGTTCCCCAGTGAAAGCAGCCCAGAGCCTCTCATTCTCACTCTTACAGCTGCTCAGAAGTCTCGTGTCAACACGGTTCTTTTGGTGCAAAAAAGGCCTTCCCCCAGCAGAGATCGGTTCTGTTGAAAGGTTTTGGGGTTCGTGGTGGGAAAGATAATGATTCTGTTCAATGAAAACCCAGGAAGATCTCAGGGAAAAATGTCAATGAAATAATTTTTTTTTTCTGTTTTCATCTACACTTTCCAAGGGAAAAAAAATCCCTAAAAGCCTTAGCCCTCCATAGAAGGTTGGAGCCAGCCTCTTCTCTCCAGTGACAGCTTTGGAGGCAGATATAGCATGGGCAGCAGCTGTGAATCCCCTGGCACTGTCAGCAGCCCCTCGCTTTGGGGAGAGGGAAGAACCATCCTCCATGGCCTCATTCATCACCTACAGTTCTTCAGAGGATATTTTGCCCATTGACAGTACCTTCTGTCTCAGGATCTCAACACTGTTCCATTAATGCAGACTTGCATTATCCCCATCTCCAACAGGGAAACTGGGGGACGGGGGAGGTGACTTGGCCGCACTCCAACAGCAAGGTAGCAGCAAGGCCAGGGACACAACCCAGCCTTCCTGAGTGTCAGGCACTGCCTCAACCACAGGCTGACCTTCCCCTCAAAGCCAGGGGCTTGGATTTCATAGGCAGCTTGGCCTGTGATGTACAGACTCCCTCCCTCCCTCCCCCTACCCCGACAAGAGAGAGCCATTGCTGGAACCCAGGTATGAAACATTCCCTCCTAGCTGCTTCTGCCCAGTGGGAATGAAGCCAGAGGCCTGGGGGAGCTACCCCCTGTGCATTGAATCTGAGCACCCCAGTTCCTGTCTGCGGGCTAATCACTGGGGACTGATATTGCTGCAGGGAATCTACATACAGAGGATGGAACCCAGCCCCCTAAGTCACTGTTCCAAAGGGAGCCAAGCAGTCTGGCTGCTCCCCTAGGACTTCTGACCTCCAGCTTATCATCCCTAGGGCTCCAGCTAGGTCTCTGTGCTGCACCCATCACCGTGTGTCCAAGCACCTTTCCCGGCGGGGAATAGAGCCCACAGCCCTGATAGCCATCCTGGAGAGCTTGGCCTGTGTCCTGAGCACTGAGGATGGAGTCCCGGACACCCCCCAGACACCAAGGGTTCACGCATGGGCCTGAGTGGTCAGGGCTAGCTGGGAATCAGCAGAGAACGTGGGCTGGGAAGGTGATGTTCTTGGGAAGGTCTCCGTGAATTTCTCAGGGTCAGAGCTGCCAGTGGGTAGAGGAGTGTAGCCCCTTCCGGACCCATGGGGGCTGCACTGGGAAATGCTGGTCCATTCAGGGCTGGTTCTGGGACCCGCAGACAAACCTTCCCCCCATAGCTGAACTTGTGCTAATCAAACACACTTAGTGCAGGGATGTGAGATTCAGTTATCACCCACTGATTTGCTGTCCTCTGTGTTGAAGGCAGGAGGAAGGTCTGGAGGCACAGACTTGCAGTGATGCCCCTGCTCTAGTACGCCAAGCCTTGGACATCATCGTAATCGCTGCCCTCTGAGTTGTCGCTCCCAGACTCACAGCTCTCCAATGGCTGGGAGACAGCAGGCCAGCCTGAAACAACGGATCCTGTCAACTCCCTGTCTCCTTCCATCCCCACAGCCACCTCTCATCCATCTCTTCCCTACAGCCACCTCTCCTCCCTGCCTCCCTCCATCCCCACAGCCACTTCTCCTCCCTGCCTCCCTCCCTCCATCCCCAGTCACCTCTCATCCCAGCTTCCCTCCATCCCTCCATCCCCACAGCCACCTCTCATCCCTGCCTCCCTCCCTCCATCCCCACAGCCACCTCTCCTCCCTTCCTCCCTCCCTCCATCCCCACAGCCACCTCTCATCCCTGCCTCCCTTCCTCTGTCCCCACAGCCACCTCTCATCCCTGCCTCCCTTCCTCTGTCCCCACAGCCACCTCTCATCCCTGCCTCCCTCTCTCCCCATAGCCACCTCTCAACCCTCCCTCCCTCCTTCCATCCCCACAACCACCTCTCATACCTCCCTCCATCCCCACAGTCATCTGTCTGTCCCTCTCTCGGTTACTCACTATCTCTCTTTCTCCACCCCCTCCCCGCTGTTGATTCTATCCATTCCCTTTCTTATTCCCCTTTTGCATTCTCTTTCTCTGTCTTTGTGAGTGGACTGTAACCTGATCTGAATCATGTGAGAACATGAGCCCCCGGAATTAGGCTCAGCGCAGTTGGGAACGCAGGGCCCCTGTCTGCTCGCCACTCAGTAGGTCTGCAGCTCCCTCCCCATGCCCCCTCCATCCTCTCCTCTCCTCACCCGTTGTGTTCCCTGGCTGGGCTCCCTGGTGTGCTGTGCTGTGGAAGTTTTCATACCATTCTCCGGATGAGGTGCTGGAGCTGTCGGCTCCGGAGGGCCCTGCTGGAGACAACCCCGGACATGCTCACCCTTCTGGTGCAGAGGGTGAGGAGCATTTCCAGGCTCCTGGTAGGGTAGTGGGAGTGACTATCCAGCAGGGAATCCAGCAGGAGTGACTATCCTGCTGGAAATCCAGCAGGAGGGGGACAGAGGTTGTTTCCCATCAGCTGTCTCAGTCCAGACCAGGTCATCAGCCCTGATGTCCCCAGAAAAGAGATTCCCCGCCCTGCAGGTCAGGGCATTGTCAGAGACTTTTAATGGCCCATGGGTGACCTTTCCCTGTCCCATTGATGCACAGAGAAGAGTTTGGAGGCTCCGTGGAGGCCTTTCTCCTGGATATTGTGAGGGATGGCCAGGGTCTAGGACACATGCCGGCCCTGCTGGGCAAGTTGGGGCAGAATCATTGCTCCTGGGATGATTTTCCCTTCTACAAACAGAAGGAGTTGGATTTTCCAGCCTTGGATCTTGGGCCCAGCTCAGACTTCCCTCCTTTCCCCTTCCCTCCCCTGGGGCAGGAGAGGATGTGCTGGGATGTTGCTACTCAAGGGCCAACGCTCAGAGGTGGTCCCACCGGCCATCAGAGCCAGCGGGTGCTGGCCCATCTTGCTAACCTTGGAAGGAGAGCTGGGACCCACTGTTGCCCTGGGCAGGAGACACTGGAGTTAAGAGGCTGCCGGTGGGAGGAGGGGCTGGGTTGCCCCACTGTTGCTGCCTGGTGGTGCCATTGGTGTAGTAGTTGTCCTCGGAGGATGAGCTGGACTCAGCGGGGGGCTCTGCAAGAGAAGTGGCCTCTCCATCAGCCTTCCCACTGGCCAATGCCGGCTGTGCCCGACCCTGCTCCACCCAAGGGGGTATAGAGAGCCCCTTGGAGCTGGATGGAGGGTTTGCAGCACTGCCCTGCCCACCTAGCCCCAGTGCCCAGGGTATGGGGAGAGCTGGGAAATAGCCCACCCTTGCTCTGCCCCAGCAATGGCCCATCAGCCGAAACTCTGCTCCACCCCATGCGCTGGCATAGCCAGACAGATGGGGACTGAGGACAGACAGAGAGGTGAACACCAGGGGAGCTGATGCCCCAGCTCTAGCATTGCCCCTACCCACCCCAGCTGGGGCTTTGGGGCCCCTTTCCTGGTACTGTGCTTCCCATCTTTATCACCCATTCAGTCAGCAGCACCAGCTCTTACCCTCGCAGGGCCTTTGCTCTGGCTGGCCCCAGGGCTCCAGGCCCTCATTCAGCACCTCCTGGCCAGGTGCTGGGGGGAAGCCGCTCGCAGGGAGGGTCTCGTCTGCTTCTCGGTGCCGAAGTGAATCTGCAACCAGAGGCAAAGGGTTCCAGCAAAACTCGCCTGGCCCCGCATCATAGCGGGGTGAGCTGGGAGATCACCACTAACAGTACTCCCTGACCTGACCCGCCCCCAGGTCCCCTTGACCCCAGCCAACCCCATACCCCTGATCTCTGGATCCCCTCTGAGCCCAATCAACCCCTGTACCCATTGACTTCCAGATCCACCTGACCCCAACCAACCCCTGTGGCCCTTACCCCCCTGATCCCTCTGACCCCACCCCCATATAGCCCTGTCCCCAATCCCTGTTGATCAGGATTGAGGGCACTGGGGGAGCTGTGGGGTGGGGATCCCAGGGCTGGGACAGCAGGGCTGCAGGTCGGGATGGGGGGGGCACTGGCAGCTGTGGGGTTGGGATCCCAGGGCTAGGATAGCAGTGGCTGTGGGTTGGGATGGGGGGGGCATTGAGGGAACTGTGGGGTGGGGATCCCAGGGCTAGGATAGCAGTGGCTGCGGGTCGGGATGGGGGGGCACTGGCAGAGCTGTGGGGTGGGGATCCCAGGGCTAGGATAGCAGTGGCTGTGGGTAGGTATGGGGGGGGGCATTGGAGGAGCTGTGGGGTGGTGAGCCCAGGGCTGGAGCAGCAGTGGCTGTGGGTCAGGATGGGGAGGCACTGGCAGAGCTGTGTGTGTGGGGGCAGCCCAGTCTGGCACAGGGCAGTGTGAGGGAACGCAGGGCCTCATGGAGAGGCAGAAGCCCCAGGCTGCGAAGAACCCACATGGTGTGTGGGGGGGGTCGCTCACTGTAGAAGGTGGAGAGCGCCACGGGCGGCTTGCTGCTGAAATCATAGTGTTCATAGTCGGAATCGGAGTCCTCGGAGCCAGGAGCGAGCACGGCCAGCGGCTCTGCTAGGGAAGCATGAAGGGAGCGGTTAACGGGGGACCTGCCTGGACCACGCCTTGCCAAGTGTGGGGCAGTGCCTGCCTGACCTCCCAGAACCCCCCGGGCTCCCAGCTATGGCTCCTAGCCCAGGGCCATCAGTGCCTTCGGGTGAAATGGAGCAGCTGGGAACGGTGCTGGGGTGGGGCCGGTACCATGTAAGCAGCTGGTTCTCCTAGCCTACCAGCAAGCGCCCCATGGACCAAGGACCGGGAGCCTCTGGGCCGGATACTCAGCCAGGATGGGAGACGGTGGTCAGGAAGTAGGGTGACCAGATGTCCGGTTTTCGACCAGGTGACCCTGGTGACTCTGGTCAGCACCGCCAACTGGGCCGGTAAAAGCTCTGTTGGCGGTGCTAAGGCAGGCTTGTCCCTACCTGTCCTGGGGCACTGCACTGTGCTGCGCCCCAGAAGCAGCCAGCAGGTCTGGCTGCTAAGCCCGGGTGCCATGGGGCTCCACATGCTACCCGAGCATCGGCTCCGCACTCCCATTGGCTGGGAAGCAGCCAATAGGAGCTGGCGTGTGGTGCCTGAGGGCGAGAGCAGCGTGTGCCGCTGAGCCCCAGTGCTCAGCACAGTGCCGCAGAACAGGTAGGGACAAGCCTGCCTTAGCCCCACTGTGCCGCTGACCAGGAGCCGCCCAAGGTAAGCCCGTGCCCCAACCCTGAGCCCCTCCCAAACCCGGAGCCCCCTCCTGCACCCCTAAGCCTGCACCCCCAGCCCAGAGCCTTCACCCCCCCTGCACCCCAATCCTCTGCCCCCACGCAGAGCCCCCTCCCTCTCCCACATCCCGAACCCCTCACCCCCTCCTGCACTACAACCCCCTGCCTCAGCCCGTAGTCCCCTCCCACACTCTGAATCCCTCGGCCCCACCCCCCAGCCTGGACCCCCTCCTGCATCCCACACCCCTCATCCCCTGCTCCACCTCAGAACCAGCACCCCCAGCCCTAAGCCCTCACCCCTTCCACACTCCAACTCTCTGCCCCAGCCCAGAGCCCCCTCCTGCACCCTGAATCCCTCATTTCTGGCCCCACCCCAGAGCCCGCACCCCCATTTAGAGCCCTCACCCCCTCCTGCACCCCAACCCCTTGCCCGAGCCCAGTGAAAGTGAGTGAGGGTGGGGGAGATTGAGCCACAGAGGGAGGGGGAATGTAGTGAGCGGGGGTGGGGCCTCGGGAAGGGGCGGGGCTAGGGTGTTCGAGTTTTGTGCGATTAAAAAGTTGACAACCCTACCAGGAAGGACTGAGAGGCAGGGAGCAGGGAGAGGTGTGGTGTAGGAGAGGGGCAGAGACAGGTTGAAAGGCACGTTGTGGGGAAGAGTCAGGATGTGGGGCAGGCAGGGAGGGGTGTTGGGGGGAGGAGCAGGGAGTGTGAGAGGGGAAGGGGAGGCAGGCAGAGAAGAGGAGGGGGAGGGGCAGAGTTTATGGAAGGGGCTGCGAAGAGAGGGAAAGGTGGGGTGGGGACAGAGAAGTAGGTATGGGGGAGGGGAAGGTGAGGTGGGGGCAAAGAGCTTGGGTGTGAGGGGGCAGAGTGTGGGAGGCTATGCGGGAGGAATAGGTTGGTTTGTCAGAGAGGTGGGGTGTGGGGAAGGGGCAGTGGGGGCAGGCCAAGCAACAGCTGCTACCTTCTGCTTTGGGGGGCACTTTTCTGTAGTCATTGGCACCCCCTTCAGGCATCTCTGTGTCCTGCATGCTATGATTCACCAGGACCGGGGCGGCTAATGAGGAAGAGGACACGGTGTGGGCTGCAAACAGAGAGGGAGAGAAAGGAGATGGGTTGCTCCGTGAGGCCGTACAGGGCCTGGCACAGCCAGAGCAGGGCGCCCCCCCCCCATGCTGGGAGAGGGTCCGCACTAGTCCAGCATGCCCCACAGGTCCCATCTAGCCCTATGCTCTGGTGCTGGGCTGGCTCCCCCTTTCATGTTGCAGGCTGCCATTGCTCTGGGGAACTGCTCTGCAGAGCATGAGCGACACCCCGAGTGCTGCCTGGGCGTTCGGGGACAGGACAGCAGCCATGGCGAAGCAATCCTGAGCCCCTGAGCAGGTAACCAGGGCCAGATCCTGGTGTAGATCAGAGCAGCTCCACTGGGATCGGGCCCATGGACTCCAATGGAGCTAAGGCCAATTGACACCAGCAGGGGATCTGGCCCCGTTCCCTGTCACCCCATGGCTGGGTGCTGCCAATGGCCCCACCCTGGACCAGTGCTTTGGCCCGGAGCAGTCCCCGTGATGTCATTCCCCGTGCAGAAGGGCCTGTCTGATGGCTCTTCATGGTGGGCCATGGCTCTGCCTGGCCCTGCAAGTGCCCAATCTCACTCTGGCAAAGCCCCAGGCAGCAAAGCTACCGTGTTTCCTCCTCATCCTCAGAAGGGCGGTGGTGAAGGCCAGCACGGTGACCAAGAGGAGAAGGCTCAGGACGACACAGAGGAGGAGGAGAGTCCAGTTCGAGAGGGCCTTGGCTTCCCAGCATAGTGGCTCAGCTGTGCCTGGCAATGGAGTGGAGGGAGAGAGGGAGGGGACAGACAGATGGACAGACAGACAGCAAATCAGAGAGGCACCCTACACAAGGGAACTGCCACTAGGGCCTGGCATAGGGCCCCATCCCTGCTGATGTCAGGGGAGTTCCCAGCATTGTGCAGGACCTCAGCTTGGGAGCTCTCTGGGACAGGTTGTGGGCTGACCCTTGAGCCCCTTCCTGGCCCCCCAAACTTGGCATGGGGGAGGTCGCAGGACGGGTGGCAGGGCCGGCTCCCTGGTGGTCTCTGGGCTGTGCCGTAGCTAGGGGAAGCCTGGGAGTGCACGTTGTGTAGGACTCTGCCCGGGGTGGGGGCACTGGGTACGGGCAGAACTCCTGGCGCGCTGACAGCAGGTACGCAGGAGGAACTCAAGCCAAGTCCCCGGCTCTCAGTGGGGATCCTGCTGAGGGGAGGGGGCCTCTTTGGCTGCCCATTCTGGGGAATGGGTGCCACCAGAGGAGAGCTGCACATGGTGCAGTCACCCCGTAGAGGTTTTACAGCAAGGCTGGCAAATTTCCCCTCCCGCTCCAGTGGAGGAGGGCTCGTCTGGGATCCAGAGAGAGGCACTGCAGGAGGGCGGGGAGGGTCTGCCCCCCAAACACTCACTTCTCCTGGTGTCTGGAGTCGTCATCTCCAGGGGGGGCACGGCAGACGTGTTCAGCAAGCCCAGCGAGCCTGGGAGCGCCACAGACAGAAGGAGAAGAACAGTCAGTGGGGCTGGAGGGACAGACCCATTCAGAGGTGGAGACACTCCCCTCTCTCACTGCCCCCCCATCCCCTGGATCACCCCCCCATCCGCTTCCTTCCCTCCCCTCTCTTGCCACCCTGCCCATGTCCCCTGGATCACCCCCCCCACATCCACCACTTTTTCCCCATCCCACCTCCCCATCATCCCCTCTATCGTTCCTCATGTCTGCCTTCTTCTCCCCCCGGTGCTGCTGCGCCGCTGGCATAGGTATGGCCATGTCTCCCGCTTGGTCTCAAAGATTACAATGTGATGTTGCTGCCTTCTCCCTAGCTCAAGCCTTAGCAACACGTGTTCTTTCTCCTGAGAGTTGCAGGTTTGATCCCTGCTCGGGTCTGTCTGGGTGGGGGTTCAGTATGTGAGGAGGCAGCGTTACCATTGCAGATCACGCCGGCAGCCTGGGACTGGTGGCACAGATTCAAGTTGTTGTAGTGCCATTGGCACCAGGACAGTGAGGCCTCAGTCCCTGAGCACAGGTAGCTCATCCTGCCCTCCTGTGTGTGGTTGAAGCTCAGCTTCTGGTCAGAAGGGCCACAACCCAGCCACTGGCACAGCACGTCCATCTCCTCCTTGTACCAGGTCCCATCGCACACCATGTTCCACACGCCCCGGTAATAAGCTTCTACGCGGCCAGCGCAGGCGTCCCTGCCCCCTGACAGGCGCCACTCCTGGTGCTCTGTGCAGGAATGGGGGGGCAACAGGTCAGCAAAGAGGGAACAGCCTAGGGGTCCCCACTCTGATGCAACACAGACTTAAGGAGCTGCCCACGATGGAAGTTTAGACCCCTCTGCACCTGGAGCCAGCTGAAGGCAGGAGGGATTTACCCCTTCCCCAAGCTGCCAGAGTCTAATTTCACTGCCCATCCCAGACAGACAGACAGAGACAGGAACAATCCATCAGACAGATGGACATGCAGGAGTGCTCTAATGGACAAACAGAGAGGAGCTCTCCACTGGATGGACAGACACCCAGGAGTACTCTGACAGACGGACTGGAGCTTTCCAATGGATGGACAGAGAGACAGGAGCACTCCTTCAGATGGACAAGTGGACAGACAGATGCTCTCCATCAGACAGACAGGAATCCTCCACTGGACAGAGATGGACAGTAATGTTCTACCAGACAGACAGGTGGGGGGTGTTCCACCAGACAGACAGAAGGACAAGTGCATTCTTCTGGATAGAGGAACAGACCTGAGCACACCACACCGGCATCTTCCTTATGGCCGCAGTCATGGCTCCACTCAGCTGGACAGTCCCACAGGTAGGATTCGTTCCCAGCACAGCTCACCTCATCCAGGTGGATGGGGCCTGTCCCTTTACGGAAGAAGGAGGCCACTGGAGCCTGGACGGCCCAGCCGCACCTCAGCTGCTGACATACCACCCCAGCGTCATCCAGGTCCCAGGCGTCGTCGCACACTGTGCCCCAGATACCGTCTGTCTCAACCTCCACACGGCCCTCACAGCAACTGTTCCCGCCAACCAGGCGCACAGAATGGGAACCTGGCAGAGAGGGCAAAGGGGGAATGAGTCCGGCTCAGAGAGGGGCTCTGGGAACGGCAGAGAGAGAGAGATAGGCACAGGGAAGTAGAGAAAGGATGGATGAAGAGGTATGTATGGGGGATGGATCTGCTCTCAATGGATGATAGGTTATGTATAGGGATAGATGGATCTAGACTCAATGGATAGATGGATGGATGATGGGTTATGTATGGGGATGGATGGATCTAGTCTCAATGGATAGATGGATGGATGATGGGTTATGTATGGGGATGGATGGATCTAGTCTCAATGGATGGATGGATGGATGATGGGTTATGTATGGGGATGGATGGATCTAGTCTCAATGGATGGATGGATGGATGATAGGTTATGTATGGGGATGGATGGATGGATGGATGGATGGATGGAGCTGGTGTCAATGGATGGATAGGTGGATGGATGGATTCATAGAGCTGGTTTCAGTGGATGGGTGGATGGATCTGGTCTCAGCTCCATCAGTCATTTAATTATTTATCAGGAGCGTAGCATGCAGGGGCACTCACCTGGGATGCTGCAATGGAGTTCACAGGCGGAAGGACCTGCTGGCCCTCTCAATTTTCTAATCTGCAAGGTATGGAGGGGCAAGACTACCTCATGGGCCAGAAACAGGATGGATGATGGGGATAGAGAAGCAGCCGTGAGAGGAGAGCAGCCAGTGTGCATGGATGGTTTCCCATTGGAAGCTGCTGATGGCTAACCCAGGCTCTACAAGACATGGGATGGATCTGTTTCTTACCTGTGCAGGTGACACTGGCCGGCTTCTCACCACAGCACAGCTCTGACACATTGCACTGCTTCCATGTGCTCTCCAGACCCATGCAGTGGATGTGCACGGAAGGGCAGAGGCTCTGAGAGGACAGGGTGGCTTCCTTTGTGGGTGCTGACCTGGGTGGGCACACAGGGCTGGGGGTGGGTCTAGCTGCTGTCTCCTTTGCCTCCCCACAGTGCAGCTGTCTGCAGACCACATGGGAGGCCTCCTTGTCCCACATTTTCTGGCAGACTGGCATCCACTGCCCATGATGATGGACCTCCACAGCACCACTGCAGCGACTGCTGCCATTCACCAAACGGATGGATTCCTCTCCCGAGAGGCCTGCAGGGCAGCACACATTATTTCAGAGATAATCCATGAGATGGGTTAGAGCCATATGGGATCCTGCGTAGTGGGGTGGCTGACCATAAGGGGTGGGGCAGAGGGATGGCTGCCCATAAAGGCATGGGGCAGTGCTCAGGGGGCATAAAGCCTGAGTGTGGGGCAGCAGGGGGGGCCCATAAGGGCCTGGTGTGGGGCAGCACTGTGGAAGCTGGTGCAGAAATCCCCAGCTCTGGCTAGTGGGAGCAAAGGGCATTGGCTGGGCTAAGCTGCATAACTAAGCCCGCGCCCTTTGCGAGCGATGCTGAATTCTTTACAGGTGGGATAGGTTCACCAAATGCTGCCGCCCACGCTGCTTCCTTCCTCTTCAACCCAAACGTCACAGACGAGCGCGTGAGCACCCCACGTTGACCTCAAAAGAACAGCTCTGCGCTACGGCTATAGGCTAGCTGGTCTCAGCAGTGAGGAGTCCCGCTGAGGCACAAGGAGTGCTGGGCAGCTGTCATGCATAACCTGAGCACCCCCATCTCCCCACTCTCCCTTAGTATCAGGGGGTCACTGTGCTACTGCATGTCCTAACCTGGGCACTGCTCTGGGTACCCCCATCTCCCAGTGGTACCGGAGCAACTCACCCATCACAGCCTTTGCTCCATCTCCTCACTATGATGGAGTCAGCAATCCCTCCCTTGGCAGACCCAGCCTCGGTGCTAGAGATCCAGGAGGCTACAGAGTCTTTGTGTTCATCACCTTGAGTCAGGACCCCCCCTTGGTGTCTGCTGCCCCAAGTCCTCTCCTTTCCATATGGAGAGGGTCACACTGAGCACAAGGGGGCTTCCCCCAGCCTGCCCGCTGTGTCCTCACCTGGCTCTGCAGACATGTTCCCTTGTCCGCCATGTATGATGTTCCAGGGGATGGCAGGGGACATTGTATTTGTCTGGACTGGAACAAACATGGAAGCTGTTAGAATGGGATGAGTTATCTGTCACCTGGGTGACTACTTAGATCCAGAAGAGGAAACCACCCTGAGCAAATGTCTAGGCCTGGCCTGAATGGCTCCATTTTGGAGAAGCATCCACAGACTCTGGAAGCTGATCTGAACCTGGGGCTAGTTATCCAGGTTACTCAGCGAGGCTGGCGATCTCAGGAGAACAGACAGTCTAGCTGAGAGATCTTGGGGACCTCTGGCCAATGTAAGATTCCTAGCCATGAAAAGAGCTGAGGGATCTCTGGGCCATGAGCCATGCTAGAGCAATGAGTGAGGTACAAATGCGTGGACAGACGGCTTGACAGACAGAATCAAGTGCGATAGAGTAGATTGCTGCAAATGTGGAGCCAATTGGAGGGTATACACCACCATAGTGCTTTAGCGTAAACACTCACTAGGCCGATGGGAGGGGTTTTCCCGTCGCTGTAGTTAATCCACCTACTGGAGAGGTGGTAGCTGAGTCAATAGGAGGAGGGATAGCTCAATGGTTTGAGCATTGGCCTGCTAAACCCAGCATTGTGAGTTCAATCCTTGAGGGGTCCATTTAGGGATCTGGGGCAAAAATTGGGGATTGGTCCTGCTTTGAGCAGGGAGTTGGACTAAATGACCTTCCAACCGTGATATTCTATTCTATGATGGAAGAATTCTTCCATCAATCTAGCACTGTCTTAGCTATGTTAATGTATGTTTTCAGAGGCTGGTCATTTCTTTCTTGTTCTGTGGGAAGGTCTCACGCAACCAAAACACATCAAGATCCAATAATATTGTGGGGGAACCCATCAGTCTGATAAGCCCCAGTTAGCTTAAGGTCTTGGAGGACATCTGAAGCCATCAGATGATCAAGGGGATCAGATCACCTGAAGAGCTCCTAAACTCCATAGAACTACGGACAAGCTCCCAAGCTCCACCAGAGCAGAGCGCTCTGAAGCTAATGGAGCCTAGGGTGACCAGATGTCCCGATTTTATAGGGACAGCCCGATTTTTGGGTCTTTTTCTTATATTGGCTCCTATTACCCCCCACTCCCTGTCCTGATTTTTCACACTTGCTGTCTGGTCACCCTAATGAATCCAGCCCTGGTAACAGGAGTTTGCTTGGTTAGGGCTCACCTCTGTGCATGTGTTATAGGGAGCTGGTGAAAAAAACAGCAAAGCCCAACTGGGGCTCTGAGCTGTTGGGAAAGTCATGGCAGTCGAATGGCAGAGGCTGGGGTACAGGGGAAGTGACATGGCAACCAGCTCCCGGAAAAGACTCACCCAGGAAATGTCTGTCGATGTGGCTTCCCCAATCAGTGCTACAGCGAGCCCTGTGCTGACACAGCCTGCACATCTACACCCCTGCCCTTGCATTCTGACAGCACCACACTGAGTTCTGCTGGTGTAAATCAACGTAGTGCCATTGACTTCACTAGAGCAATGATGATTCATACCAGCTGAGGACTTGGCCTGGCATCCTTTTCCCCATTTAGCTCCCTCCAGCTGGGATGGCCTCCTCCTCTCCAATGCAACCAGCAGCTGGGCTCTTCTTCAAATCCCCCTTCCTAGTCCTCTCCCTTTGGCCCCATCTGCCACTCACCTCACTCCTTTCATCACCCTTTGACTGAGCTCCCGGTGCGATCTCACCATAAACAAGCCTGTTCATGTGAATGGACAATGGGATTCCTCCCTATATCAACTCTAACAAGCCTCCTGTTAACCCCCACGACTTGGACCAGGCTGTGGTACCCTTTATTCCCACTGAGCCATATCTTGGATGGCCCACTGACAACATGTAGAACCAAGAGTGACCCAGTGGGAGTAAGGCATCAGTACCCAACCCTTTGCTTCGATATCCCATCCATTCATTCCCCTATCCACTCCAATCATTTGAATTTTTTCCATTTCAGTTGTAAGCTTTCTGGAGACGTGATCATGCCGTGTCTGCAAAGGGCCTTGCACAGCAAGAGAGCGACGTGAGGAATAACAGCAACTGTCAACATCTCATCATCATCATAACAGCCCATTTTACGACGACGCAATGACAGACAAACTGGTAGAATCTTTCCTTTTCAGACTATTTCCTGATCTGCAGACCATCTCCTTGTATCTGTTTTTGCTGCCCTCCCTCTAACAGTGTTCACTGGCTCCTGTTCATACTGCACCTACCACAATGGGCACCTGGTCTATGATTAGGTCCCCTATGTGCTAGGGTAACACAAATAATAATCAAAATAACACTAATTATGGCATGGAGGGAGGGGCCTTCCCAACCAGATCTGGGCAAATAATGGATTTTTTGATTTGCTGTAAATTCTGAATAATTGGTCCCTGGAGTGGGGGGGTGGGTGTGGAGGCGGGAAGGGAGTTGATTCAGTTTGAACCAAAAATAAAAAAAATCTGCAAATCAAAATGTTCACACAGAACTATTTTTCATAGATTCCAAGGCCAGAGGAGACCACTATGATTATCTAGTCTGACCTCCTGTGTAACACAGGCCAGAGAACTGCCCCAAAATCATTCCTAGAGCTTTTTTTAAACATCCAATCTTGATTTACACATTGCCAGTTTGGGGTAGAATGAAATATCTGGATCAGTTATAAATGGTTTTGATGTTTTTTTTAAACATAAAATTAAAGGAAAGTTGGAAGAAAAAGTCATTTTTGAACCAAAAAATTGAAACATTTCAGTTTTCTCTGAATTTTTAAAGTATATTTTTTTCCTGACTGAAAACAATTTGGTGAAAATAACATGAACTCATGAAAGGTTTTGGAGTTATCGAATTTTCGTTGTATGCCATAAAAAGTTGCCGATGAATAATTTCACCCAGTTGTGCTCCTGATCCCTGTTGGGTCACCAGTGTATGCCCTGGAGCATGAGAATGGAGATCCATTCCTCAGATCATTTCATCCTAGCAAGCAGCACGGCAGATGCTGTTCTGATGCAGAAAATGCTTCTGACAAACTGGCGTTAGACTTTAAAGGATGTAAAAGTACCTGGAAGAGACTAGAGAGATGAAGTAGTGGGTGAGCTCTGGGGTTTATGCGAAATAACTCATCTTCGCATTGACTGGAAATCCAATCCATGCCTTCCTGTTTGGCATCTATTGCTATGACTCTCAATCTCCTGTGAAGGACTTCTCCCTGATTTCTAGCATTTTAATTCTGTTCCTCGACCCCTTACTCCCATCCCAATGCTCTGGCACCCTGTTTGTTTAAAGATTGAGGCCAAAGTTATCTTTCTTATTTCTAAATTGTATCCACATTGTATAGCTCCATTTCTCTGCTTGTTCTCTCTGATCCGGATGCCTCGCTTTCTTTCCCACAATCTCAGAGTGAGACCCTTCTCCTTTGCATCTGCTGCCAGCTTTCCTGTAACTCTCCACTGCATCATTTCTTAGCTGAAAACGCTTCCTTCCCCCACCATACTAATGATAAAGGCTCTGGGAAACCAGCATTCAGGACACTGAAAACCATTCTATGAAACACTGTTATTCGAGAAGAAAGGATGGAATACATGGATAAGAACCTTCCTTTCTCCATCTAGTCTGTCAGTTCTTCTGGGCAGAAAATGTCTCTCACTATGGGTTTGTGCAGCACCTAGCACAATGGGGATACAGAACACAAATACTAACAACAATGTATTACACACCTTCCTGGCATCACATAGTGAGTTTCCTGGCAGCAAGGCATGAACCGCATGCAGTCAACAGCCCTGTATAGAACAAGAATCGTTTCTGCACAAATGTAGCCTGAGCCACCCAGGTGGAAATGATCATCTCTGAATCTTTGAGATTCCTGACCTCTCTGAGTTGACTCTGCAGCATGGAACAGAATCTGCTCCCGCAGCCACGGAAACACGCTGCACTCAACAGGGAGATTGCGTGCACAAACGGCAAGGTAGTGTGAGCACGAATAAGCCTTTGAGGATTAAAACAAAGTCAGGGCTCTCCCAGTGCCTCGCCGCTTTGCCTTGGGGGGAAAGGAGGACAAAGACAGCAGTGACTCGGGAAATTGTTCTGATTCTGCTGATGAGGAAATGAGACCTCGCATTGACTTAGCCTGTCTGTGTCCCTTTGGGCAGAATTTGGAAATAGAGCACACAACTATTCCTGGCCTCATTTTCCTCTGCACACCAGGCCTGATGATTTGCAAGTCAGACTTCATTGCACACACAAGAATTTCCTGAATCCTCATTGCTGGGAATGACTGATCTCTCTTTTCAGCTCCACTTAGCTTATTCTGGGGGTACTGTGTCTTTCATTTTCTTTCCCTCCTTGTTATTCCCACCCGTAACAAGACTTTTCCTTGATAGGAAAAGGAGCTCAATCTATTTAGCTTAACAAAGAGAAGGTTAAGAGGTGACTTGATCACAGTCTCCTTTCCTCGCCCAAAGATCTTTAAGAATGCAAATGGATAAAGTCCTCCCACATGCTAGGATGAGTGTCATTATCCTCAGACAGGAGGCCAGGCACAAGAACATAAACTCACCAATTGATTAACTAATTAAGAGGAGCCATGACTGAGTGGTTAAGGTGCTTGATCACAACCCTGAAGGACATGGGTTCAAGTCTTGCTTGATCTCACACTGAAAGGCCACCTCCAGTTCACTGAGCTGCAGAATGGGTAGCTGGCCCATTGGGTTAAGGGAGCCAAAGGCAATTGGACGTGATCACTCCTTTGTGCGTGAAATTAACATGATTTAACTACATCAGCCCAATGAGCCATTGGCTCAGGGGAACTTTGATTGTGCTGTGAAGACAAGCCTGGAGAGGTTAAAGGCCTGTTCCAAAGATCACTACAGTCAGTGGGAGCTTTTCCATCGACTCCAGGGAGCATTGGATCATCTCAAGTATTTTGCCTAACAGCAAGTGAGCTCCAGACTCCCAAGCCTGGGCTTTCATTCAGCCTCTTCAGACCATTCTGCTTCTCCTTCCGCTGAATGGCATCCCAGTGGGCTCAGCAGAGTCCGAGGACTGAAGGGGAATTTGCACCAGCTGGGGATCTGGCCCATTGACTCCCATGGAGTGACACAGCTTTACATCAGCTGGGGATCTGGCCCACTGGGCTTACATGGGACTGCAGAAAGGTGCTACTCAGCATGAGTAAGTCTATGAGACGCTACCTGTTTTCTGTAGCTTAGCAGCATGGCCCAGAGTGGATCCTATTTCCTGCTGACTTCCCTGCCCTCCCCCATATCACCTCAGTTCTCCAAAGCCTTAGTCTCTCTGCACCTGCATCTCTGCATAACGGCCCTCGAGCTCTGTGTGTCAGATCAGCTAGGCGCAGACAGAGGCTCCCTTTTGAGAAGAATCTAGAGGAGTTGGAGCAGGGCCAGGCTTAGAAAAACTACAGCTTGGCTTTGACCCATGATCAGAAGTGGGAGGTGGGATGTGGACTAAACCAAGGTCCAGGGAATGGAAAAAAAGGGACCTTAATTCAGGAATGTTCATAATGTGCTTGGATATGATGAGTGCCAGAGAAAATAAACACACACAGTGTGTTCATAAACAGTGAAATAAACACACACAGAGGAACATTCGCAGGGAGTATGTGTTTACGGCATATGCACCATGGAGATAATAGATCATTATCTGTACTTCTATAACCGTTTTCATTTAGGCTGTTGTATTGCTTTAAGTTTTTTGTATTATTATCATGATTATTAATTATTATTATTGTTGACAATTGAAAAATTTCCACCAACATGTTTTTCCAATGAAAAACTGGATTTCTGACTGATTAATTTGTGAGTGTGTGTAAAGTCTCTGCTTTCCTTTTTTTTAAATATTTTTTCATCAGAAAACTGAAAATTTTTGGCTGAAACCCATTTTTTCATTTTTGACAAAAATCAAAGTTTTCCATGGAAAATTTCATAGATTCGTAGACTTCAAGGCCAGAAGGGACCACTATGATGGCCTAGTCTGACC
This sequence comes from Dermochelys coriacea, assembly GCF_009764565.3. NCBI lineage: Eukaryota > Metazoa > Chordata > Testudines > Dermochelyidae > Dermochelys > Dermochelys coriacea. The sequence goes on along the minus strand of NC_050073.1, from coordinate 10,419,865 downwards.
TCCTGTATAACACAGGCCATAGAACTTCCACAAAATCATTCCTAGAGCTGAGATTTTAGCAAAACAACCAACCTTGACTAAAGAATTGTCAGTGCTGGAGAATCCACCATGACCCTTGGTAAATTGTTTCAGTGGTTAATTTCTCTCACTGTTAAAAATTTACACCTTAGTTCCAATCTCAATTTGCCTAGCTTCAACTTCCAGCCATTGGACCATGTTCTACCTTTCTCTGCTAGACTGAAGAGCCCATTATTAAATATTTGTTCATTATAGACTGTGATCAAGTCATCTGTTAACCTTCTCTTTGTTAAGCTAAATAGATTGAGCTCCTTGAATGTATCACTATAAGGCATGTTTTCTAATCCTTAAATCATACTCATAGCTCTTCTCTGAACCATCTCCAATTTTTCAACATCCTTCTTGAATTGCGGATACATGAACTGGGCACAGCATTCCAGCGGTGGTCACACCAGTGCTAAATACTCCACTCCGTCTCATGATTTTTGGCTTATGGTGGCACGATCATCTCAAGCAGTTTGAAATGCTGTGAGCCAGATCCCTGGCCTTTTCTCTGAGCTCTTCAGACAAGGCAAAGAAGCCAGAACTTGCCCTAAAGGAGAAGCTAGGAGGTTTATCTAGTGTGCAGGAACCCCCAGGTGGCAAAGAACCACCGGTTTCCCTAGTTGGGGCAAATAGGGGTTTTGCTTAGGGTGGGAGGGAATAGGGACAGGAGGGTTTACAGAAGTTGACTCTTGTTGATAGGCACACAGAGGTTCAGAGATTAAATGACTTGCTCAAGGACTCATAGAGAATTAGTGGCAAAGCTCAGAATCAAGAACTCTGGATATCCAGTCCCTGTTCTATATGCCAGACCAGCAACTCTCAACTAATTTTTTTTGGGGGGGAGGGTCTGTGACCCACCAAACAGCTGAAAATTCATCCCATCACCAACTGTGTTTCAAAAGCGATTGTCACTTAGATTGTAACCAAACCATAGGTGCAGCACGGCCAATCCAAGTGTTCAAAAAATAACCACCACCCTCCATATCATGAAATTGGCTTAAAAATCATGAGATTTTTTTTTTAAAAAATCCATTTTAGATTCTTTAGATTTGCTTTCTCATTTATGAACTTTTTGGTCGCATTTTCAAGCTTTTCTCCTCAACTGTGAGCGTTAGCAACTTACTTTGCAATGAAAGCTGAGATTTTTCCCAAATAACATGACTCCAGGAGCTCGGAGTTGAAGAAAAACAACTACTTTTGCAAGACTGGCAATCAAATCATGAGAATTGACAACACTCACTACAACCATAGAGTTTAAGGCCAGAAGGGACCACCAGATTATCTGGTCTGGCCTCCTGCAGATCACTGGCCACCATCACCCCCTACCACCTGCACATTAAACCCAGCAATCGGAATTGGACCAAAGTCTTACAGCCCACAGCAAACTAGACTGTTATGTGCCACAGGCAGAGAAAAGGAAGGACTGAGGTGCCCCAGTGCCCAAGGCCCCTGCAGCGGCAGGGAAATGATTAAGTGAGATACACCCAAATAATCCTGGCAAGTGACCCACCCGCGTGCTGCAGAGGAAACTGAAATCCCCACAGTCACTGCCAATCTGACCTGGAGGAAGACTCCTTCCCAACCCCACAGGTGGTGATCAGTCAGACCCTGAGCACATGAACAAGCACGAGCCAGCCAAGCATCTGAGAGAGAGAATGGTAGGTGCCACACCTCATAGCCCTCTGAACCCACTGTCCCACTTCCAGCCATGACCATCCCTGATGCCTCAGAGGAAGGAGATACAAAACCTCACAGAACCAGCTCAGGTGGGATCCCTTCCTGATCCCTGCAGGTGGCTGGCTGAAACCCTGAAGCATGAGTTTTAGGAGCAGAAGACATAAACCGAAGTGAGACCCAAAGTTCTGGAGCCCAGACCCCCACCACCAATGGCAACCCTGTCATACAATCACACTCATACATTAGGCCAGCTCTCTCTCAAAATAAATTAAGAGGTTTGCCCCCACAACTGCTTTGGGGAGGCTGTTCCAGAACACCCCCCCTCTGACGGTTAGAAATCTTCTAATTTCTGGCCTGAATTTATTCATGTCGATGAGACACATTGGTTCAGATCCTCTGCTGTGGTGTTGAACTGTATAACTCTGTTGAAGTTGGTGAAAACCAGCTGAGGATCTGACCTTGCATATATTCACTAGGTTGTCAATTCCTTTCACTTAAACTCCACTAGAGATGTTGGAGAAGGGGGAATCCATGGATGACTTTCTTCCGTTTTTCATTGAAATGTTGCAATTTTCCAAGCAGGGACAGTGCTGGTCGGAAAATGGAAACATTTACCCATCTTTTGTCAAAATCAACATCAGAATTTTCCACCCAGTTCTAGCCACAACCCAGTTAGGATGGGTCATGACCCACTTCCGGAAGGTGTCTCAGAGGCTGAGAACCTAGGCATCTGGTGGTAAGCTACTCCCTGGCATGCAGATAGCTATTCTTGGACCATCACTATATAGACTAAGTTTGGTGGGGTTCCTTGCATTTTCTTGGTTCTGCTGCCCTTTGTAATCAAAGTGACCAAATAATTGACACGCCACAGGCCCTGATCCCACAAACATCTAGGTATGGGCTTCACATTAACCATGGGACAACTCACAAGCTTAAAGTTAAGCAGGTGCCTAAGTGTTTGCAGAATCGGCGCCTGGTTCATTGTGGCTGAATTGCCCTTCATGTTCAGAGTGTGTTCGGCAGGGGGAGGACAAATAAAACAGGTATTTAGATTCCTAATTCCCATCAACCTAACTCCCAAGGTATTTGGGGGCCTGATCCTCAGCTGGTGTGAATCATCATTCTTTGGTTTATACCAGCTGCAGCTCTGACCCACGCAGGCAAAGCCACATGGAGGGGCTCCAATAACGCAATGTGGGGGCTGCCTGGATTGTATCAACACAAGGCATTCTGTGCACCACGCTGCAGACATGCTCTGGAACTGCACTGGAGCCGCTGCTGGGAAACGGAGTGAGACTCTCCAGCGTGTTCAGTTAAGTCCTCCTCCTTGGGGAATCACAAGCGCTAACCCAGTTAGTCACTCATCAGGGAGAGTGGCTACAACAACCCAGTGACGCAAACATGTCAGCAAGTGGTGCAAACTCCTCGTACCACTGCAGCCAGAGCTCAAGAGTGAACTGGGCAGCCAGGCACCCCTCATTTAAAGCACCCTTGGGTGACAGTCCTGTGTAGCCTGGGCCCCCTGTTGAGGGACACTGTCATGTCTTAGATACGGGGTAATGACGTGATAAGAGTCTGGAAGGATGGACAAGGGATCCCATGAATGGGAGATGAGGGAGTGGGAGAGATTGCTTCCAGAAGTCAGCTGTGCTGAAACAAGGAGTTACAGCCTGCCACTGAGAAAGGAGACATTGCAGCTATAGATATAAAAGGAAACCTTAGAACGGTGAGGTCAGCTGGGCAGTGGAACTAACCAGCTGCCCAAGCCCGGTGGAGGTTATCCCAGTGGCCCATGCCAGTCAGAGACTGCCTAGGTTATCCACTCCCTCCTCCGACTCCTGCCCAGCATCAGGTGCAAAAATCCGGGTCTGTCTGCTGACGGGTTTCCAGGAGGAAAGGCATTTTGGAAGTGGATCCATGGGAGTATAAGCAGTGTCACATTTGCTCATCACACAACGGACCAGAACCTGTGGCCACAACCTCTGTGCCCTGCAGCAATATTAATGTAGTCGATCACCATGGACACCCGTGGTTCCCATTCCCAGCCCCCACACAGACAGATCTACACTTCTGGCTGCCCCTCTCCCTGGCTACTCTTGGACTCTGGATCCCTGACCCCCTGCTGCTTGGCTCCATGAATCTTGTCCTGTCACCCAGTTAACTCCCCCTTGTTGGAAGAGCTGCCGAGCAACAGGCAGCTGCTGGCAGGTCCCAGCTGGTCAGGGAGCCAGAAAACAAAATGTCGGGCGCGTGGCTGCAACAAAATGGCTGACTGCACAGCGGAAATGCTGAATTCCAGAATCCCCCAAGGCCTGGCTGAAGAGGACGGGGCAGTTCACACCTATTTTTTTAGGCTCTCGGCATACTCAGATAAAGCCTTCACATGCCGTTTCTTTTCTCCAGAGCCATCTAGTCTTTTGGGGTTTAGTTCTGATTTAAGCTGATTTAAGCTGTTGCCAGTAGCCTCAGGTGACAGAGCAGTGGGGATCAATCATCAGCCATAGAGAATCCCACTGAGATACTGCCAAGCAAGGAAACTGACTGGCAAAAGCAGACTGACTAGAAGAACAAAAAAGATACCAGACCATAATGTCCATTTCTGCAGTAACTGTAGTGAGTACTTGTGGCACCTTAGAGACTAACAAATTTATTTGAGCATAAGCTTTTTTTGCGAATACAGACTAACACGGCTGCTACTCTGAAACCTGTAGTGAGTACATCACACTGCAAAAAACCCACAGCAGCCGCAAGTCTCAGAGCTTGGGTCAACTAAGTTGGGCTCACACTAGGGGGCTAAAAATAACAGTGTAGACATTCCCCCTCAGGCTGCATCCCAGGCTTTGAGACCCTCCCTCCACTCTGGGTTTCAGAGCCCGGATTCCAGCCCGAGCAGGAATGTCCACACACCTATTTTTAGCCCTAAAGCATAATTCCAAATCAATTGACCCTGTAGTGTTGAGTCCTGCGAGCCTGAGTCAGCTGCCTCGGGTCTTTTTTTGCAGTGTAGATGTACCCTCAGGCAGGAATTTCTGCACTGGTGATGCTCGGTTCCCATCGCTGGTATTATCCTCACGACCCGAAGGGTTAGAAACACTCTTCTTTTTAAATGACAGCTGTGACTCTGGATCAATGGGGTGAATGCCGGGACAGGGGAACCCTGGGATGCAAGCAGGGGCTGTAACCAGGTGAGATGGGACCAAACACAGCAAAGCGAAAGCTAGGCTAGAGAGCAGGAAATTGCCTGCTGCAGGAGAGAGCTGTACGACTTTGCAGTTACCTCTCAAGCAAAAGTTCAGTTCACACCAGCTGAGGATCTGGTCCATAGACAAAAATTTTCAAAAGCAGCCACTGACACCGAGTGCCCAGTGTGAGGCTGCTACAGGACCCCAGGTCTTAGCCACCACAGCTCCAAGGGACTGTGTCCAGTTGTGCGCCCAAAAACGGAGTACGTAGTGGCCACTTTTGCAGCTGTCAGAATCAGAGATGGAAGAGCCCATGCACGCCTCATTATTAAATCCACCGATGCCGACAGACTGTGCCCTTAGAAAATGGCAGGTGGATGCCCAGCTGCCTTTTGATTTGTAGGCAGCTGCTCTAATTCGTGCCCATGCCTGATGGTGCATGAAAAAATGACAGCACCACCAGCAAGGCTGGTTTTAAAAAATCAGGTCACTTCATCCATTTCCAGACAGCTCAGGACTAGCCGCTGCTTCCTTGAGTGCTCTGTTCACTCCAATTATTCCAAGCAACAGCACTTCCCCTGGGAGGCAATTCCACAGCTTAATAAATCTCATTGTTAACATCGCTTTATTTTAGGCTAAACACTCTTATCTCATTCCCTCTGGGTAAGCTATGCCCCTGGGGCCTTCGTATCATTTTAGTTTTGTCTCCTTCACTCTAACCTTGCTGGCTTTCCCAGGATCTTTGTTGATATAACATATACCAATAAACCATTTTATGGAGGGTTTTTAGCAGGGAGTAGACAGTCTGGCTGAGCTACAGACTCTCTGCCTGTGAATGCTTTGATGTTTATCAAATGCTACGCTGTCTGAATTAATTATTCTACTTCCTCACTGCAGGGGATGTAAGCCGATGGCTAAAGTCAGGATATTTCCACTGCGATGGGAGGAAATGGTTTTCTTTGGCCGGGGAAAGGACATAACACAGAAAAATCGCCTGCTGGTGCCCGGTGTCTGAAATGGACTGCACGCAGCAAATCTGATCTGATCTGATCCTTATCCCCTTATTACCACCCCATGTTATCCACATCAGGATGGCACAGTGCTTAGGCTACTAGCCTGTGACTCAGGAAACCCTGGTTCAATTTCTTATTCTGCCTCAAGCTCCCTCAATGACCTGGAATAGGTCGCTTTGACTTTCCATTCCCCCTCTGCAGAATGGGTACAGTAGCACATCCCTACCTCCTGAGGTGTCTGTGGGGATAAATATATTAATGACTGTGAAGTATCCAGATGCTATGGTGATGGGGGCCGTATATACGTATTTAATCCACCTTTGCGGTAACTATCAGCCAGAGGAAGATATTCAGCATTCGGCACCTTCTGTATAATATGGTGACATATTTCTGCTCTTGTGCTAAGACGGCACCAATGGACAGATCAGAGTGAAGGTTTTCTTAACGCAATTGTAAAGAACAGCAAACTATTGTATGTAAAGGTCAAAGGAAAAATGTTTGGTATAACTGTTGACTTCAAGGGGTTTCTATAACCTGCTGTTAATTTGAAAGATTGTGCAGAAAATGTGTTATGTACTTGCTATATTCCAGAATGCAAGATCCCTTCCATATGGACCAATATATATTGAAATATAGATACATAATATTGTTTTATAATATATTTATTATTCATAGTCTCTAAGTATATTGAAGAGGCTATAATAAGGCTAAGACCCATGGGAGTTAGGTGCTTAAACATCTTAGAAACCTAGCCCTAAGTGTTACCATGAAAGCTATGTTATGTTGTTAGGGATATAAAATGTATTTAAAAGATAGAATTAATCCTTCTCTTGCCAAATATAATACCCAATTCAACAACACCAATTATACAGAAACAGGAGAGGCTAGGTGATTTTTCTACAAATGACTAAAATGGACATCACACCTGGCATTAATCTCACAGTGTGATGTTTAGTTTAATAATTATTTGAGGAAAGAGAGCAAGTATTATTGTTGCTAATCATTTCCATAGCGCCGGAGTTTTATACGATAAATACTCCTGCCCCCAAAGCACTTATTAATCCGATTGTTGATGTATCGATTTTGTTAAATGAGTGATGCCATGTTGACATCGGGATACCTTCATCGAGTGCGCCAAAGTCAATAGGATAGACATGGCCAGTAGTTTCTTACTCTGAGATGATTTCATGGGAATGAATGATCAGAAGAAAATATCGAGGGAAGCATTGCCAGAATTGAGTCCTATTATTATTTCTTAAATATCCAATCACGGCTTTGCTGATACAGTATAATGAGCCTGATCCTTAGCAGGTGTAAATCAACACACTCAATGAAGCTAGATCAGTTTACACCGTAAGAGGATTTGGTCCCTGGATACTTTACTGCATCAGTAAAGCCATTACAGGATAGTTAAGAAATAACAATAGGACTGGATTCTAGCAACAATTGTTTTCTTCTGAATGGCCTCCAGTGATTAAGTGATTAAGAATAAAGGACAGAACTCAACAGACACATGGTGATCTGGGGTAGGGAGGTGGAGGTTAAAGTCGGGCTATTAATAATAATTAATTAATTGTGAATGTAGTGCTGGGAAAAGGCTCTAAATTTACAGCCCTGGAGACTGAATATGTCTAGTTATGCAGGTTCAGTACGGTACCAGCAATAGGGCTCAATGCTGATCTTTAGGGCTATGGAAGTCCAGGCTTCTTTCCATCTACTGAGCGAGGGGGACAACTAGCAGCAGTTGTGATGGGGTCGGGGGAAAGAGGAGGTTGTGACATGGAAACTGTCTAACTGGGAAGTGGGATGAGACTCTCCCTCTCCCCCCATCCAACAAAAATAATAAATTCATTTCACATAAAATCCTCATCAGCATTCATTTTCCAGGGCCATGCCCGCAGATCACTTTAAGAGAAGACTGCTCTAAGAAAAGGTGCCATGCCCCCAATTACACACAAGGCTACAGCGAGCAGCAAAGAACCTGATTAAGAAATAAACAGGCCATGGCAGTTGGCACAGTTACACAGGACCCAAACAATACCACAATAATAGGTCAATCAATAGTAACAGTCTGAACAAGAGGATTTATATGCTGGCTGGGACGGAGATCTGTTTTGTATAAAGTGCCACACGCATTTGTGGGGCTGGGTGAATAATAAATAATGACGCTGATGCTATATGGTGCTTTGATTAATTTAATTAGGGGCCAGATCCCTGGCTAGTGTAAATGGCTGTAGTGCCAGCTCTTGGGTAGCGCTATGCTGATTTACTTCAGCTGTGCGCCTGGCCCTTCATCTGGAAAACCCTTGATCCTCTCTGCCTGAAGGATGCCCAAAGGAACTACAATGTGTGGGGAGCAGGAAGGGCCTCCCTGAAGCAATCAGCTCTGCACTGGGGCCCCCAACAGAAATCCTCGGGTGCCTTGTCTTCACTAGATCGCGCTACATGGGGCCCAGCTGTTCTACGCTTAGGTGGTGTCCGGAGAAGAAAGGGCGATGGCTGCTCCTGGGGGTGCTCTGATATTGATAGCAAGACCCCCACAGCAGAGCATAGCAGTAACGTGACACCTCCGCACCTCGCCCGCGTCCTCTGGAACGTGCCCCTCTGTGTGAGAATGGCCATTTCTAGAGCCACATCTCTCTGGCAATCCCCATTCCGAGCCTGTCCCTCTGCCTGGGTAACCATCCCCTGGCCTCGCCGATACGGCTCTACATTCAGTCTCACCTCACTCTGTGCCAGACGGAGCCCCCCAGTTCCACCTCAGGACCCCATGGCCACCCTTCCCTATCCCAACTCTGTCTCCAGGAGTGGGGGGGGACAGGAGCTTATCTGGACTGGCTACCACACAAGGGTCAGGGTTAGGTGCCACGCTAAGCTGGGCTGGACAGCATTTCTGCAGGCAGGGAAAGAACAGGACATCCCCAGGCAGGTCTCTTCCCTCCCACCAGCCCTTGCTGGGATATTTGCTGGGAAGGGGTGAGGAGGCTGGCTCTGCGGGGTGCCATGTGTCCTGGGAGGGGGCGGAGGGAATGAGGAAGTGGGTGAAGAAGAGGGGATGGGGCCTCACATCTCGCCCACCTGATGGCAGCTTAGAGACCTTCCCCCCGCTGTGCCTATGATGTGGGAGAAGGGAAGACTTCAGTCCACAGACCTACCCCGGCTGAGGGCCTGGCCCAGTGTGTGCAATGCAGAAGGCTGAGAGGAAGGGCCGGATCCTAAAACAGTGCTTTGGCCGGAGAGCTCGGCCGAGAGGTTCAACGTACAGGGATCCTGGCCCAGAGAGGAGGGAACGAAGGGGGGATGGAGAGAGGGCTGGATACCTTGTCTGGGCGTCATCAGGAAAAGAGCCACCAGGGATACCCACAGCACGTCCATCACTGTCACTGGCACAGGCTGCAGCGTGATCGCATTATAAGCTGGGAAGGGAGGGCCAAAACCAGGCTCTTTCGCTCGTTCTCTGTCTGGCTCCCACACAAGACTCTCTTGCTCTTGTTTTCTGGCTTGTGGTTGCAGTCTCCAGGAAGCCAACTCAGCATCTCAGGGGTGGGGAGGGAGCCCCCAGCCCAGTGCTGAAAGGCAGCAGGGGCGGCCGCCACCTCTGCAAAGTGCAGCAAGCCTGAAAGCAATTGGACCCGGCGAAAGCAAAACTAGGCAGTGGAAATGGGTTGCAGGCCACATGTCAGGAGCCGACCCCAAGATTTGCAGGGACCTCATGCCCAGACCACATGTCACGATCCATCCGGATTCCCAGGGATCCCCCACACAAGCCGTGTGTCAGGATTTGCACCAGCATCCCCAAAGACCCATGCCCAGACTATACCTCAGAATTTGAACTAAGATTTTCAAGGACCCTGCGCTCAGATTACGTGTCTGGATTGACCCTGGGATGCCCAGGGACCCCCTTACAGGCTGCATGTCAGGATTCACCCCCAGATGCCCAAGGACCCCGCACCCAAGCCACACCTCCAGATTTGTCTCGGGATGCCCAGGGACCCCATGCTCAGGACTCATGTCCAGATTCATCCCAGGATGCCCAGGGTCTCCATTCCCAGACCATGCATTAGGATTCGCTCAGGATCCCCAGGGACCCCACTTGCAGGCTGTGTGTCAGGATTCACCTCAGGATCCCCAGGAATCCCACGCCCAGGTTGTGCATCAGGATGTGACCCGCGATTCCCAGGGACCCCATGCACAGGCCATGTGTCAGGATTTGCAACTGGATCCCCAGGGACCCTGCGACCAGACTGCACGTCCAGATTCACACTAGGATCCCCAGGGAAGTCATGAGCGGGGGCAATGACTTTCTGGTCACATGCCCCATCTTGACTCAAAGCAGTTCCTTCTGCCATGGCCCATTCAGCCTCTAGGAGGATCCTTCCCCCGCACTTGTGTTTGCTGCTCCTGGTATTTCACCACGAGTGGCTGGGTGGGCATATCGCTCTTGCCGGCGGGATTCTGGGCATCCCTCAAGAAGCAGAGCCAGTGCCTTCTTAGGATTGCTGGTCCTGTGGGACTGACAGGAAGGGGCGCTCCTGATGGCTCTTTGGTGTGAACGGCCCAGCAGTGAGCCTGGCAGAAGCCCTGTTTGAAACCTGACATTCTCCCACTGGCATTCCCGGCATAGCACTCCTCCTGTTCTAGCTTCAGGCATTCAGCACCATTATAGCCACTTCTCGGTCTTCCACCTACTAAGCCAGGTAGACATAGGCTCAAGGGCTTCTTCTGCCCTTCTGAGCCAGTGATCCCAGTGGAGCATTGCGAGGTGCACTGTGCTATTTTGGTGATGCTAAGCAGGGCTCCTTCCACTCCCCCGGGGCTTTGTGCTATTGAGTTTGTTGCTATTCACTCTGATGTTCCTGCTCACCCATCTGACTGTGGCTAGTCAGGGCTTGATGTGGGGCACGCCAAGCATCTGTCAAAGGGAACTGCTGAAATGTCACACACAGGACACCTGGGGCATCGGCGCCCCCCTCCCCCTGCTGTGCCTCCGTTGAGCTTTACTGGGCTGCCCTCTTGAGGAGGCTCACTGACATGGCATAGAGATGCCAGGGGGCCGGGGCTGCCATGCACAGCTGGGAGACGCGTGGTGCAGGGGTGAGGGGGGTTCCGCTGTGCGCTATTTACCATTGCCCTGTGAAAGAAGGAACCACACTGCAGAAAAAAAGGAGTACTTTTGGCCCCTTAGAGACTAACAAATTTATTAGAGCATAAGCTTTCGTGAGCTACAGCTCACTTCATCGGATGCATTTGGTGGAAAAGCGACTCACCAGCTGTCATGCCCCCGTGTGGCTGGGCACAGCATAGCAGGCTCTCTTCCTCTTCCACCCTTTATCCACAGCTCTGCGGTGGTCTGCTTCTTGGGACTCGGCCTTGCAGCCAGAGCATGTATAATCCCACCCCTTCTGGGGTAACAGAGGGTCCAAGAAAACCATCACCTGGCGGCCTCACGCCAGGTCTTCCACTCTAGGCTAACCAGTGCTCCTGCCCCTTGTGTCAGGGGGTTTCACCCCAGCTTCACCATAGCCAGTAGGAGAACCCAGGCCCTCCTTCTACTCCAGGTGCCAGCCCAAGGGCCCTATAGCAAGCAGCTCATGTCTGCTCCCTCAGACCTGCTGCTTCCTCCCTGGGCTATTTCCTAGCTGAGTCTGTCTTGAGGTCTTTCCCAGCTCTGCTCCTCTGCACCCTCTCCCCAGGGTCTGCAATGGTCTCACCTGCTCTTGTAGTGAGCGACACCTCCCAGGGATTTCTCCGTGGCGGCCCAGCTCCTGTCTGCCTCTCCCCAGGCTTGCTGTGCATCCATGTCTCTCTCCCCCACTGCCTTGGGCCTCTTTGTCTGCAATCAGCCACCCAGCTCCTCCCCAGCTGGGCCTGCAAACAGAATTACCCCACCTTCCCTCCAGGTGCAGACAGGTTGGCTAACTGAGTGCCCATGCTCCCATTAACCCTCTTTCTGCATGGGAGAGGGCGTATACCCCATCACACCCACAAACTCAGCCCCTGCACCAAAGCCTGGGGAAGTAACAGGAATCTGTCCATTGAACTCAGTGGACTTTGGATCCAGCCCTGAATACCTAAAGGATGTGGGTTGCCATTGTGACAGCTGCCCTCCTGGCAGGCACACCAGGAATTGAACTGGGGAACCTCTAGAGCGTTTGCAGTAGGAGCTAAAAAGCAAAGGCTCCCTAGCTGGGGCTGTAACAGACACACAGCGGCTATGGCTCAGGCACGGGGGGCACATATAACCCACACTCACCCATGGGTTATATCATGTTTGGCTGAAAGTGACACTGTGTAGGTGGAGAGAGGGATGACTCCCACAGATGGGTGACATATTCCATCTAGTAAAGATGCATTAAGCCCCTGATCCTGCTCCCATTGAGGTCAGCTGCTAAACTCCTACTGACTCCAGCGGTGAAGGATTTGGCCCTGAGAGAACGTACAGACTGAGCGCTCAAAAGGGAACATGATACACATCTATCGAACAATGACTGGTCTAGAGAAGGGAGATCAGGCACTTCTGCTCTCCTTGCCTCCTAACATAAGAACGAGGGGACACTAGATGAAGGGGGGAAAATTCAAAGCCAATGAAAGGAAATACTTTCCACACAATGTGCCATGAGCCTGTGTAACTCACTGTCACTGGAAGTTGTTGAGGTTCAGAATTGAACAAGCTTCCAAAAGGGTTTGGATGTTTATATGGAGATCAAGAACTTCCAGCGTTATCATAATTAATGATAACAAAAACATTGGCAGGGATATGTTTCAAGGTTGAAGATAATCTCTATTAAAGACCAGGATGAACCCTGCTTGGGGGCAAATTATCCTACCTCTGCCTCTTGCAGGGTTCTTTCACCTTCCCCTGAAGGGACAGGACAGTGGATTAGATGGACTGTGGCTCTGATCCAGTCTGGCAATTCCTCTGTTCCTAGCTGTGGCAAGCTCCAGGAGAGTTTGCTGTCTGCCTTCATCTCTATAACTAGCATCAGTTCTTGCTGCTCCGTGGGCACCAAGCACTGGTTTTGGGACTGAGATCCCTGACAGAGGGGCTTGCCCGCATGTTGTTTGTGGCCACCTCTCTTCAGGGACTGGGGTATACAAGCTGCACTAATAGCCTGCACTCCGTCTCATTTGAATGAGCGGCTGAGCTGCAAGGCCCTGAAACCTAGGACTGCTCAGCAGCGGGATAACAAAATCTTTTTCATGGGACATTCAATACTGGGCCCTCCTTGAAGCAAATTAGAGGAGACATCACAGGACGGATACTAAATAATTCCATGCTCTGTAAGAGGCAGCATCAAAAGGAGAAATCACAGCATATATCAACTGGTAATAGAAACTCTGGGGGTGTATTTTTTATAGCAGCTGCTGCTGAAATACCAGTGCGAGAGATGACAGCTCCAAGGAAGAGCTGTCTGCCAGATGTCAATCCACACGACCATGTGGCCATACAAACCAACCAGGATTAATTTGCAGAGTGAACTTTCCTGAGGCACGCCGTCAAAAGGGGAATGGATAACTTTGCTGGCGTTTTGCTGGCGAGAGGGGGCTCCGGCAGCACTAGTTACCCATGGTGGGAGGGGGAAATCAGGCAGGATGGGAGAGGTTAGAGTCTGAAGGACTTTAAAAAAACCACAAGGGCCTGATCCTCAACTGGTATCAATCAATGTTGCGGCACTGACTTCAGTGGAGCCATGCTGATGTGCAGCCATGGAAGGTCTGCTCCTAGGCTTGCTGCTTCAGGGCATAAACCAACCTCTAATGGGGGCTGGGAAGATGATGGTCCTACAACTATCAGCAGTCAGGGTCTCGGACCTTCTGAAACACTAGCTGGAGGCTACACAGATGGCTCCCTGCCCTCATCCAGCGTGGCGATTCTGATCCTCCTAGGGAGTCTCCTGTCCATTGGCAGGGGAGTTTGGAATGGTGGAGTGTACTGGACTTTCCCGAGAGGAAGGAGGTAGGAAAGGCCCTTCTGAAGAGCCAAAGCTAGGGGCACTGGAGAGAGAGACACAATCTGCAAACCCCATACAGGCAGAAGGGAGAAAAAGGCTTTTGGGAGAGCTGGAAGGCTATGCTATGCACCGCAAGGCTTTGGGTAATGACACCTACCCTGTGTTCTCACACCAGGATGGGGCTGTGCAGCATTCAGGGCAAAAGCCACGTGGCAAAAGGCTCATCTGCAGCTCCATCGCCAACTAGGTGTGATGGAGCTGAGGATGGAGCTGAAGGTCCTGTTTGGGCTGAAAATCTATGGATCAACTTGTCACGTATTTTCTGGCCCCTCCCGCAGGGATCTCCAGATCTCTTCCGAGACAACTGGGAGTGACTCAGGGTGGTTATTAGTTAAATCCCTCTTGTTGGGAGCCCATTGTTTGCACCCGTTCCGATTTGGCTAGAACTGCTCTTGGGCAAGAGCTACGAGAATGAACTACTGCTTCCTGTTTGCCTCCATTTCCTTTGCTACAGGACGGTTTGTTTGTTTTTTTGTAATATCTCTGCCGCGATGAGCTATTCATTTCATGTTTGGGATGGCAGATCCTGTCCTATGACAGTCTCCCACCAGTGCTTCTGACCCTCTTGGCTTTAAGCAGGCCAGCTGCTCTTGGGGACAGTGGGGCCAAGTGGAAAGAGCACTGGATTGAGACTCATGAGAGACAGGGTTTATTCCCAGCTCTGCCACTGGCCTGCAGGGTGACTTTGGGCAAGTCACTTTGCCCCTCTGTGCCTCAGTTTCCCTATCTGGTGCTAATGATAGTGAGTGCCTTTGTAAAGAATGTTGAGATCCCCTGATAAAAGGTGCTAGGTATGATTATTAGGCAGAGGGAATCATCTTGGGAGAAGACTGGAGTAGGGGAAAGGAGAGTAAAGGGAAAGTTTGGGAAGGGCTGGAAAAGCATGAAGAAGGGTGTCAAGCAGGGGGAAAGGGCACGGCAGTGATCCCCTGAGAAAGGGGAACCCATGGGATGGAAGTTTCATTTCTGGGAAGGGAGGTGTCACATGATGTCTCCGCTCAGCAGAGAAATGGGGAAGTGGGAGCTGGCCTGAGAGATTGGAGAAAACACGCCCAGGAAGGGTGAGACAGAGCATCTGCGAGAGCAAGAGACAGAGCAGGGAAGGCAGAGGCAGCCAGAGCTACAGGCAGCCAGAGACTGAGAGGGGAGGACGGCCAGACAGAGCGTGGGAGGGGAAGGCTCAGGACAGACGGAGCAGCGAGGGCAGACAGAGCACAGGCTGAGAAGGCCAGGGGGAGCAGGAAGACCCGTGCGGTGCCCAGGCAGGGCGGTGCATGGCCCGGGATGGTGCCAGAGGGGAGCGCCGGCCCCTGTTGGGGCAAGAAGAGGCCCCGGCTGGGGGTTTATGGGACGCCTTCGAGGGCCGGAAGGTGGCCTGCACGGCCGTGCTGCTGGTGGAGATCCTGGAGCGGGCAGCTTTCTTCGGCATCGTCTCCAATCTTGTCCTTTACCTCAACAGCAGCAACTTCAATTGGGGGGGGTCACAGGCCTCGCGGGCCTCCCTGCTCTTCCTGGGAGCCTCCTACCTGCTCTCGCCCGTCGGGGGCTGGCTGGCTGATGTCTACCTGGGCCGCTACTGGACCATCACGCTAAGCTTCCTGCTCTACCTGCTGTCTGCCTGCCTGCTGCCTGCCACGGCCTCAGCGGATGGGCGACTCTTTCTGTGCGGGGACATGCCGGCCTACTCGCTGCAGAATACCTGTCGGAACCAGAGTGGGGAGTGCCAGCCGTCGGCACCCGGCCATTACTGCGCCCCTCTGATGTACACTGGCCTGCTGCTGCTGGCACTGGGCATCAGCTCCGTCAAGGCCAACCTCACCCCCTTTGGCGCCGACCAGGTAACAGGCACGCCCTTCCCCTTCATCCCCCCAGGGTAAGCAACCTGGAGAGCAATACTTCCAGCACACAAAGGGTTACACACACACACACACACACACACACCCACACACCCCCCCGCCCTCCCAAAGAGATTCCCCTTGGCAGGACCCTCACCCGGGCTAGTGCCAGAGGGTTAACGTTGCACACACACACACACACACACACACACACACAAGTGTGCATGTGCATAGACACAGGCAATGCATACAATGCATGTGCACAAACACACCCAGAGGCAATGCATGCAATGCATGCACGCACACACACAGAGGCAGAGGCAATGCATGCAGCACATGTGCGTGCACGCACACATACACAGGCAATGCATGCAAACACAGACACACAAGTTTGCACACATGAATACACATGCGCACGGGCACACACATGCAAATACATCTGGCACACCCCTGCACACAAACACAAGTAAAAGCACATCCACGCAAGCAGCCATGCAGACAGTGGCACACGTTGACCCCCTCCCCCCTGCAAGCTTGCACACCTGAGAACACGTTTACATGAACATGCACAAGCACGCATGTGCTTACACACACAGGCATGCAAAAGCACACACAGACACAGAAATGCAGGCACACACAAGTCCACCTGTGTGCATGCACAGATTAATGCTTGCACACATGCACATGGGGGGGTGTGGGGCTTTCCCTGTCAGGCTATGGGGGAGGGGGCAGTTTCTCTTCCCCACCCCCAGCAGATGATGGGTAAAGTCTCCTCTCTACCACCCCAGAAACAAGCCAGAGTTCCCAGGCTAGGCTGGGGGCAGGGAGAACATCCCTCGGGATGATCTTGCCTCCCAGAGCACAAGGGATTAATCCTCTCTGTCTCCCCCGGGTGTGAGGGAGTTCTCCCCCCCCCAATCAGGGGAGGTAAGGGGTCTAACTGGGGGAAGGAGATTGTTTCTCTGGTTCATAGGAAATGGGGGCAGGGAGTTACCTCTTACGGGCTGTAGGGGGAGAATGTCTAGACCCCTTTAGGAGGCTGCCTCCCATCTCTCCTTCTTTATGGGGAGCCAGGCAGAGCCTCGGCCAGGCAGGGGGCCCATCACCCTCCATACCCCCAGGGGGTGCTGTTGTAATGGGGCACCCTGATTGGGTGCGTAGGTGAGAGGATGGGAAGGGCTGGGGGACGGAGGGAGCAGGGGGCCAGGAAAGGGGGAAGAGGATAGGAAGGAGGGAGGCTGGGTCTTGGTTAAGGAGTGGAAGGGAGGGAGGATGAGTTCCCACCCCCTGCCCGTGTTTGTGGCTAAGTTTTAGCCAGGCGCTCCCTGCAGGTGGAAGTCCCAGAGGTGGGGAGTGGGTGGTGAAAGTCCCCCTGCCAGGCCTAGAGTCTGCCGGGCTCCCCAAAGGGTGGGAGAGATGGGAGGCAGCCCCCGCCAGGGATCTAGAAATTCTCTCCCCACAGCCCATAAAGGGTTAATGCCCCCATTTCCTTTGGGAGCCCCCCCTTCCCACAGTAGGGACGGGCCAAGGTCCTCACTGGAAAAAGCAGAGCACAGCCTGGCTCATGCCATCCTGCCTTGCGCTCCCTGCAGGTGACGGACCGTGGCCGCAATGCCACACGGCGCTTCTTCAACTGGTTCTACTGGAGCATTAACATCGGGGCGGTGATCTCGCTGCTCGTGGTGGCCTTCATCCAGCAGAACGTCAACTTCCTCATCGGCTACACCATCCCCGCGGCCTGCGTGGCCCTGGCCCTCCTCGTCTTCCTCCTGGCCGCCCCCACCTTCATCACCAAGCCCCCTGCGGGCAGCCAGATCTCTGCCATGCTCAGCCTGGCTTTCCGGGGCAGCTGTGGCAGTCAAGTGTGCCGTATCAGGTAGGGTGAGCGCTGGTGGCCCAGCTGCCCCCATCCCCTCTATGGTCATGCCCATGCTGGCCTCCTCATGCTGTCTGTGCTCTCCCCTTTCTCCGCAGGCCGGGCTCTCTCCAATCAGAAGCGCAGGGCGCGGATCCTCTCCCTGACAGCAAATCGCAGCCCCGGGCTCCTTCGTCCGAGGAGGATCTTGCCAACTTCCAGGTGATGGCCAAGATCCTGCCGGTGCTACTGACCTTCATTCCGTACTGGATGGTCTACTTCCAGGTAGGGAGCCGACGGAGCGGCAGCACCAGGTGTGCTGATGCATAGAGGGGGTTGCAGCGGGGTCGGCATTGAGCCATCCTCACGGAGCTTGGAGTTGAGGATTGTCAAGGTTCCTTCCCCACTCTGAACTCTAGGGTACAGATGTGGGGACCTGCATGAAAATCTCCTAAGCTTACTTTTACCAGCTTAGGTTAAAACTTCCCCAAGGTAGAAAACTATTTTACCCTTTGCCCTTGGACTTCCACTGCCACCACCAAACGTTTTTACCCGGTTACTGGGAAAGAGTTGTTTGGAAACGTCTTTCCCCCCAAAATCCTCACCAAAACCTTGTACCCCCGTGCCTGGGGAAGGCTTGATAAAAATCCTCACCAATTTGCATAGGTGACCACAGACCCAAACCCTTGGATCTTAAGAATAATGAAAAAAGCATTCAATTTCTTACAAGAAGAATTTTAATATAAAAAAAGGTAAAAAGAATCACTTCTGTAAAATCAGGATGGTAAATACCTTACAGGGTAATTAGATTCAAAACATAGAGAATCCCTCTAGGCAAAACCTTAAGTTACAAAAAGGCACAGACAGGAATATCCATTCTATTCAGCACAGTTTATTTCCTCAGCCATTTAAAGAAATCATAATCTAACACATATCTAGCTAGATTACTTACTAAATTCTAAGACTCCATTCCTGTTCTGTCTCTGGCAAAAGCATCACACAGACAGACCCTTTGTTTCTCCCTCCCTCCAGCTTTTGAAAGTATCTTGTCTCCTCATTGGTCATTTTGGTCAGGTGCCAGCAAGGTTATCCTAGCTTCTTAACCCTTTACAGGTGCAAGGGTTTTTCCTCTGGCCAGGAGGGATTTTAAAGGTGTTTACCCTTCCCTTTATTTTTATGACAAGGATCAATACCATCAGTGCTTGTGAGACCCTCAGATCCTCGGGTAGTGGAGGCTGCAAACAGCGGTGCTGCCTCCAGAGCGCCCCCCTCGTGGCCAGGGGCAGCTCTGGCTCAATGTCCCTGAAATAATCCACAAAGGCTTCCTCCAAGCTTTTACCTCCACCCCCCCCACAAGCCTGGTTTCATCACATGACCAGTGCAGAACAATCCATCAAGTCCATCTCCACAAGAGCTCCTCAGCTCTGGCATCTGCTGCTAATCCCATTGGTCTGAGTCTTCAGCCAGCAGCCGTTCCCACCCCTCCCTAGCCAGAGGCCGCCCTTCCCCCCAGGATCGGTGCCAGGACTCTCCCTGAGTTGTCCTGTCTTGGGCTCCAAGAGGCCAGCAGCTCATCCCCCTATCTCAGGAGTGGGCAAACTATGGCCCGGGGGCCGCATCCAGCCCTTCAGATGTTTTAATCCGGTCCTCGAGCTCCCGCTGGGGAGCATGGTCCAGGGCTCGCCCCACTCTGGTGCTCCATCCAGGGAGCAGGGTCGGGGACTTGCCCTGCTCTGTGCATGCTGTGACTCCACACAGCTTCTGGAAGCAGCAGCACGTCCGCTCTCCAGCTCCTACACAAAGGGGCAGCCAGGGGGCTCTGCATGCTGCCCCGCCTCAAGCGACGCCCTCACAGCTCCCATTGATTGGGAACCAAGGCCAATGGGAGCTGCAGGGATGGTGCCTGCAGACAGGGCAGCATGCAGAGCCGTTTGGCCGAACCTCTGCATAGGAGCCGGGATGGAGACATGCTGCTGCTTCCAGGAACTGCTTGAGGTAAGCACTGCCCAGAGCCTGCACCCCTCCCATGCCCCAACCACCTGCCCCAGCCCTGATCCACCTCCCACCCTCCAAACCCCTTGGTCCCAGCCTGGAGCACCCTCCTGCATCCCCAACCCCTCATACCCAACCCCACCCCAGAGCCTGCACCCCCAGCTGGATCCCGCACCCTCTCCCACACCCCAACCCAACCCCCTGCCTCAGCCTTGAGCCCCCTCCTGCACCCTGAACTCCTCATTTCTGGCCCCACCCCAGAGCCCACATCCCCAGATAGAGCCCTCATCCCTTCCTGCACCCCAACCCCCAATTTCATGAGCATTCATGGCCCACTATACAATATCTATACCCAGATATGGCCCTTGGGTCAAAAAGTTTGCCTCCCTCTCTCTCTCTTCTGCTCTCCTGGCCCACCCATTAGCCCAGCAACCTTCTCCCTCCCCCGCCCTCTGCCTTGTGACTCTCAGAGGAGTCACATGGCCCAGCTTCACTCTCCCCACATGGAGCAGGGAGTGAACCATGTCCCAGGTGGGGCTGAGACTCATTTCTCCTTAAAGGGCCAGCAACCTGGGACAGGGACCATGTCCATTTCTTCAAAAGATTTCCAACTCATTTCCTTCCTCTTTGGTTTGCCACCTCGGGGTAATGCTAAAGAACAATAGTCACTGGCTGCTGGTAGGACCCATTAACCCTCTCCTGGGGGCCACCCACACACTGCTCCCCTAGTCCTGGCTTGGCAGAGTTTCCTGGGGTAGGGTTGGGGGGGGTGTCAGCCCATGCCCTCCTGCTGGGTGTCTCTGCCCTACCTTAGTGGGGTAGGAGAGGGGTTCAGTTCCCATGGGGGCCAGGGCATGCAGTGGGGATGGCAGGCAATGACCCCGACTCAAGGGGGCAGAGGAGGCACAATGCCCCTGGCAGCAGGCGGGGAGGGACTAAGTGACATCACTGCGGTGGATGATGATGTCCCAAGAGGTGTGATGGGGGGAGGGATGTTCCATGAATCTGAGCCCCACATTGACCTCCCTGTTACATTCCAGATGCAGTCGACTTACTATCTGCAAGGCCTGCACCTCTTCATCCCCAACATCTTCCAGCACAACAGCACAGGCAGTGGCGTGGGCAGCAGCTACACGGTGAGGGGCTGTGGCAGGCAATAATGTCAGCTCAGGGGCTGAGTGACATCGCTGGGTTTGATGATGACACCCCAAGAGGGGGTGACAGGGAGAGGGCTGGCACCAGGCCAAGGGAAGAGACCATCTTGAGCAGCATGGGTGAATCCTGCTGCCCATTCGAGTAGGGTGACATCCCCAGCCTGGGCAGGGAGGCGGGTCCAGGATATCACTTGCACCTGACAGCACAATCCCTCCTTTGTGAGAGTCCCAGCATGAGCGGCATGTGATGCTGGTTGTGATCACTAGCCTGGCTGGAGACAGAACAGAAACTGTCCCAGTTGCTTCTGCTTCTCCTCAGGCCCCGGGCAGCTGGAGAGGAGCAGGGGACCAGGAACAATTTGTGTAGCAGGGGTGCTGAGAGCCATTGAACCAAACTGTAAACCCTGAATCTGATGGAAACCACTTCCAGCCAGAGGGTGCGGTAGCACCCCGAGTTCCAGCACCTCTGGGTGGGAGGGGATGGGGAAGCAGGGGGAGAGTCAGGGCTGGGAGAGGTAGGAGATTCAGTATAAGGGTTTTCAGTTGCTGTAGAGTCATTTCTCAAGGAGATGCCTGGTTCTGTTAGCCCAAGGGCTGGTTCTGACCCAGTTCTCTATCCTTAGATCGGGGTGGGCAAACTTTTTGGCCAGAGGGCCACATCGGGGTGCGAAACTGTATGGAGGGCCAGGTAGGGAAGGCTGTGCCTTCCCAAACAGCCTGGTCCCTGCCCCCTATTTGCCCCCTCCCACTTCCCGCCCCCTGACTGTCCCCCTCAGAACCACCGACCCATCCAACCCCCCGTGCTACTTGTCCCCTGACTGCCCCCTCCTGGGACCCTAGCCCTAACCCCCCCCCCCCAGCTAGGGATCCCAATCCTCCCTGTCCCCTGACTTCCCCGACCTATTCACATCCCTGCCCCCTGACAGGCCCCTGGGACTCTCATGCCCTATCCAACCCCCTCTGTTCCCCGACCCCTGACCACCCCAGAACCTCCGCCCCATCCAACCACGCCCTGTCCCCTGACTGCCCCCCGGGACTCCCTACCCAACCCCCTTCCCATCACGTGTGTGCCACCACTGCCCCCTTACCATGCCGCTCAGAGCGGAAGGAGCTTGCAGCCCTGCTTCCTGCGCACCTGTATGGGACGTGGAACAGCGGGGGAGGGGCCGGGGGTAGCCTCCCTTGCCAGGGGCTCAGCGGCTGGGTAGGACGATCCCACAAGCCGTAGTTTGCCCACCTTTGTCTTAGATCCCCAATGCCTGGTTCTGTTAGCCCAGGTGTTGGTTCTGACTCAGTTCTTTCTCCCTAGTTCCCTGATGCCTGGCTCCTGTTAGCCAATGTGGTGGTCCTGCTGATTTTGGTCCCGCTGAAGGATCGAGTCATTGACCCGTTCCTGGTGAGGCGGAAGCTGCTGCCCTCGGTGCTGAAGAGGATGGCCCTGGGCATGTTCTTTGGCCTTGCCTCTATCATTGTGGCAGGTAACGCCTGGTGCCCATGGCTAGGGAGGCCATGGCTGGTGGGTGGGAGGCTACTGCCCAATGCCAGGGCTGGAGCTGACCGGCATTGTGGGGGGATCCCAGAGGATGGCTGATAGACTCTCCCTGCCCTGAAATCAGGGGCCCATGGGGCCTTGCTCAGATGGGGCTGACCCCTTCTGAGCGTGTGTGGGGGAATGCCACATTGATCCATCCTGCCCCTCCTCGGCAGGCACCCTGGAGACCAAGAGGCTGCAATATGTGAAGAACAACCAGACCATCTCACAGCGCATTGGAGAGGACACATACACTGCCGCCACGCTGCCCATCTGGTGGCAGATTCCCCAGTACCTGCTCATTGGAATCAGCGAAATCTTTGCCAGCATTCCAGGTAACTGTGCTGGGTTTGTGCAGCGCCTAGCGTGATGGGGTCCAGTAACAATAAGGCAGCATGGGTGAGGTGTGAAGCGCCAGGTGCTGGGGCTAGACTGAGCATGTACAACGATTCTGACTAACAGCCCCTAGCACCGTGCTGTGGGGGCACGGGGGGCAGAGAGCTCTACTACAGCTGTATCTAGGCAGGAGGTGATGGCCTCTGATTTCATGAAACTAAGCAATGCAAGGCTTGGTCTGTAGCTGGATGGGTGACTGATAGGTTCAAGGCTAATGCTTGGGTTGGGGCTGCCAGCTTATCAATCAGCTGACATGGTAACAAACAGCCTGTTTTTTGATCCCATAGCAAACAGCCTGTTTGATCCCATCCCCTGGTGGCTAGAAGCAGTGTCCATTTGCCCTAGTATTACTGAGATCCCTCAGAGCTTTCTGCTCTCCCCCAGGACTGGAATTTGCCTACTCTGAGGCCCCCAAGTCCATGCAGGGAGCCATCATGGGGCTCTTTTTCTTCATTTCCGGCGTGGGCTCGCTCCTGGGCTCTGGGCTGCTGACTCTCCTCTCAGTGTTGGAGCATGGCTGGATGGACTGCCCCAAGGACTATGGTGAGTGTGGGGTCCGGGGGCAGATACAGAGCAGAAGGGAGAGAGGCAGCCCCTCAGCAGAGTGGGGGATAGGAAATGTATCCCTGGGGCCAACAGGGGGTGCTCGAGGCAGATTGGGAGATAGGTCTGTTCTCCACTCTCAGGCCTCATCATCCCACTGCCAGCAGGGGGAGCTCTCCATGGAGAGGGTTCTGCTGACAGTGCCAGGGGAGATGGGTTCCTGGGGCTGGGAATGTGGCAGAAGATGGCGTCTACTTGGTGCCAGGTTGCACTGACTGTGTAGAGAGAAATGTGCCCTGGGCTAGGGGTGCTGCAGGGGCTAGAGGTGGAGGGGTCTGCCTGGTACCAGGAGGGGGTGCTCTGACGGCTCACCCCTTGTTTCCCCAGGGAACATTAACAATTGCCACATGGACTATTACTTCTTCCTCCTGGCTGGGATCCAGACTGTGACCTGCGTGCTCTTCTTCTGGATCTCTGGCCGCTACGAGAGGCAACTGCGGCCCAACTGCCACGCCTGCATTGGCCACGAAGGGGACTGAGGGTACCCTGCCCCCCTCCAGCTGCCCCTTTCTGCTCAGAGACTTGCCCGGCTTGGGCTGGTGGATGGAACTGCAGGGCAGCTGGGCCAGCAAACCTCCCCGGGGAAGGGGCAGGAGGGATGCCCCTAGTGGGACACCAGGGACTCTCACCCATAAGGCACCCACAGGAGGCAGGGACAGCCCCAATGGGGAGGGGGGATGCCCTAAAGGGCAGAGCCCCCTCATGGCTCACTTGGGGGCTTGCTCTTTCTCCTTGTCGGAGACCCTTGGGAAACGTTGTCCTGCCTCCTTCGCTACCCCCAGGCTCTAAGATCCACCCACCAGTAACCAGAATTTCTAAGGATTCGCTCTCTTGCCTGGGTTTTGCCATTCAGCGGGGTCCTGACATGGCCGATCTCCTGGGACGGGCACCAGTAAGGGGTTAAATGAACAGGCAGAAGGAACTGGAAATGAGGGGTTGGGGGATGATTCCCAGAGCCCAGGAGAGGGTGGAAGATTTGCCCCATCCTACACAAGGGAAAAATCTCCTTCTCAGCCCGTACTAATATCAGGGCTCAACTGGGCAAAGGCTGGATACAATCTCATAGAGTGGCAAACCTGCTGGCACCAACAGTGGATAGGACCTCAGAACTGCCATGATCCATGTTACTCTGTGTAATGCTAAATGGGCTGTGATGGGGAGAGGGCAGCAGTGGTGGGTTGTGCCTGGCTGTTCTCTGGGGGTTGGTCCAAATGGAGGTGTTTGTAAAGATGGAATTTTAGAGCGTGGGGGCTTTAATTTATTGCGGGGGGAGGGAGAGTTAGATAAAGGTGCTCCGAGCCACCAGCACCTGGCGGAAAAGACAGAGGGGTGAATGCAATGGCCCTCAAGTGCGCAGCCAGCGTCTATTTACGATTTTATGACGAGTGAAAATAATGCAGGGAAAAGCACAACATAACTCAAAGCAAAAAAGTGTTCCTGTAAAAAAACAACACTCCACTGGAAAGAGATTTCTGTAAATGAACAAGACTTGCCCCTGGAGCCTTTGCAACCCAAAACACTGCGGGAGATTCTGAAACAGAATGGACTGTTATCAAGGATGGGGATTCCAGTTCATGGCAATGGTCCATTTCCGAACAGTCTATAAGGGGTTGATACGTGATGGCTGGCTGTTCTAAGCAGCTTAAAAATTTGACCAGTATGTGTCAGAGCTGCTCATTAGCACATTAGCAGAAGGTACTAGAGCTGGTTAAGTGGCTAGTAAGATTATTATGAGTATTGCCGTGTGCCATTGCACATGCAGAACAAGGTGCTGGTCCCTCCTCACCTCACCTAAGTCAAAGACAACAGACAGCTGGAGGAGCAGCAGGAAACAATGAGGCAATATTGCTCAGTAGTCTCAGTGCACTAGTTGCCAAGTTTGTGGTAGGCATCCCGGCAGAGCAGAGTTTGAAAGGAGGATAATGCAGATAGTTATGATGAGTAGTAGCCTGGGAGAGAGCACAAAGGTGCTTGTTTGAAAATTGACCAAGTGGGTGATTGCTGCTGGCACTGGCAGAGCGGCACGGGACAGATTGGACTAAAGATCTATAACAAATTACTAGGGCTGTCAATTAATTGCAGTTAACTCAAGCAATTAACTCAAAACAATTAATTAAAAAATGTGATTCATCACAATTTTAATCACACTGTTAATTGAATACCCGTTGAAATTATAAATATTTTTGCATATTCTTCTACATTTTCAAATCTATTGATTTCAATTACAACACAGAATACAAAGTGTACAGTGCTCTCTTTAGATTATTTTTGATTATCTTTTTTACAGTGCAAATATTTTTAAACAATAAGTAATATTTTTCAATTCACCTCATATAAGTACTGTCGTGCAATCTCTTCATGGTGAAAGTGCAATTTTCAAATATAGATTTTTTGTTACATAACTGCACTCAAAACAGTGTAAAACTTTAGAGCCTACAAGTCCACTCAGTCCTACTTCTTGTTCAGCCAATTGCTAAGACAAACAAGTTTGTTTACATTTATGGGCAATAATGCTGCCCACTTCTTATTTACAATTAAAATGAGAACAGATGTTCGCATGGCATTTTTGTAGCCAGCATTGCAAGGTATTTACGTGCCTGATGTGCAAAACCAGTAGTTGGCAACCTATGGCACATGTGCCAAAGGCGGCATGCACGCTGATTTTCAGTGGCACTCACACTTCTCGGGTCCTAGCTACCGGTCCAGAGGGCTCTGCATTTTAATTCAATTTTAAATGAAACTTCTTAAACATTTTAAAAACCTTATTTACTTTACATACAATAATAGTTTAGTTATATATTATAGACTTATAGAAAGAGACCTTCTAAAAATGTTAAAATGTATTCCTGGCACACGAAACCTTAAATTAGAGTGAATAAATGAAGACTCAGCACACCACTTCTGAAAGGTTGCCGACCCCTGTGCTAAACATTTGTATGCCCCTTCGTGCTTTAGCCATCATTCCAGAGGACATGCTTCCAAGACTGATTGGATTTGTAGGCTCTAAAGTTTTACATTTTTTTATTTTTGAGTGCAGTTATGTAAAAAAAAATAAATAACTCTACATTTGTAAGTTGCACTTTCAAAGAGATGGCACTACAGTACTTATATGAGGTGAACTGAAATACAATTTCTTTTATCTTTTTTACTATGTGGATATATGTAACCAAAAATAATAATCTAAAGTGAGCATTGTATACTTTGTATTCTGTGTCTGGTGGCACCTTAAAGACTAAGATTTATTTCAGCATAAGCTTTCGTGGGTAAAAAACCCACTTCGATGCATGGAGTGAAAATGCATCACTCCATGCATTTGAAGAAGTGGGTTTTTTAACCACAAAAGCTTATGCCCAAATAAATTTGTTAGTCTTTAAGGTGCCATCGGACTCCTTGTTTTTGTGGATACAGACTAACAGGGCTTCCCCCCGATAATTGTATTCTGTGTTTTTAATTGAAATCATTATATTTGAAAATGTAGAAAACATTCAAAAATATTTAAATAAATGCAATTTAAAACTGTGATTAATCGTGATTTTTTTAAATCTCACAATAATTTTTTTTATTCATTTGCCAGCCCTACAAATTAACCATTTATCCAAGTGTCTCAGCACTCCACCCCATTTGTAAATGGAAATTTCAGAGCAAGGTTTATAAATTGTGGGCTGGTCTAGCAGCTCCAGCTGAGATCAGAGCCCTTGTGTGCTAGGTGCTGTAGGTATACCTAGTAAGACAGCCCTACTGCCAGTTGAAGGCCTTTCCTGGGGTACCGAACACCCTGTCCCTTCCACAGCATTCCCCCCAGCCCACAGGATCATGGGTGCATGTGCATGAGGTTGAGGTGGGGGCAGAGTTAGAGGGCCAGGCTGACAGGGATCTAGTTCTCCATTCGGAGATGCTGCCCTTGAGGTGCATGTCATCAAAGGCCTCTGCAATGACAGGGAATTGATGAAGTGAATCTATATACCCAGCTAATCCTGCCCACCGACCCCACCAGGAACTGAAACTGCTAGCTTTCAAACAACTCTGCTTTCCCCCTCACTGACAAGCCTCCAGATGCTAACAAACCTGCTGCTTTCTGAAAGAACCTAAGGTCTCAACAACCTAACCTCTCGCCAGAGTCAAGCTGAGGGGTTACAGGAAGAGGAAGGCGAAAAACTCTCAAGTTCTCTGGCAAGCTGAGTGGGGAGCAAATTCCTGTCTGTGAAGAGAAGTTTTCTGCTAACCATTTTACTGATGGGGATCTGGGGCGACACAGAGATTAAGTACAGAACATTTAAGCATAGGCTGCACAAAGTTTAGCAGGGGCATTTGCATGTGTGGGACTTGCCCAAGGTCAACGCCAGAGCCTGTGCTCAGAATTAAACACAGATCCTAGTCCTAACTCCTAGCCCATCCTTCCTCCTTGTCTAGTTTCTCTGTCAGAGCTAAAATGCCAAAAGACAAGCAGCAAAGGGGAACAAAAGAATCCATCCGATTGTCCAGATTCTTTCAGCGTCCTAAAACCACAGCAAGTCAAAAGGTGGCAGCCTCCCTTTAAGTCAAGCTCCTACCCCACAGCAACACTGGGCTGGGCCCACTTTGGAACCAACTATCCATCTCTCCCATTTGAGATCCCCGCATTGCAGGTGTAAAAGCATAGACGATTGAGCCACTTCCTCTCGCAAGCCCAGGGAGGGAGCCATGCTGCTACTTTTCTTGACAATGGAAAATCTAATTATAATCGATCTGATGGGCTGGGCTGTTAAAAAGGCTGAAGCTGCTGGCAGTGGGAAGGGAAGGCTGGTACAGCAGGGAGAGGGGAGACCTGTGGCCTGGCCCGGGCCCTGAAGGAAACTTTCCCTTTTCGCTGCTTTTAAAAAGTCTGTTCTTACTGTGCGGCTGTAAATCAAGTGCATGTCTATTCCTGCTGACCTCACACGCAAGACGTTACTCTGTTCATGGAGACACCTCTCACCTCTTTGAGCCTCCAGCATGGGGCTGGTGTTAAGCCACCGTCATGCTCCCTGCATTCTTGGGTGTGCCTGGCCCAGGGATAGCTTAGAGCAGCCCCAGGGCTGCTCTGATTTATGAGCTGCTTCCTATGGCAAGCAGGTAACAGTCACAGTGAATGCAATCCAGTCATGCCCTTGATCCACCTCGTTTGCTGGGGGCTGGTAGCTAGGCCCTTCTCCCAATTCTTTACCAGGTGGGAAGGCCCCTCATTGCAGGGGGTATTCTCAAGAGGCCATCCCACATTCCCCTCTACAGTCCAGTGGAAGAATGGCCTACACTGGCAGATGGGGCTGGAGAATGAGGCCGAGAGACTGGAGAAGTTTGATAGCAGAGGGAGCCTGCAGCTGGTCATCTCCTCCTTCCACCCAGGGGGTGCTCTGAGTACAAAGGCAGGGAGGGATGGAACAGGTCCCCCCATTCGCCCAGAGGCTGGTTATTTGTTTTTAAATACTTTATTTTTGTAACAACATAAGAATTAAAAATCTTCCATAAATAAAGGACCCGTCGTGGCAGCCTCCCGACGCTATAGGTATAAAATGCTAGAGATCGTACAAAACGAACGCACGGCCAGGGTGAAAGGTGCCAGCCGGTGCCCCCTGGGAGGGGGCCCACCCCTGAATGGTGGGCAGGTCGGGGGGGATATCCCGAGGGTCAGACCACAGGAAGGACACTCGCCATGAAAACCATCACAATCAACACAACATTGCAATGAGAGCCAAAGCAAAATTGGAATCCGGCCCTGGCTCGCCCCTCAATGGGTTGGGAATCAGCGGGGAAAGCACCCCCAGAACCTGGGCGATAACCAGGACACCTGGGTTCCAAATCCATGAGGTCAAACTCCCTCCAGTGAGAGGGAAAGAGGGGCCTCAGCTGGGATCAAGATAGAAATGGAGGGAGCGCAGACTGGATTCCCAGGACAGAGACAAAGAGAGTCAATTTGCAGTGATCCAGGGGCCTACTACTCATCCCTAGTGGGTAGAGCCCTGATCCCTGGCAGCAACCCCAGGGGGCAGTGCTCTCCTCCTAACACTGACTGGGAGGGAGCAGGTTTGGACAGAGAATACCCAGTGGATCCCAGGGCATATCCCTGGGAGGGTAGCCAGTGGGAGTGGGGACTGGTCCCTTCTGCTTTGCCCTGCATGGTGTCAGTTGGGTGCGGGGACCCCGAGGTCAGGAGCTGCCCCGGATCCTCTCCATGTAGCTCCTCAGCTCGTCGGGGTCCCGCAGCCCCATGTCCTCGCATACCCAGCGGATGTCGTCCTCGCTGGCCACCAGGATGGACTGGACGGTGGGGGCAGAGGAGGGCAGGGGGGATGCGGCACCCTCAGGGGTCCGGGGTGAGGCAAAGGTCACAAACTCCACCCGCTTACGCCTGCCCCCCGGCCCAGCCACCTCTTTCCGGGAGAAGGTGCTGGGGGGGGCTGGGCTCCCCAGAGCCGCAGGGAGAAAAGTGCTGGCGGAGACCCCCCCGTTGGGCCCTCTGATCTCAGGGGCACCAGCCTCCCCTTTGCCCCCCTCCGTGCCCGGGGGAGTCCCACAGCAGCAGCAGCCACCATCTTTGGCAGCGGTGGAGGGGTCGGGGGAGGGATTGGGGCTGAGCTCTTGGTGCTGGCTGCGGCGATCCAGCTGGCGGCTCAGCTCCTCCTGGTCGGTGCCCAGCCACACCCAGTTGTGGGGCTGTTGGGTGGAGGGGGCCAGGCCAGGCCCGACATCGGGGGGCTCCTTGTGCTGGTAGCGCAGCACAAAGACAATGCAGTTGACGAGGAAGATGAAGATGGCCAAGCAAAAGACGCCCAGGAGAACGTACATCCCGATCTCCAGGTCTGTCACCCGCTCCGGGGCCTTCACCATCTCATCCTCCTCCTCCTCCTCCCCAGGCCAGTCATCCTCAGAGGAGGTGCCGCCCTCGGGCCTCTCAAACTTGGTCAGGTTGGGTCCCACCCCAGCTGGGGCCCGCTTCCGGGGCCCCACCATGGTCTCTGTAGCTGCTGCCGTCACCGCCTCCCCTGACATGGCCCCCTCGGCCCGCTGGAAGGGGGACTCGGGGCGGGGATTGCGAGGCCGTGGGCTACCGGGGGTGGGGAGCCGTCGGCTGATGCCAACCTCCAGCCAGGCAGTGCCAGTGGCCAGTGGCGCCCGGTGCTTGCCTTTGCGGCAGGAGTCCGCGGTGTGCAGGCCCAGCTGCAGGAGGGGTCCCCGGCCCGGCCCCTCAGCGACGATCAGCGGGCGAGCGAGCTCCTCGTCCAGCCGCACCCAGGCCACACCAGGGTCCAGGGAGGAGACAGAGAGCGCCACGTCCCGCCAGCCATAGAGCTCCACGGGGGCCAGGGTGTGGTCGGTGAATGCCAGCCAGACACTGAGTGCTGCTTCCTGGAGGGGGGACATCCGGGGCCAAAGGGATCAGGCAACGAGTGTGTAGTGTTTGGGGGGGCAGGGAGGGGGGGGACGGGACACAGACGAGCAGGGGGGTGGGTGTAAACAGAGGATGTGAGAAGAGACATACCCGTGATCCCTGTGCTGCTGCCCTCCTCACTTTGTGTGGGGACCAGAGCTGCACCAGAGCCCACTTCCCAACTCCCCCAAGCAATATGCACTTGACTCCCTCCTCCCACCCATGCTGCAGCCAGGAGAGACACTGTGCAAGGCCCAACCCCATGGGTTCTAGGGCTCTGCCGAAAGCCAGGGTCCCCACCCTCATCTGCCACCAGAGAGGTCTGGATCGCATGCCAAGGCCCAGCACTGGAGGGGCAGAAGCTGCAGCTTTAAAGGCCAGGTATAGCCAGGCTTGCTCAGCCCCAGGAGCCTGGGATGTCCCCAGGAATCACCTGGCTACACCCTGTGTCCCCAGCCCTGCGCTCTGCCTCCCAGGCCCCATGGACCTCCCCTCTCACCTGCTTTGGGGAGTGCAGGGCTGAGAGTGCCTGGCAGGTGGCGGTGAGGACATCGGGGTGTCGTGGCTCCGTGCTCAGCGCCAGCGAGAGGCCCGACACCAGCTGGGCCTGCAGCTCCGACACAGCCACCTTCTCATCCGACACCACCAGGGTCTGCTCGCCCAGGATGGAGTCCGAGACGGGGGAGCGCACCTGCACCGGCGGGAGAGCAGGGGACACAGGCACTAGCAGCAGCTCTGGTCTGGACAGAAAACCTCCACAAAGCCTCCCCCAATCTCCCACACTCCCCCCGGTGCCCCCCCGATCTCCCCTGTCCCCCATCTCCCATGCTTCCCCCTCCCCCAGCCACCCCTCATCTCCCATGCTTCCCCCTGTGCCCTCCCAGCCACCCCCACTCACCTCTTGTGCTTCCCCCAACCACAGCCACTCTCCCACAGCCACCCCTCCCATCTCTCACGCTTCCCCCTCCCCCCAGCCAACCCCACACCCATCCTCTGTTCCTCCCCCTCAACCTCCCTGGTGCCTTCCACTCCATCTCTCTGCTCGGCTGTCCCCCCACACCATCCCCCTGCACCTCTCCCACACCATTCCCTGCTACTACATGCATCCCCCAGCTCACCCCACACCAGCCCTCGTGCCCCTCCCCAACTCACCCTCCTGGCTCCCACCTCCCTGGTCACCCCCCAGTCACCCCAGTCCCTACCTCCACTGACGTCACTCCCGGCTCACGGCCGATCACCACGCTCCCGCCCTCCAGAGTGGCCACGCGGGGGTCCTGCACCTTGGCTTGCCTGCCCACCAGGTGGGAGATGTCCAGGAGCCAGTCGGAGCTCGGCATGTAGGTCAGGTGCCGTCCACCGTCCAGTGGGTGAGCCACGAAGTGCGCCAGGAAGCGGACGCCAGCACGCTGGTACTGGAGCCGACAGCCGCGAGCTCGCCTCTCTGTCTCCTCCCCAACCTCCTCGGGCTCTGCTGGGCCACTGCTCGTGGAGGAGAGCGCCATGGTCTCAGCAGGGAGCACCCAGGCATGGGGCTCTAACCCCACATGGTGCAGGCAGCCGAGAGCCACCCCATCCCGGTGCCATGGCCTCAAGGACCCCACCCTGCCAGCCTCTGCACTGACATGGAGAGCCTGCTCTCTGTTCATCTGCCCCATCAGAGACACTGGGACCCCCCCCACGCCCCCGGCCTCTGCCCAATCACCAACTCTGGGACTCCCTGTTACGAAGTGGGAATTTTTTGTATGAAGACTGGGTGTGCCTCAATTTCCCCCATGTTACCTAGGGAGTGGAAAAGGACTGTTTGCTCTCAGGGCGGGTGAAGAAACGTAGACATGGGTGCCGCCTAGTTGTCTGGATCTTGGTCCCCATATCAGTGGAGCCTCTGAGGGTATGCCCACACTGTAATTAGATGCCTGTGTCTGGCCCACACCAGCTGACTCAGGTTTGAGGGGCTGGTTAATTGGCTCAGGCTGCTGCCTAGGTTCTGGGACCCTCCCACCTTGCAGGGTCCTAGTGCCCAGGCTCCAGCCGAAGGAGGCCAGACGGACAGAGACACAGAGCTTGAACACTGGAGGTCACTACAGCTTTGCTCGGCTACTTCATTCCTTTGTGCTAACCTAAGGCCTTCCTAGGCTGCATTTCCACTGACTAATAAACCCAGCTGTTCTGACAACACCGTTTGGTGTCACTGCTAATGCTGTGTGAGGTGCATTAATCCCTGAAGAGTGGACAGATCTCTGCCAGGAGAAGGTCTGCATGGGACTCGCTGAACAGAGCTCACGGTGTGAAGCAGGAGTGTGGAAAGCCCAGAGGTTTAGGCTGAGGACACGGTGACACCATGTGGCTTGCCCTGGAGGAAAAGCGAGACCCCTTGGGGATCTGGCCCACTGAGAGGTTCCTTCTAGAGACTGTTCCAAAGCTGTGGCACAGCACCAATCCTGTGGATCCGTGACACCCCTCCGCAGGTCCGCCTTCCCCATCACAGAGACTCCAGCTCCTCCCCGCCAGCTTCTGACCCCCCACCCCTAACTGCCTGCGCCCCGAGTGCAGAGCCTTTCACTCAACCAGCCACTAGAGACTCTGGGCTCCTCACTCAACCGACCTGCCCGCTCCAAGCGGACGTCTCCCCTGGGCCCCCTCTCCGTTCTAGTCCGGCCAGGTTCTTAGACTGCGCCCATCACTGTGGCATCTGTGCTGCCCCAAAGCGTACACTGGAGTCTGGACATGGCCCCGGTGCCAGCCCTGCCTGCTTCCTTCATGTCCCCACCTCCCCTATCTCCAACACATCCTTCCCATGCACCAAGCCCCAATGCCCTCTCTGCCTGCCAGGCCCTTCCCACCCTCCCATTGGACAGGCCCTGGTGTCCTCCCAACACACCATGCCCTGGCACTTTCCCTGCCCACCCACAAGGCCTCGGCACCCTTCCGGCAGCCCCAATCCCTGCTCCAGGTTGGGAGCCAGAGGGACTGACCTGTCTGGAGCAGAGCCAGGCACCCTCCAGCCGCGCACCTGCTCCAGCGTGGTGTCAGTCAGCTCGATGCGCAGTGGCAGCAGTGGCACCCAGACGGTGAAGAGCAACGAGGCGTGGAGCCGCCGGAACCAGAAATCCACCCGCGCCCCGCGGGCGCCCCGGTTCTCCTTGCCCCCCACGTAGACAGAGCTGCATGTGTCCGTCACCTGGGGGCCAGGAGGGCATGAAGAATAGCACATATGTGGACAAATGTCTAGACACATTCACTCCTATCCCGCCCCCCAAACTTGCCACTCAGGACACTATACGGAATCAGGGAAAGGGTGTGGGAAGTAGCTTGCAAAGAGGAAACAGAGCAGAAGGGAACCAGCGACCCCTGGCTACAGGGTGAGAGGCAATGGAGATGGGAACCACATAGGGGCTGAGCCCCAAGTGGTAGGAGGGGGCCAAGGACATGTGGCTATGGAGCTGAAGGTGGAGAGGGCAGGGGCTGGGCCACTGGGGAGGGAACAGAAGGCGCCTGGCAGAGATGTTGAGTTGTGGAATGGGGGTGAGGGGAACCAGGGGGGCTGAGAGCCTGAAGGGGGAGCAGTGGGGAAGCCCAGACCTTCCAGGTGGAAGAGGAGGTCCCACTACCAACCGGGCTGAACTATGACCTGGGGAGTGGTGACACCAGACTCCCGTGTAACCTCTGCTCCTGCCCCAGCCTGAGGGGTCGGGGAGGTCTGGCATTGCAGAGGTGAGGACGGGGATGATGGCCCAAGAGGGCAACTGAGGATGGTGAGAGGGGATCTGGTGTATCAGAGGGCAGAGCTAAGGGATGATGCTCTGGGAGGCAACTGACAGTGAGAGGGGAGAGATCTGGGTCTCAGAGGGCCAGGATGGGGGATGATGGCCCAGGAGGGCACTTCCCTATGGGTCAGTGGGTGGTTCATTTGTTTCTCACCTTCAGGACCTGCTTGTTGGCGGACTCGCACCCCATCTGCTCGGTGACCTCAAACACAGCTCCCCCCATCTCCACAGCGACCAGCTTCACCGGCACCGCCTGCGGGATCCCCGTCAGGGGGGCGGTGTTCACAATCTCTTGCTCCTGGAGAGACCAAGAGGGTACACAGATTGAGACCCTGCCTCTGGGGGGCTGCCTGGTGCGGGAACAGAACCACAAGGCCTTACCTTCACCAGCGGGACCAGCGCCCTGACGTCGCGCTCTGACACCTGGATCTCCCACACCATCTTGTCCTTCTCGGCTTCAGGGTCCTGGCCAGGGTACTCCACCTGCCACGTGACGGGGCGCGTGGAGGCCAGGCCGCTCGTGCCATTCTCCACTGCCAAGTCCAGGTAGAGGAACTCGGGGAAATCCGCTGCCCTAGTTGGAGGCAGGAGGGAAGTGAGGGGGCAGTGAAGCAGAGGATGGATACAGCGCCCCCAGGGACTGTGGCACCTCACCCCTGCTCCATCACGAGCCACACAAATTTCACCTCTAAGCACAACCAGGAGGTGACCAGAGAGAGGGACTGTCTTGTTCAGTGGCGCATGGTTCCCTCTCTCCGATCTGATTGGTCAGTATGTGGTGGAGTAGCATCAGCCATCCCATCCCCAGACCAACGGCATCAGACCTACAGTCTGATTGGCTGGGTCCTGGGAGAACAGCTACATTATCACTGCTCCCCCGAGTCACATGGCCTCCTGTCCCCACTGGCTGATGCCCAAGAGAATCCAGGTATCATCCCAGCCACCGCAGGAGTCAAATGGTTCCCTACATCCTGCCCAATTGGCCAATACCAGGAGAATTAGCGTGTCAGCCCTGTCCCCTCCAGGAGTCACGTGGTTACTACCTCCAGGCCAACTGGCGAGCGCCCAGCTGGCGACAGGTGACCACAGCGGTGTGGTGCTTTGAACCCTTGAACTTGTCCAGCTTGGCCGTCCATGCCTCGGGGACGGCAGGGCGGGCAGCTAGGACCTGCAGCCCCTTCTTCACCTTGATCCTGAAAGAAGCACGGCTCAGAGTCAGAGCATGGACTCCTGAGGAGACATCACCCAAAGCAGAGACCCTCTGAACCCAACAGAGTCCTTGGCTGGATCCCTGGATCCCCTTGGGTCTCACCTGAGGGTCAGCGGGCCAGGGTAGGGTCCCTGTGTCTCAGGGTAGGTTCTTGGGTCCCCCAGGATCTCACCTGAAGGTCAGCAGGTCGGGGTAGGGTTCCCCATATCTCAGGGTGGGCCCCTTGATCTCACCTGAGGGACAGCAGGTTAGGGTAGGGTCCCCATGCCTTAGGCTGTGTCCCTGGGTCCCCCTGGATCTCACCTCAGGGTCAGCAGGTCGGCGGTGAAGTTCTGCTGGAGGATCAGAGTGGCCGTGAAGAGCTGCCCTGGCCGGAGTGCCATGTCGGGGACCCGAATGAGCACATTGTCGTCCAGCCGCACCTCCTGGCGCCGAGGTGGGTCCGTGGCTCGCAGCTCCACAGCGCCGACATAGTACAGTCTCTCCTTGGTGCCCTCCACACCCGGCCGGGGCCTCTCCTGGGGCCTCGCATGGCTGCACTCTGCAGACGTTTCCCCGGTCCCCAGGCTGTAGTACAGCTCGGCTCGCTCGGGGGGACGGGCAGGCTCCGCAGCTCTGCGCCGGCTGTGTGAGGAGGGGGGTGTGGCAGAGAACCAGCGTGGGGGGAACTCCAGCTCCACCACACACACTCCCAGGGGTGCCTGAGTGGGAAGAGCAGGAAGCAGGCTCAGAGAGCACGGGTCTACCCCAACTTCATTGACCACCCACCTCTAGGGTGGGCCCTGAAGTCTCCATCACCCACCCCAGGGGAAAACCAACTCCTGCTCCAGCCCGACCTACACTGCACTGCTGTCCCCAGCACAGAGCACCCTTCTTTCCCCAAGTCTAAGATCACTTAGACCCCCCAAGCTCAACCCCTGGAAAAGAGCTAGCCTTGTCCCAGGGAGCCCCCCAACCCCAGCTGCCTCTGCAGCCTTGCTATGTGGGACACACAACCTTCATCTTCTCCATGGTGACCCTGACACACCGCGATCTGGTGCCAGGAAGGGGCGCAACGTACCCAACCAGAGGAACTTTCAGCTCCCACTGCCCCCCTTCCCCGACTCCTCCAAGCATGTCTGGGTGCTGGACCCTCTATCTCCTGGGAAGGCAGATGTTGGTGGGTCACGTACTGACCTGGAGGCGGCAGGCTCCATGCACAGCCCGTGTCTGGTGGAAAGCGTGCAGGGAGACGCAGGGCAGGTCATGCCGTCCTGGCAGCCAGTCCTGCCCCTTGAGGTGGAAGAGGACCCTGGCAAATGGCTCAACTGGAGACACTGTGCCCTCAATGGACACGGCTCGGACGTCCCAGGCCGTGGAGCCGTACCTGTGGTGGGGATCAGCTGCCGGCACCGCCTGGAGAAAGAGACACAAGTTGAGACCGGGAGAGATGGGTCAGATGGGACACCGAGATGCCCGGCTGAGCCCAGAGCGGAGGCACTGCTGGATGGGCAGGGTTACCTGTTGGGCAGTGAAGGGCAGGTAGGTGGCTTGGATGACAGGCTTTGCCGTGGCCCGGCGATGGAGGAGGAGGTAAGTCTCAGAGCGGGAGCCCAGGGAAGCGTTTCCCGGCAGGTACCGATCCACCCGCTGCAGCCGGAAATGGTCTGGAACGTCCAGCACCTTGAGTTCAGCCGGCAGGTACACCAGGTCGTGGGGGTCCGATTCTCCACTCACTGCGCAGAGAAGAAAAATCAGGTCTGCTGCCAGCAGTCATGTGCCCATACACTTACCAGAGCACGTGTCCTCCCCCACACCCAACCCCTCCTGAGAGAAGGAGATGCCAGGATGTCAGCTGTAGTGGAGCGTCACTGTTTCTGAGCTATTCAAGGGGGTGGACCAAGCCTACCTCCTGCTGGAGAAAAGGGAGCTAAATTATTTGTATTACAGCAGCATCTAGAGGTGCTGCCCAGACACATAGGGAGAGACAGGCCCTGCCCCGGCTGAGATCAGGGCCCCGTTGTGCCAGGTGCTGCACAGGCACACACAGTGAGAGACAGGCCCTGCCCTGGCTTTGATCAGGGGCCGTTGTGCCAGGCGCTGCCCAGACACACAGGGAGAAAGGCCCAGCCCCAAAGAGTTCACATCTACATAAAATTATTATTTCTCCCATTTTATGGTGGGAAACTGAGGCACAGATTTTTTAAGCAACTCCCCCAGGGAATCTGTGGCATAAATGGGGTTGAACCCAAACCTCCAGAGTCCCTGTCCAGGGCTTTAAACAAAAGACCAGCCTTTCTCACAACCAAGGCTCCATGGCCTGTGTGATGCAGATCAGACAGGACGAGAACAATACAGTCTGGAGGAAATCCTGGCCGCACTGAAATCAGTGGGAAATTTGACATGGGCTTCAACAGGGTCAGGATTTCACCTTCTGAATCTAAGCAAACCTTTGGCAAGTCACTTACAGCTAGATTGTCTACGGCTCAGCAACGAAGCTTACATTCAATCTGCCAGAGTTCAGCTCTCATTCAGCATCCAAATTTTTTATAAAAAAAAAGACTCCTCCCCAATACCCCTCCAAACCCCACCAAAATGATGAACATCATTGAGATTTTTCTCCCACTGCATTTCCGATAACAAAAAAGGTCAATACCATTTTCAGTAAAAAAAAAACAATTTCCCCCCGACTAATTAAAAAACAGTACAAAAACGATTTCAACGTGGTTTGCAAAAATGGTTATTTTATTCTTCACGCAGCCCTAGAGTTGACACGATTTGTCAAAGAAGAGTCAATACTTCGATGGCAATGGAACCAGCCATTTGGGAGATCTCACAAATCAGTTGATTTCAATGTTTTTTAAGAGTCTTGGGTGTGCTTTACTCTCGAATTTCCCTGCCTCTCAAAGAGAGCGCAGTTCCAAAATAATAACCCAACCTGCTCTGATGGTTAGAAATGGGGTGATCTTTACTTAACAGCTGCAACTCAATGTTAGCACCATCTCGACCTGCAAATAGGATGCAGAAAGGGTCACTGCATGGAGCTTGAAAGCCACTTCCCCTACTGGCCAGGACTAGCAGGAATCTCGCCAGGGTAGCACCTTTCAGCTTGCACAGGAGCCATTTTCAAAAATGAGGAGTCTTTAGCCCTCAAAGGAGACTCCGGAGTTGACTCGCATGGCACCAATGCTGTGATGTCTGCCCGAGTCTGCAGAGACACAGCTGTGGTGCTGAGCCCAGTGCAGAGAGCGGAGGGATGGCTCCTAGAGAGGTGCGGGGGAGCGGGGGGAGGTTGAGGGGCCAGGCTTCCACT
Source organism: Dermochelys coriacea (assembly GCF_009764565.3). NCBI lineage: Eukaryota > Metazoa > Chordata > Testudines > Dermochelyidae > Dermochelys > Dermochelys coriacea. The sequence continues at coordinate 10,380,902 of NC_050073.1, read as the reverse complement.
ACTAAGAGGAGGGGGCTTTGAGTGTGAGGGCCACAACCCCCACCTCCTGAAGGTATGTGGGTGTGTGTGGGGGGGAAGGGGGCAGCCATCCAGCAGACAGGTTTGTATGTGCAGGGGGCCCCCCGAGATGCTACCCCACAAGCCCTGAAAGTCTCCTGGATATCAGCAGAGGATTCTGGGAGCGTGCCCCCACTGTCCCCACATACTGGGCTGGCAGGACCTCCCCTCTCCTCCAGCCCGCTGCTTAATGGGTTCTCCTTGGCCTTCCCTGAAGACCCCTCAGCTAGGGTGCCAGGCAGGGGGCCTGGCCACCAATGGTCTCCAGGGCCTCCCTGCTCCTTGTTGTGCGGTGGCCTGGGGTTTGGTCCAGGAGGGGGGAAGCCTCAGCCCCATGATGTTCCAGCAGAGGGTGTTGTGTGTAGAGCAGCATAATCCAATTACCTGCGGGGGGGCTGCCTGGAACTGATTGGTCTGAAGTGTATGGGGGAGGGGAGGACTCAGAGTCCGGCCCTTTGGACCCAGTAGTGGGGCAACCTCACCAGCAGGAGGGGCTGTGGCTCAAGGCCCTGGTGTATTTTGGCCTAGGTCCGTCTCTCAAGCCCTCCTGCTATGTACGTTAGCCCACGGGCAGGTGTGTGGTGCAAGTTCCCCATCTGTGTCCGATCTACAGAGGATTTGCATCTGTTACAGCCCTGGTGGTAGCAGCTCCTGCTTTTTAGCTCTGGAGGTCCCAGGTTCAATCTCCAGCATCAGCCAAGATAGGAGCCGGGGCCTAAGCAGACTAAACAATTGCTTAAGGCCCCAAGCAGCTCAAGGGGGGCCCCCATTAATTATTAATATGTGCTATTCCTGTTTAGGGCCCTAATGGGCTACCATCAGCACTGGACAAGATGGTACCTGTCACAGACCGTGGGAGTGGGGAGCTCACACATATGGAGTAAGAGGCTCTATGGCGGTTCTTCCAGACAAGCCAGCTCCTTCCACACAGAGGGATGGAGATCACCAAACCTTCCTCCCCAGCATGTCCAGGCCTATGATCCCCCTGCCCCACCAGCGAGCCCATTAAATGTTGATTTCCCCGCCGTTGTGATCCTTTATCATGCCTGTCCCAGTCCCTGTACCTGGGGAGGGAGCAGGTGGCTGAGAGATACTGTGACATCCCCTTCTGGGTCACCTCATCCCAAGATCCAGGGGGTGGGAGTTGGGGGGGGGGGAAGAAAAAGGTGGGTTCTTTACAAGTCTGGTATCTGCCTCCCACAGGCAGTGACCTCTGCCATCTCCCCTCCCCCTGCTTGATCGGCCAGCTAATTACATTGCACTCTCATCTATTTCCCCTCATCATCCTGACAGCTCCAGCCTAGCTCCCTGCCTCCCATATCGCCCCCTCTCCTGATGGGAGTCTGGCTCCCTACCTCCCTTCCCAGACCCCTCTCCAAACCCTCCTGCTCAGCCCAGGGACCCTTCTCTCTGATATGGCCCAAGCCCCTTCTCTATTTGTCCCTGCTGAGGTCAGGATTCACCATGAAACGTCACAATCCCACAGGCACCAGCCCTGTGGGACAGAACAAACCCCGCAGAGATGGCTTGCTCCGAACCACAGCTCCGGTGGTGCCTTGGGATCCCAGAAGTTCCCCATTACGCTTGGGACCTGGAGGACCAGGAACGGACCCTGTAGAATCACAAGCAGGTGATTTTGCTACCAATGCAACACAGAATCAATTGGGTATGGTGACCCCGTGAAGCACAGATGGGGAAACTGACACACCTGCTCCATCAGGTCCAACCCATCCCGTCCCAGCAAGTGGGGCCACCAAGCCCTGCACAGTTCTGTTCCCATTGCCCCAGAGCACTGGGGGCTAAACATTTCAGAGCAGGAAAGATTTTGAGGGGAGGTGGCAGAAAGGATGGAGGGAGGCACGGCAGGAGGGAGTAACTACAGCTGAGAACAGTCAACATACCCAGGAGGGAAGAGGCCCCTTCGGGCTAACAGACAGCGGCTGGGACAGAAGAGTTAAGGACTGGCTAAGCTGGGAGCATTTGCTAACAGAGAGATGCATTAACCTGGGGAGCAGCCTCCCAAGGGATGGGGGTCAGCCTCATGGCTTGAGACCTTCACAACTAGACTGCCTTGGGGAGTGCCCACAAGGGCCCGACCTGCCCTGTCCTCAGGGTTAGCTGCATCAGAAGCATTGCGTGCCCCAGGGAAGATTGATTGGCCTCTTTCTAGGGGGAGTCCTGCTGTCACGGGGGCTCCAGCCTGGGCTGTGTCATGAGCAGGGGATGCAGGGAGGTGCAGATACTGCAGCTCAGGAACAGATCAAGGAGCTGGGGAGAGCTCTGGGGACCTTGTTAGCGCCTGAGGTGGGCCTGGGGTTCCACCAAGACCAGACCATAAAGGGAATGTGGGGAAGCCTGTTGGGTTCCCTGCTGTGACCTAAGAGGAAAGATAAGGGGCCCTGCTGGCTCTGGACCACAGGGCATGAGGGAAACCACAGGAGTGGGATGTTGGTTCTTATGGATATTAGGAGAGGGCACAAGTTCTGTGGGGTCCAATGGGGCTCAGAGTCAGGTCCCAGTAGCAGGAGTCACCAGATCCCATGGGGGTCTGGGAAGTACATGGGTCCTGCAGGATCCAATGGGGCTCAGAGCTGGGTCATTGGGGCCAGGGTACTCATTGGATCCCATGGGGGGTGTTGCACGGGTCCTTTGGGGCTCAGAACTGAGTCACTGGGACGGGGTCCCCACTGGATACCACGGAGGGGGGGCCTCAAAGGTCCAATGGGGCTCAGACCTAGGTGATTGGGGCCGGGGCCGCACAGGTCTTATGCGGCTCAGAACCGGCTCACTGGGGCAGGGGTCCCCCCTGCATCCCACGGGGGGCGGGGCGCGCAGGGCGCGCAGGGCGCACGGTCCTGCGGGGTCCGACGGGGCTCGGCGGGCCGGGGGAAGCACGGGGTGGGGGGTCTCAGCGGCGCTGCCGGGGTGTCCGTGGGGCGCCAAGCGAGGGACGCGCCCCGAGCCCCCGCACTCACCTCTCGTCGTCTCCAGGGCCAGCAGTGCGGCCAGCAGGACAAGGCAGCCGCGGCCGCAGGCCAGGGGGGCAGCGAGCCGCGGGGGGCCCATCACTGCCCGCCCTGGGGCCATGGGGTTGGCGCGGGGCTCAGATCCCCCCGCCCGCGCCCTGCGCCCGCAGCATGTCCCGGCCCCCGTGAGCCCCGGCCGCGCCTCAGTCTGCAGCCGGCAGCTCGGGGCTGCCGCTCCCAGACAATAGAGGGATGGGGAGGGAGGGAGCACATGGGCTGCTCGCCTGACGCCCCGGCCGGGTCCTAAATCCCTCCTCTTCCAGCCGGCATCCTAGTGCCGCCCCCGGTACAGCGCCTAGCACTGCAGGGGGCCTGGAAAAGCGAGTAAAGTAATGCGAATCCCAGAATAACAGCAATACACGGGGCCTAGGATGAAGCCAGAGGCAGGAGAGACGAAGCCAGAGAGGGCGAGAAAGAGGCCGAGATGGAAAGAACAAGGCAGGGAGCAATAGAGAGGGACAGAGGGCGCGGGAGAGATGGGAGAATGGAGAGAGCATGAGATAATGGCAGAAAATGAACAAGAGAAGGTGTGAGCAAGGAAATGAAGGAGGGGAAAGAGGAAGGGGATGAGTGAGAAGCTATCGAAGGAGGAAGAGACAAATGGAATGACTGTGAGCGCTGGAGAGGGCCAAGCAAGGCGCAGAAGGAGCCAAGGATGGACAGGGTGAGCCAGTGAGGGGGGAGGGGACACGGTGTGTCAGCTGGAGGCACGATTGGTGCTTCCCTGTGCATGGGAGATTGGAAGCTGCTTGGGGCAGGGACTGGCTCCCGTGCTGTGCATACAGAGCCTGGCGCCATTGTTCCTGAAACACTGATTTGGGCTCGGGGCTCCAGTATCATACAGGCTATAACAGGGACGGGACAGATCAAGGGAGCAACAGGAGAGGAAGTGCAAAGGAGAGAGAACGTGAGCAGGAGGCCAAAACAGGCAGAAGGAGAAAGAGCAAAAGAGAGCAAGAGGCAACAAGGAAGAGTGGTAGGAGAAAGAGCGAGGGAAGGTGAAAGGTGAATAGACAGATGGCCAAAGAACCACAAGGGACAGACAGGTAGACAGTGAGAGACCCACAGGGACAGATCGGAAATCCAGCCCTGTGTCTGCCTGCCTATTAGGCACAGTAGACATGTGCCTAGGGGCACTAGCGTTCTAGGGGTGCCTTCTCTTTCTAAAATTGTGTGCAACACGAATATCAGCTGCGGCGAGAGTGCTGAAGATGTAAATCCGGCCCTGGGCAGACAGCTAGAGAGAGCCACAGGGACAGACAGAGGTGGGGACAGCTCAGCCCTCTGGTGACTGGTGCTTTGTAAATAACCAGACAGCCGGGACAGAGCGAGTGGATTCTTGAGAGTGCCATAAAGCCTTTGCCCTGCGGCTCCCCCCAGCCCAGCTGCACCAGGGCCTGCGTCATGGCCTGCAGCCTTTCAGAGCTCCCGGGCACCAGAGGAGTGCTGGGAACCACCCGAGAGCTCACGCCCAGTGCTCTTGCTCTGACATGCCTCCCCCCCACCGAGAGGGGCCAGCCAGCAGGAAGGAGCTGCAGCTGGTCGGCTCTGCCCTCAGGCTCTGGGAGAGCACAGGCTGCCATGGACCCTACTTCACCTGCACCCTGCCAGGGCAGAAATAAACCTGCCTAGGCCCCGAAAGGTTAAAAAGGCCAGAAAGCAACAGCTGTATCATATAACAGCTGGATGATCATGGGGGAGACCCAGACAGGGGCATGGGGAGGAATTGGAAGCTTCAGATACAGGGATAGAGGGGATAAGCAAACAAGGGACATGGGAGAGAAGTGGGGTGAGGGTGATACTGAGCCCACACATAGCTGCTTTGAGATCAGGAGCAGCCTAGCCAGACGCAGCCCCCCAGGACCCCACCCCTTTCTTCTCTGTGACTGTACAGTGCCTAGTGTAACGGGGCCCTGGGCCACAAGTGGGGCTGCGAGAGTCCTAGAGTTTAAAGCCACAAAGGTCCATCAGGTCTGCTAGCCTGACCTCCTGCATGCCACAGGCCTGCACACCACACCACCACCACCCACCTGCTAAACCCAACCAGCAAAGTATTATAGCCTGCAGGAGACCTGGCCAGTGTGTGCCAGAGGCAGAGACCAAGAGAGAACGAGGTGCACCAATGCCCGAGACCCCTGCAGCAGCAGGGAATTGATTGAGAGGAGCTGATCAGCCTGCAGGGGCGAGGGGATGGGACCCCACCCCGCTGCTGGACTATCCCAGCGCTCCATTCACATCCAAAGAGGGGGAGAGCTCTGGGACTGCAGCCCCTTCTTGCTCCCACCCTGCTGGATGGTATCCCCACTCCCCCCTGGCATGTCCTGAACTCTCAGTCCCTGGGGGACTGTAACCCCGCAGGGGAACCGGCCCTTCTCCTACTGAGCACAGTGAGGGATGGCAGCACAACTCCTCTCCCCTTCCCAGCTACACACTCCTGTTCATCCCTGGGGCTTCTGGGGGCTCCAGGTGGTGAGGGATGAGCACAGACAGCTTCATGGACTTTAATCCTCCCTCCCCAAGACACCAGGGCTTGTTGCCTAAAACCCGACTGTAATACAAGAAGTGCTGGGAATCCCTATCCTGACAGCTGGGCACAGAGAGGAGAGGCAAGGGCTTAGCCAGCGCGTTGGCAAAGACTCCCTCCCACAAGGCTTGTAGCAGCTGTCCTTGTGCAGCAGCACCTCCCGCACCATCCATCTCCCAGCAGCCAGGGCACAGCTCTACTTCCCCCCAGCGCTCCTGCCCCACTCCTTGCTGGCAGAGGCTGCGACCAGAGTCGCACATTGTTCACCCCCACAGCCAGTACTCCTGTGCTCTAGTCCTCCAGCGGGGAAAGACTGGGACTGGAGTGCAGTCATTCCCTGCAGCGCCACCTGCTGGGAGTGGCGGAAGAAAGAAACCCAAACTTGCCCATGGGCTGGACAGAGTGTGGTTAAATAGATTTTATTTCGAACCTGGTAACAAAATGGCCTGTTCGTTTAAAATAGACAGAACTTTCAAAACACAGATTGGCAACTATCAGCCAACAACACATGCCCAGTCCAAGCCCCGGCCGCACTGGCCTCCTCTCCAGCCCCTAGCTGGTGGGGCAGGGGAAACAACAGCTGAGCTCATCGTGGTCATGACAGGATGGGGCTACGAATCCCTGCAGCTCAGAGATGCTCGCCCTACTTCTCATGGAGCTAGCACAGTAAAAACAGCAGCGTAGCTGGGGTAGCAGGAGCTGCAGAGAGTGGTGGAAGGGGCTACTTGGGCCAAGTCTGCACCCACGGGGTTCAGGAGGGTTTGTACTTGGCCAAGCTGTCTATACTACTGTTTTCAGCACGCTAGCGGAATGAAAGCTAGCACAAGTATCTACACGAGCTGGGAATCACACCCCTTGCTCCAAGTGTAGACGTTCCCTAGGGCACATAGGAGGATGAACAGGAATTGCTACGTACCCCTCCTTTCTGATCAATCGTGGCCTGCTCCACCACGATCCTGGGGCAGATTAACACGAAGGCCACCTGCCATGCTTGAGGTGGCACCAAAAGACAACTCCCACACCAGCTGTGACAAACGTAGGAGGAACTTCCATGTGCCCACTTCCATGTGCTGTGTGTCTTTGGCTTGGATGGTGTTGGAGGGTTCTTAAAAAGGACCTGTAAACATCTTCCCATATCCACATATCCCAGTTTCCCCTCCCGCCCCACAACAAACACCATCCACTTAGCATAAGAAGGCACCATTGGCTTGGATGAAGGCACTTGGGGGAAACCCTTCCCCTGTACACACCCTCCCTGATCAGAGATCCCCCAGGGGTACACTGCCCCCTCCTGCAATAGGATACAATGCCCCTGCTCCCAGTTTATCTACCCAGTTTCTGATTTCTAAAAGCACTGAGCAACCGCCAGCTCCAGCTGAAGTCAATGGGAGTGGCAAGAGCTCAGAACCTCTGTGCATCAAACCCTTAGGACCCAGCCTTCTTAGTGAGACTCGTCTGGGGCTAGGTGAGGGGGTGGAGAAATGAGGATGGGGTGGTGGTGGGGAAAGGATCAGGCAGAGGTAGAGGGTGGAGGGAAAGGCCAGGAACCCCAGCGGCAGCTGTAGGGCAGCATGGGAAGGGGACAAGAGGGAGACAGCAGGGACATAAGAAGGGGCGGAATTCAGCATCTTAGCACCCAAGACCAAACATTACTTGGTCCCAGACTTCACCAACATCAAAGCAGCCCTTTTAAGCCCCAGCATGATGAGCCCCATGGCAGCAAATCTATGGGAGATGGCAGGGGTAGGGGCAGGCAACTGAGGGAGCACCTCCCATCCCCAGCCCATGGGACCAGGGCAGGCTGGGGAAAATCACACCACCTCCCACTGGTTCATTCCTCCACTCCAGAGAGCTCTCTTTTGGTTTTACTTGCATTCTGTCCCCCACACCCGCCCCAGAGACAAGTGCCCTAGGGAATACAGGTGTGGGTAAATTTGTGCATGGGGGTGGGGCCTGCGAGTCCCTGAGGTGGGTAGTGTCTGTCAGTTTGAACAATGGGGAGGCACCTCAGGAGGACCATGGGGCAGGTGGGGCCTGTGAGTGTGCAGAGGAGAGGGGCCTGAGAAGAGCCACTGAGTGGGTGGGGCCTGTGAATGTGCATAGAAGGGAGGGGCTGTGAGTACCCGAGGGTGGAGATGCCCCCATGAGCACGTGCAGAGGACCAGGGTAGCTGTGAATTGTGGAGTGAGAGTCCGTAGTGTGCTGGGAGGGGCCACCTCCTGCCCCTCACTCGTCCTGCTCCAGGTTCCTAGGGGATACCCGCCTCTGCTGGCGCCGCAGCTCCTCCACCTGCCACTCCAGGTTGCGCACCTTGGCCTCCAGTTGACTCCCGGAGTGGCGCGCCCCACTAAGCCTCCCCAGCAGGGCATACAGGATGAGCAGGCACAGCAGCAGCAAGGCCTGCACCGAGGGGTTGGGCACCGCCGAGACGATCAGCAGGAAGCAGCCCAGGAAGAACACCACCTTCAGCCCCCACATGACACATCCCAGGATGGATAGCAACAGGCCCAACAGCTGCGAGAGCAGCCAATAGCCCACCACAGCGGCCAGGCCCCACAGCAGAAGGGTCTGTACCTGGGCAGGGCCCAGCTTAAGGGGCTGGACCACATGATCACCTGGAAAGGGAAGGAGAAGGAAAGTGGTTAGACACATGTGCTGACCCTCTGTGGGGCTGGGATAACCCCCATGTACAGGCAGGAGGATCCCCACCCTAATGGGGCTGGGACAGGCTGGGGGTGGGTGGGTTAACCCCTGTGCTGGAAGGAGGATCCCCACCCCTGTAGGGCTGGTACAGGCTGCTCCTGGAGAGAAGGGCATGATGGGGAAGGAGGTGATGGTTGCAGGAGTAACCCCTCCTGTCCTGGAAGGAGAAACCATGTTGTCTCCTGATCTCCTCACACAGGCTCGGGCATCCTGAGGTGGGGTACTAGGGGCTGCATGTGTGAAGTAACCCCCCTGCACTGGAAGGAGAGATTCCCTTGAGAGACACAAACCTTCACCATCAGACTGGGAGGCCCCTCTTTCCTCAGGGGAAGGACCATTTTTAACCCATCAAGTGCTGGAAGGGAAGAAGCACCATACAGTGATACGGACACCAAGTGCAGATTGGACAAACCCCTCTTTGCTGTGGAGGGTGGACTGGGTCCCTTGTGCTCCATTTAGAGACAATGATGAAATGGATCCTCCCTGCCAGGTAGGTGAATGAGAAACACACGGTCTCCTCCATCACATGCAGGTGAGGAATATGCCCCGATGGCTCAGAAAGGCAGTGTCAAACAGGGGAACAGACACTGAACCGGGACTCAGGAGAACTGGGTTTTATTCCCAGCTCTATCACTGGCCTACTGGGCCAGCTTCCTCACACTCTTTGTGCCTCAGTTTCCTCTCCCACCCTTTGTCTATTTGATCTGTTTAGACTGTAAACTCTTTGGGGCAGGGGCTGTCTCTCACAGTGCGTCTGTGCAGCGCTTGGCATAATGGGACCCTGAACTCAGCAGAGGCAGGGACTGTCTCTCGCTATCTGTGCAGCACATGGCACAATGTGGACCTGATCTCAGCTGGGGCAGGGACGGTCTCTCCCTGTGTGTCTGTGCAGCACCTGGCACAATGAGGACCTGATCTCAGCTGGGATCTCTAGGTGACACTGATAAATAACGAACAACTTACCATTCACTCCGAAGGCGCTTAGGATGTGCCCTGCGATTCCGGACAGGGTGATCAGACCTGCCGAGATGCCAGAGGACACAATCCAGAACCCGGCAGAGACATTCTGCAGGGAAGAGAGCGTGAGAATGCTTTTATCAGTCGGCTCGGAGATACCCAAGAGGGTGAGAGGAGCCAGGGAGGAAAATAAGGGGAGAATGTGGGAGCACCCTACTCCTTCATGTCTGCTAAAGGCACTGGGTCAGAGCCTCAGCCCTGACTTGGCCAAGTTTCAATTTTCTGGCTGTGCAGGTAAATTCACATGGGAGTCCCAACAGGAGCTGGTGCCTGGCTGGGTGAGTACAGCCTTCCCTGCCAGTAAGGGGAGCAGCACCTGACATGGGAGATTTGTCCAAGCTGCCTCCTACAGGGAGCCCTGTGCCCCTGCTGTGCCCCCCTCTGCTCCAGGGTGAAAGGGAGATCTTGCCATTGCTTGCCCTGTGGAGAAGCCAGGGCAAGCAGAAAAGCCCCAGCAGATCCCTCTCCCAAGCTGCAAAGGAAGGAGGGATGGCTGGGCTGTGCTTAAAGTGCTGATTTAGGACACTCATTCTTGGCTCCATGTTAGCCCCCCGTGTGACCTGCAAGTCACTGCATCTCTGCAGAGCTCTGCTGCCCAGCTGTAAGATGGGGAGAACAAAGGCTATTCCTCCACACTGGCTTTGGGCCTGTCTGGAGACATGGCTGCCTTTCAGATCTACCACTCCCTTGCCTTCAAGATAATAGAAACGTAGGGCTGGAAGAGCCTGGGGAATTCCCCTTGCATAGGGAGAGTCTCTGGAGAGCCTAAGGCAAGCTCTAACTACATTGGGAGCTGTTGGTGGACAGTGCTACGGTCTTCCTTGGGGAAGGGGTGGCATGGCCTGAGTGTCATTGTGCTCTGGCTATTCCTGACTGCAAGGGTAGCCTCTTGGGGTCTTGGGCAGCCTCTGAAGCTGTTCTAACTATACCAGGGGCTGAGACAGTCTCATCATAGGAAAACCACAAAGGTGGCGTGGAGTCCGTTTTCCCACCACCCCTGAGGCCTGGTGCCAAGCTCAGCTGGGCTGCAATCAGGGTGGAGTGATTTAAATCAAGGGGATTTACATCAGTGATTTAAATCACCAAGTGGAAAGCCTCAATTTTAAATCAATTTTAATTAATGGTTCCATTTGTACTTCAGTTATTTTCTAAAGAAAAGTGTTCTCATTGGTTGATCTAATCTTAGAACATGCTGATCTACAGCTAAATAGAGCCTTGACACTAGATTTGGTATATCTTTTTGCTCCCTAGTGATAAGACACATGGTAGCGGCTTCTAGAGTCAGAGGCCAGATCCCAATGCCCATGACTAGATCAGTCTCTTGCGTCCAGTAGCCCAGCCCCCATGTCCCCTCTTAATACAGGACATGACCTGTTGTGCCATATGTAGAAAGCATGACCTCAAAAGTGAGATGTTTTACCCCTTATTCTTTATCTAGTAAAGCAGCCTTTAACTCACAGTTTTTGATAGAGGCTCAGGGATTTTTTTATTTAAATGTTCTAAGAGATTACAATAAATGTAGGCCTTAACATATTTTGATTAAATTCAGGATTTCATTTTAAACAGGTTTATTTTTTTTAAAAGAAACTGATTTAAATAATTTTAAAAAATCCAATTTAAAAACAAAAAACAAAAATACCCACAAATTTTTATCCATCCTGGCTGCAATCCAGCCCAGAGCAAACAGACTCCACTCAGCTCTTGCATCCAAGAGAATGCATCCAAGAGGCACAAGTATTTAGGGAACGTATCCCAAACCTTCAGCTAGTCAGGTGCCAACACTGCTATTTTCAAAGGCGGCTGGCTGGTTTCCCCGGTGACAGAGACACAGCCAGTTTCCCCTACACATAAGTCAGCCTGGGTGCTGGAATCTCACTCACTTAGTAAGCCTTAATGCTCTGAAGTGCTGCTGAACCAGCCAGCTGGCTCCACCACCCCGGATGAAAAACACAGGGGCTCCTTCTCTCTAACACACTTTTACAGCCCCCTTTACCATAGTATCTGCGCGCCTCACAATCTTTAATGTATTTATCCTCACAGCACAAACAGGAAAGGGCTGTTGTCCCCCTTTTACAGATGGGGAGCTGAGACACAGAGGGGCTAAAGGACTTGACCAGGAAAGCTGGGGCAGAGGAGGAAATTCAATCCAAGTCCCCCAATCTCAGGCTACTACCATAACCATGGGACCATCCTTCTGATATAACCATTTCTGTGCACTTAACGATCCTTAATAAACCAAGGGCTATCACCCCCTACCTTGGGAGGCAACTGTCACTTGACAGATCAGGTAAGAGGTTGCAGGGGGTTGCCACCAGAGGAGCTAGGAATAGAACCTATTGAGAGTCCCAAGACTTTGGCACACCCTGCCTTCTGTCAGAGTAGATGGCTAAGTTGATCTAAACTTCCCTGCTCTGAAATCCCTGGGGGGACATACCAAGCTTCTGGAAATGAGTAAGCTGGGTTTTGGCCAATAGAGGCTGCACTGGAAATGTATTGTACCAGACTTCCTAGCCTATCGCAATGTGCTTCAGATGCTTCACCAAATTTGGTTCACTGGTTGGATCATTAGCTTTCCCAGCTCAGGCCGGGTACTGACGGGGGAGTGTGATGTGAGCACTGATCCATACCCCTCTGTACCAGTTATTTTGCCTAATGTAGATAATAAAATAATACTACCACCACCTAACTCATATCTATCACTTGTCATCACTAGATCTCAAAATACCTTACAGTAGCTTTTGCTTCATTTTATAGATGGGGAATCTGAGGCATACCCAAGGTCACCTTGCCCAGCTGGGAATGGAACCCTGATCTGCTGAGTCCCAGTGGCTGCTCAATCCACTAGACTATGCTGCCTCCCTCCATAGGCCTCTTTTGACAGCTCTGGCAATGCTTATAAAGTTATTTCAATGGAAATGACAGAGGAGGTGAACCTTGATCCTAGAGAGCAGTCAAGCACACTGCACAAATACATGAAGCCCCAACCCCTTTTCCTGACTCAGCTAGGATTCCTCTGTATTTTCCACTGAATGCATCCGATGAAGTGAGTGTAGCTCATGAAAGCTTATGCCCAAATAAATTTGTTAGTCTCTAAGGTGCTACAAGTACTCCTTTTCTTTTTGCGAATACAGACTAACAGGACTGTTACTCTGAAACCCACCTTACCTCTGTCACTAGCTGAAGTGTGTCCCGGCCAATCCACTCCTCCAGGGTCTCCCTCATGCCCTGAGCCAGCTGGGACAAGAAGTCAGCCTGGAAAGCCCCCTCTCTCCAAGCTTCCCTGCAATAGTGCTGAGTGCGCACCACGGCTACATGAAGGAAAGCGACTGACATCAGGATAACCACGGCTGGTTGGAGCAGAGCTTGGCGGCAGCACCAGACCTTAGGATCCCACCCAGTCATCTCTCCAGCTCTACTCTCAGCCCCAGGAATCTCTGCCGAGAGAAACGAGAGAGATGGCTAAAGGCACAGATCGTAATGAAGTTATAGGATCCATGTAATTTTTCTGGCCCCAGGCCTGAACCGCAATGTCAGGAATGCCGAGTAGGCAAATAACATCCTAGCAACCCCAGGGCAATTGCAATCTCTCCTTTTAGTTGAGAATCAGCCTCTTACCAGTTCTCACTTATAGGCTTTGTGACCTCTCCCCAGCTCCCCCCCCCCCCACTCATTTCCCTGTGAGCTGCATAGCCCCATGGAAAAGGAAAAGGTGACTCATGTTTCAGCCTGTGAGCTATGATGATGCAGACTGACAGGGCACCAAGCCAGTCAGAGGGAGTCATTTGACACCCAAGTCCCACCCTCTGGACCCCAAGCATTCACAGCACATGGGAATGAGGTCAAAGGTCAAACCTTCACCCATCTGAGGCAGCGATTGCATCACACAGCCCCTGCTGAGCAAGTTCACAGTAGCTCAGTACTTGGATGGGAGAGACTGAAAGAACAGCTCGGTGTTGCAGGCGGGCTGACTCAAAAGGAGGCGCTCTCTCTGCACGGGGACCAGCAATGACTCAGCAGCCAGAGGGGCCATCTTTGGGAAGAATCATCTAAGCCAGGTCCAGGATCACTCCTGACCCGACGCCAAGTTCCCACGTAGCAGCATATTGCAAAGCCGCAGCGTGTCACACAACAAGAGGAAAACAGCAAGGGCAGCGCAGGCACCGCTCGCTGGCTCCAATTACTGCGTGCAGGTGGCCCAAGCTCCCCTGTGTCATTGTGAGCTCCCCCCTCCTGTCCTCTATGAAGTCAGCTGCCTGCCCGGAACAGGTGCCGCGGCGCTCCCCAGGGCTGGCTGCCTTCCCGGCGATGGCGGAGCCAGCACAGCGCGTGACACAGGGGCGAGTCGCCCCGGCGGGAGCAACGAGCGTCGTGGGTGCTCCAGGCTTCGCACGTCACCGCCAGGCCCGTGACTCCCAGGGAACGCCCCTGGCCCAGCAGCGCGTCTCACCCGCTGAAGGCGGGGCGGCCTGGGCCCATCTGGCTCCTGGCAGGGCGGGCCTGAGCGGAGGCTGCCTGGCTGGGGCTGCTGCTGCTGGGAGCGAAAGTCAAATCCGGCAGCTGGCCCGGGCCCGCTGGGAATTGGAGTCGTCGGGGCTGGGAGGCGGGCAGGGATGTGTCCGCCCAGTGCATTCTGGGAATGGCAGTCTCCAGGAAGAGGTGCATGCCGGGAGCGGCAGTTCCAGCCAGGCAGTTCTCCCCCTCCGGAAACTCCCGAGCAGTAGCCGGAAGGTCCCGATCTATGCGGCGAGCCGGCCCGGGGCATGCCGGGAAGAGTAAAGTTCCGTTTCCGGTGAGGGCGGGACTCCGGGTCTCCCGCGCGCGCTGGGGCCCCGCGTGAGCGAGTGGACGCGGAACGGGGCCGCCCTCAGTTGGGACCCGGAGAGGAGACACCCTGCCCCCGGAAGCAGAACCGGAAGCGGAGCCCGTGACCCGGAAGCAGAACCGGGACCCATAGGGGAGACGCCGCCATGTCCCTCATCTGCTCGAGTGAGTGACGGGCTGGGGGCTGGGGGGGGGGCGCCGGCTTCCCGAGCCGGCCCCGGTTACTGGCCGAGCCGCGCGCCTCGTGGAGCTGACACCCCCTCGCCCCAGCCGCGGGCCCTGGTGTCTCCCCAGCTCGAGGAGACTCTAAAAACTGCCCCCCCCCCCGCACTGTGCCGCCCGCTCTGGGGGTCCTCGAACTCGGCTCCTCTGCAAAGCCAGGGACCGCATCCCCTCCCCCCCGTAGGGCCCCGAGTCTGCACCTGCACCCCTCCCTCTGCATGGCCGCTTCTGCCTGGCGCGCAGTCACTCCCCCGCCGGCGCCCCGTGGTTCTTGAGATAGAAGCAGTGTCTGGGTTGGGAAGGCTCAAGGACAGACAAACAGATTCCCGCCCTCCTACCTCAAGCTGTTAGGGCAAGGGAGTTTCATAGCCAACACAGCGATGGGGCCGGCGTCACCCGCCTTTGCCTGCTCTAGGGCTCAGGTACTAATTTTGCAGCTTGGGTAAATTGAAGGTGGCCTTCCAGAGTGGACTCGAACTCACAACCTTCAGTATTGTGGTAGAGCACTGTAACCCCTTGCCCACTGTGCTGCTAAATAAATAAAGTTGGGGAGAATTAGTGGAGCTAAAATATCAGTAAAAACATTTTAGATGTTTGGGTGGAAATCTGCATGTGCAGTTTTCAGTGATGCCAAGATCCTACCAGTTCATGTGGAAATGAGCTTGGAGAACTTTCCATGGTAGCTCCTTCCCCTTATGCACGTGCACCATAACAATTAAACCTCTGAGTATTTCTCACATTTTATACCTGTACAAATGTTGCATGTTGCATTGGTCTGTACACCTCTGACAGCTTGTGATGTATAAAAGCAAGCCAAGGTTTTGCAGCCTACGCTATGGATTACATGTAACGGCACAGAAGAATAGCTATGGTGTTTGTAGTTATGTTAGATTCGTCATTAACTGCCTGATCTGCCCCAAGGAAGACTGAGCTGCTGGTTGAAAGGGAAATGTGTAGCACAAAGGAACTAACAGCATTATTAGAATGCAGACCTTAGGGAGAAGGACTGAGCACAGAAGTGTAAGTTGCTAAAAATAAATTAGGCCATGGTGTCAATAGCGTACGTAGAAAACATGGTAACAATGCTGCACATGTAGAGGCTGTAGGAAAGATTGATCTGTGTCTTGAGGCTTCTCTGTTCTCTGGTAAGCATGGGGTACGGGTGGGGATTTAGGCTCTGTTTGTCCACTTCTCACCCCTGCAGTCTCTGTCTCTTTGCAGTCTCAAATGAGGTGCCAGAGCACCCCTGCGTGTCTCCGGTCTCAAACCACGTCTATGAGCGAAGGCTGATTGAAAAATACATCGCGGAAAATGGGACTGACCCAGTGAACAACCAGCCGCTGTCTGAAGAGCAACTGATTGACATCAAAGGTATCAAGCAGAGGAGAGCAGAGCTAGAGGTGTGACCTGGTAGATTCTCACCAGCTCCAGGCAGTTGGGCAGACCATCGCTACCCTGATGGCCTGAGCTCCCACAGCTCACCAAGCAATTGCCAGGTGGGCCTGACCATCGCAGAAAGATTTGGGGAAGGAAGGACACCAAAAGAATGTAGCAACCCTTATAAAGGGGTGAATCAGTATTCATTTTATCATCACCGACACTCAGAATCTTTAGGATTTCCCCATAGTCCTCTTACTTGCCAGGCAAGTCCAAAGTTTCCTGGGGAGGCAGGCCCATTCTCACCGAACTCTGTACCTTTCCCCCAAGGAATTTGACTCTCCCCTGGCTCCTTTCTGGCTATGTTTTTTCTCTTGACATGCCTTCAGCCTTTTTGAATGCTGCCTCTTCCTCTCCCTTGTTGGAATGAGCTGGGTTTGGCTTGTATAAGCCAGAGTCCTCCCACTCCCAGCAGCCTCTGAGAGGACTGGTTAAATGGAGTCAGCTGCTTGGGGATTTCTTTTCCTCTCCCTCCCATTGACAGTTCACAGTATTACAAGAATTGCATCGCTGGGTTTGGGGGGGGTCTCTGCTGTACTTGATACTGGACACCATCCTAGGCAGGCTACTGGGCTAGCTGGGCTACTAACTGGGGTCTGGTGTGGTAGTAGTTGAGACACCAGTTTAGCTGCTGTGACCCAGTATGATGACTGCAGAGATACGTTAACAGCCTCATTTTGCAATGGGATTCTTCCATCAACAGCTGATGTAGGCATAAAGTAGACAATGAAGTGAGGGTGCAAATGGATCTGGATAAAGGGATGGATGAGTGGGTGTGTTTGAGGGTGGGCGGTGGGGATGGAGAAGTAGGGATGCAGGAGACAGGGAAAGGAATTAATCCTCGCTGCTGAGGCTAACACTCCCATGCATCTCATTCACAGTTGCCCATCCGATCCGACCCAAGCCACCCTCGGCCACCAGCATCCCGGCCATTCTGAAAGCCCTTCAGGATGAGTGGGTAAGAGCTGTCATGGGGACAGTGTTGGGGGCCATTGAAGTGGGCAGATGATGGGATGGGTGCTGGGGCAGCAGAAAAAACAGGGTTCTGCTCCAATTGGGTGGGGGGACCCACCCTCTTTTGTTGCTGAGGTTGGGTGGAGCCATCCACTCTACTTACCGGGTGGGCGGAGCTTGCTGAGCTGGGGTGGGCAGAGCATTGAACCCTGGCTGGCTCCCTCACATTGCGGGTCCTTCCATAGGACGCTGTCATGCTGCACAGCTTCACACTCCGCCAGCAGCTGCAGACCACCCGCCAGGAGCTGTCGCATGCACTGTACCAGCACGACGCTGCCTGCCGCGTCATCGCCCGTCTCACCAAAGAGGTTACCGCTGCCAGAGAAGGTAAATCAGTGGGGGCAGGGGGTCTGACTGAAGACAAGGCTGCAGCACCATGGGGACAGTCAGTCCAGGGAGAGAATCTGACTCTAATGCCCTGGGAGCAGGTAGAGGGAGGAACAGCTTGCGCTTCTGGAGCAGGCAGGGGTCAGTACTGATGGGAAAAGGGAGCTGTAACAAAACCTCTGTGGCACTCCCGTGAGCCTGTAGTTGGCTCCCATTTTAACCTATTGAGCCGCTGTTTGTGTCTCCGCAGCGCTAGCGACTCTGAAACCCCAGGCTGGCCTCATAGTCCCTCAGGCCATGCCATCTTCCCAGCCCAACATCACGGTGAGTCCTACCCGCACAGCTCTCTCTGTGTGTCTCCTGACTGTGTTCTCTCTCTTCCTGCTGGACTCACGGGCCTCTTATTTCCCTGATCCAGGGTGCTGGCGAGCCAATGGATCTCGGAGAGCTGGCAGGCATGACCCCTGAGATCATCCAGAAGGTAAGGAGTCATCCGTCTCAGATTCACCCTTTGCTCTGCTGTAGGAGTGACTCTCATTCCTGCTTCCCATGAGGTCACTCCTTTTCCATCTCCCTGACCCATCTGTTGTGCCCTGGTGCCTGCATGGTGCAGGCAGTCAGATAGCTGCCCTCCTGTGCCAGCCTTCCGGCTATTAGGGTCACGATTCCTGAGTTCACTTTCCTGTTTTCCAGCTTCAAGACAAAGCCACAGTGCTGACCACGGAGCGTAAGAAGGTGAGAGCCTGCTCCCTGAATCCCCTTTCTTCTCTGCGATGGGGTCAGGATCTGGGGGGGCCTAAGTTGGGAGGGGACTCTCCATTGGAGCAGGGGTAAAGAAGCAGGGAGGTGAGCTCGGCAGTTTTGGAGGTCTCTATGGAGGGAATCTGTCTGCTCCCTGGGTGGGGGAAAAAGGCAGGGGGCTGGGTGCTCTCCCAGAAGCATAGTCATTTCTCTTTGGGTGCTCTTCTCTTCTGCAGAGAGGCAAGACGGTTCCAGAGGAGTTGGTGAAGCCGGAGGAGCTCAGCAAGTATCGACAGGTGGCCTCACATGTGGTGAGTTCTCTGATGCAGAGGGTTGAAAGTTAACTTGGGGTCTCAAACCTTGCTGTTGACAGCGAATGCCTTCCCTGGATAGCACAGTCCCTTTTGCATCTACACTGGGCTGTGCTGCCCTTCAGAACCTGGGCACACTTTGTCCCCACCCTGACATGGCAGCAGAGGGTGCTGTGCTGTTTGGGGATGGTTGCTGCTTCTCCCTCTTCGTCCACTGAGGCTCTGGAGTCTCCTCTCAGCAGGTGGGCCATTAGCCTTGGTGCATCTCTTGGCACCTGGACCCTGAGCTGTCTCCTGCTTGCTTCTCCCATCATTGTTGGCCATTAGTGCTGCTGCAGGGGGGATATAGCAGAGTGCGGAGCAGATCTGGGTGGGAACAAAGAGCCCTGGTTATGGAGTCTGTTTCCAGAGCTCTTTGTTAGGGTCCCTCCCTGTCTCGAGGGGCTCTTCCTGCTTGGCAGTGGTTCTGTCTGATTCCCTTCTCTTTGTACAGGGCTTGCACAGCGCCAGCATCCCAGGGATCCTCGCTCTGGACCTTTGTCCTTCTGACACCAACAAGATCCTCACCGGTAAGGCAACCGCCTCGGCGGCAGCTTCTCCCACTGGACTTCCGGGGATTGTGGCCTCTGGGACCCACTGCTGATGTTTGCCAGATGGCGGGAATATGGGTTAAAAGTCTCCCTGTTTCCTGGGGACACCCCTCTTCGGCTGCGGGCTGGTGGGGATGAGGTAGAGGGCAGTAAGGATCTCTCTACTCACAGCTGCCAGGAATTGTGGGTCTCGTTCAGTTCCAAGTTGGTGGATGTTGAGGGGAGACAGATCTGCACAGCTCTGGGCACCACCCCCTCTGTTTGTGTTCCAGGCGGGGCGGATAAAAATGTCATTGTCTTTGACAAGATCTCGGAGCAGATCCTGGCGACTCTCAAAGGGCACGCCAAGAAGGTCACCAGTGTAGTGTTCCATCCGTCCCAGGTAAGGGCCAGGGCCAACTCTCCATCTCCCCTATGGCCATGCCATGCCAGGGGAGGGATTGTGGGGCCACCTCTTGGGGGTCTCCAGGCCCATATCGCAGTCTGGTCCCCTTCTACAATGTGCCTTGATTATTAACCCTTTCTCGCCCCTCCCAATGCTGGTGCTCTATCCCCCAGGCATGTTCTCTCCCCACACATCTAGGAGCTGGTGTTCTCTGCTTCTCCCGATGCCACTATCCGGATCTGGTCAGTCCCAAGCGCCACTTGCGTGCAGGTTGTCCGGGCCCATGAGAGTGCCGTGACGGGGCTGAGTTTGCATGCCACGGGCGACTATCTCCTGAGCTCCTCTGATGACCAGGTGAGACTCAGGTCGCCCCGACCTCTCCTTTCCCCCATGTCGATCAGTGAGCTGGTGTGGGCAGGAGGCAGTGGAGGGCTGGCAACTGTGGGATGCACTCATGCCTTGTTCCTCTCTTTCAGTACTGGGCTTTCTCTGATATCCAGACAGGCCGTGTGCTCACCAAGGTCACGGATGAGACCTCTGGCTGTGGTAAGGATTGGGTATTGAGGATCCCTGGCTCGCAGGGTCATTGTGCTCCATTTCATTTTAGCTGGATGATTTTCTAGAGCATAAGATGAGGAGCTTGTTAAGAACATGTTTCAGAAATAGACCGTAGAACATGGTCACTATTAACCTTGGATTACATGTTCTCACTCCTTGCATGTTAATCTAGTGTACAGTTTAAGTGGAGTCCAACATCAAAATCAGATAAAGTTGCTTTCTGTAACATTTTTAGCAGGACCTTTTAAAGAAACTATTTTATATGTTAAAAGAATATTTTCTTCTAGATAATTTTTCTGTACTCTTGCTGAGGAAGAGGCTGCAGGAAGGGCTGTATTATGTGTCACGAGAGTCCTTCAGAACCCTGTCATGGGGAAGGCTGGGAGAGGGCCTTGCTTTCTGCTGTATCCTTTTGTTATCCAAGTGAGATGTCCTCTTCGGCAGTGTCCCTGAATCTTTCTGTCTCTCTCTGTCTCTGCAGCTCTCACCTGTGCTCAGTTTCACCCTGATGGGCTCATTTTTGGGACGGGGACTATGGACTCTCAAATCAAGATCTGGGACTTGAAGGTAGGGCTGGCTGACTGGGTGTGCCCGATGGGTGCAGAGCCTGGTGCCGGAGGATGCTGGCATGCTGGCACCTCCAACCTCATGGCTAGGAGTGCATTCAGACTAAGGCCTGGTCTCTCTATACTTTCTAGAGCATGGGGCCATCAGGCCAGCTAGGGCCTCCTCCCTGGCATACTAGGATCTGTGCTTTCATTTAAAGAAAGATGTCTCTAGCTCTTACCTTGTTGTCACAACCATTCTCCACGTGACTGGTGTGAGTGAGGCAGCAGTGGCTTCCTGAGTTTGCAGTCAGTTTGAACCAGTGGGGGCGGAGTGCTCCATTCAGCTCAGTAATGTTAGCTCTGTAATGTAACGATGCTGTACGTTAACATTGACTGTGTTCAGTGCTGTTTGAAGCATGCAGGAAAAGAGAAGGATGGTCTTAATATGGAGAGCTGGCCATGAGCTTGGGTGGTGGGTGGAGCTTAGCGATCACATATGTCTTCCACTCTGACCCCTGTTGGATAGATGCACAGATATCCTAGCTGGGTGTTTTCCCCAGGGAAGAGTCGCTCTGTAGCTGTAGTCTGGTTGTGGGGGATGAGAATCTATCACAGCACAAAGGGGTGCGGAGAAGGCTCCTGTCCCCTGGACCAAGCTCTCTTTGTGGGAAGAGAAGATCCAGCCTACCTGCTGCCCCCATCTTTTCCCAGCTGGCCCAGGCTCGACTCAGCGCCTGCCTTTCAGCGACAGGTGACTAACTGTCTGTCTGTCTCAGGAACGCACCAATGTGGCAAACTTCCCAGGGCACTCGGGTCCCATCACCAGCATCGCATTCTCAGAGAATGGCTATTACCTGGCCACAGCTGCTGATGATTCCTCCGTCAAACTCTGGGATCTGCGCAAGCTCAAGAACTTCAAGACGCTGCAGCTGGACAATAACTTTGAGGTGCATGCGACCCTCCTGCTCTGTTGAGTCCCGTCCCTGCTCTCCCAAATATAATGAGCCAGCTGAGGGGTGTGACCTGGGGGCTTTTCCTCTACATCCTTGTGCATCCTAGTTTGACTGGGCTTCTCCCTGCATCAGGGAGCCAGTGCCTAGTATGGGGTGTGTGCATGCATATATGTTGGGGGTTCTCCCTCTCCCCAGGGTGGGTATATGGGGAGAGGTGTCCCTCTGGGAGCCAGGTGTATGGTAGGAGTAGGTGAGTGTGCCGGGGAGGGGGTTGCCCAGTGTGTGTGTGTGTGTGTGTGTGTGTGTGTGTGGGGAGGGAGTACGTGGCAGCCTGGAACAGGTGCCCCCCTCCCCCCCAGTCTGGCTCAGAGTTGTGCCTGGGGCTCAGATCTCTCTTTTCTCTGTAGGTGAAGTCCCTCATATTTGACCAGAGTGGTACCTACTTGGCCCTGGGTGGCACAGACGTCCAGATCTACATCTGCAAGCAGTGGACGGAAATCCTCCACTTCACAGGTGAGGTGCTCAGCTGGGAGAGTGATGTGCCTGTGCTAGGCTCATCAAGTGGATGAGCGAGCTGCTCCTCTCCCTGTGTTCCTGAGATCCCATTCCCATGGAGTGCGCTGCGTGAGGTGGCCCTGGGATGGAGGGCAAGGTCTAGTAGGATGAGTTCCAAATTAACCATGTGGTGTCTCTCCCCACAGAGCACAGTGGCCTGACTACGGGTGTGGCCTTTGGCCACCATGCTAAATTCATCGCTTCCACAGGCATGGACAGGAGCCTGAAGTTCTACAGTCTGTAGCCTCTTTTACTAGGATCTGGGGGGATGGGCTGTGTCCTTCACTGTAGTGTTGGGGTTATTGAGGGGGAGGTAACATGGGTGGGTGGGGTTATTGCTTTACTTTGATGTATCAAGGGCAGGCCAACCTAGCGCGTCCCCTTCCCTGTGCTCAAAGGCTTTGTTTTTCCAGTTTTATGTTTGTCTTTCCAGCTTAATTCTGTTCCGTGACTGTAACAAACAAAATAGAACCAAACCCATCCACTAACAGACAGCTGTGAATGAGAGGCTGGGTGGCATAGGAAAGGGAGGATGGGGAAATGTGCTTTTTTTATATATATAAGCAGCTATCTACTTTCATTAAAAAAAAAATAAAGAATGTTGAACCCTCTCAGGGTGTAGGAGTTGTATGTACCTTCTCCCAGATGAGCTGTGGGGTAGAACATGGAGGGAAAAGAGCCCCTAGGCTTGGGGCAAGGGGATCTAAGGGTAAGAGATACTATCCACATCATCTGAATCCTTTCTAAGTGCTCCCAATGCTGTTTGTGTAGTGATGACAGGAAGAGAGGTGAGGGCCTGCATAGGGTTAGGATGCCCTAGCCCTATTTCCTTGCAGTTCTCAGGTGATGAGTAAAGTCCTGGTACCTGGATGAGTTGTAAAATTGTCTACCTCCTTTGCGTTTGTGGGATAGCACTGGACTTGCTGTAGTTTCTTGAACAAACAGGCTCTTGCTATTTTGCATGTGCCCCTCAGCTAGTGATCTCCAAACACTTTAAGAATGAGTCCTCTGCAAAGTTGGTATGGAATGTATCTCAATCCCATGTTACAGCAAGGGCAATGAACGTGGCAGAGGTCACATAGCAGGGCTGGGAATACCCGGCTGCAGGCCTGAAGCCCTAGCCCTTGGTCTAACCACCAGATCAGGCCTCCCAAAGCAATTCACAGATCTACAGAATTTAGTTTTGTTGCAGTTTGAACCACTAAAGATGAAATGGGTCATTTTAGTGGGGTTTGAAAAGGATTTGTCAAAGGGTGGCCCTGCTTGGAGCCCAGGACTAGTATGCCTGCCTCACTTTCCCCTGAAATAGTCCTTAAAGACTTTCCAAATGTGCATAACCCTTGCAGGGTTAATTTATTACAAGAAACCACCACAGGAGACCAGAATTCCCCAGCACAGTCCAAAGTGTATCTGCAACACACCAAGTATAGTGCTGGTCTCTCCATGACAGCTCTTGTGTCTCATCACACCTCATGCCCAGCCTTGAGCCCTATCTGGCTCTGAATGAGCCAGCTTATCCTGTTGCTGCCTTCAGCCTTCTCCAGTGCAGGAAGGGTAGCAGGCCCAGCCCCTCCATTGGCTTCCTGACACTTCCTTCTCCCTCTCCAAGGAGGGTCTGGAGTAAGCATTTCCTGATTGGTTGCTTACAATGCATATAACCAGGTGCACTGTATTTTGAAGGTTATACCGAAATGGTTGACTTGTGGTCTGCTGAGGAGAAGTTAGGCTGTGCTTATGTTAAATCATCAGCTGGTATCTAGAATGTGCCTGCTTCTGGTATTTAGGTCCTTAGAGAGTGATCTGGTGCTGGTAAAACTGCCTCACATCCTGCCTGCTCTACAGATAATAGATCAGACTTGCTTGTAGCAGCCCCTGGTGGACAAGTGGTCCTGCAGGCCTCCAGCTGAGAGGGGTAACAGGTAGATGCACTACAGAAAATGTACACCTGAAACCCATGAGGTAGATCTGGCCAGGGCTGCCTAATGCACTGAGCCAGGTGCTGTGAGGTCCTACTTTCTAGGGGAAGCACTGGTGCAGAACCAGGGATGGGTCTGTTCTCTGCAGGATGCAAACCTCCACGTAGACAGGGTCCCTGAGCACCTTCACCACAGGGTAATCTCTCTCTGGAAGATAAGATCTGTAGCTCATGTCTGTGGGGGAGAGGGCAGAGCTGAGATGCCTGTGGCCCTTCAGGGGGGATGGGTTCTCTGTGCTGGAGTCAAAGGGGCTGCCTACCTGTGGCGATGTGCAGCTCAAGCCAAAGGGGTCCTGCCTGGGTGACTGGAGCAGGTGTGGAGGGCAAGACTACCTCGACCTGGACTGGCAGGAAGTCACTGGTGTTGTAGATGCAGCGAGCATGGAGGCTGCACAGGAGAGAGCAGAGGGAGGAGGGCATGCTCAATAAATTCAGATTGAGCTAATACTGCTTCTGGCAGTGACCTTATTAGCACTTCAGACAAGCAGGGGCAGGCCCTATCAGTACTTGGATGGGAGACATCCAAGGATGCCAGTACATCAACTCGGATGTTCTTTACGACTCAGGGGCTCAGCAGGAGTGTCTGAGCATGGCCACATGGGGGCCTTCTCAGACAGGCTAGAAGCACCTGCTCACTTGTAGTCAAATCTCATTCCTGGCATATCAAGTGTCATGAACAGAGGGTACTTCTGGTCTGCCTCCCTAGATGAGCCCATTACAGCAGTTGTTTCTATATGCTGTTAGCTAGGTGGTGCACTGCATCTCAGAAAAGGGTTAGCTCACTTCAGAAGATGGCTTCGACTGCAAGATGCTTGGGAAACCTTCTGGACAGGAGAGGCTGTTGAAGTGGGGAATTGTGGGATCACAGTATCTCACTAGTCAGTGAGGCAGCCTATTCCCTTCCCCTAGGGATATGGGAAGGTTAGAGTTACTTCTCTAACACCATCCCTTCAAGCATGGAGCAGGCCAACTTACACTAAGATGCTGTCCTGGGTGATGGAGCCATCTGGCCCAGTCTGAATGTCAATGCCTGAGATCAGCTAGTTCTCATAGATCAGTTTGTCCTCAGTCACCTGGCAGAGTTGAGACATAAGGTGGGTTAGTCCCCCAAAACCCTGAGCAAAGCACTCACCCTGGCTTCCACAGGGAGTGTCCTCACCTGGACTGTGGTGCCACACTGCATGAGGGGGAAGTGGAAGATCACAAAAGCCTCTGTCATCCTGATGGGAATCTCACCCTGTCTGGGCATAGGCTAGCTGGACACTATTTAGGATGATGGGGTGATCAGACATGTCCCTGGAGACCACCAGAATGAAGTGACCATCCACGAGCCACTGAACAGTGACTAACACAAGGGAGCAGGTTAAGTACAGAGGCCTTAGAGAAATAGATTTGGAACACTATGGGGCAGGAGTCCTGGATCCCACCCTGGTTTATATAGTGATTGTTAAGCATCAGTATTTCATATTCCTTGTAGGGTAGCAGCTTATATCTGTCAAGAATCAGCAGAGCTCTTGAAGCAGGTTCCAGGCCCTACTAACTCACAATGCAACCCTATGGAGCTAGAAAATGGGGTTCCTCTGCTAGTTAGGTAGCAACAGAATGTGTGTTGTTTAGGATCTCTATATACACACTGGCTGTTTCTCAGCCTCAACTCTGTGGATGCCAGGCTGTGCTCCCTGGCTGCTCTCTTCTGCCACACACCTTTGGTGGTATTAGTCTTGCTTTACTCAAGACAGATCTGAAGAGCAGATGAGAGAGACCATGCTCTGGGAAGTAACTCATTCTGCATGTGACTGGCCCTCACTGCAACCCTGAGTAAGAGGTACATGATAGTAGTTTCCACTTGAGACAGCAGTCCTAGAGCAGCAGCTAAATCCCAGCCTAGTTCACCACATTAATAGGTGGTGACCAATCAAATCTGAGATTATATTACCAGGCTTCACAGGACAGAGAAGGGCTCCATGTGTCAACACAAGGCCAGGTCTCTTACCTGTGTTGCCATAGTAGCAGGGGGTAGAGAGGTCAGTCTCATAACAGCAGCCAGCCTGGAAGCAAGCAGCTTGACCTGGGGCGTCTGCACAAGGAATCTTCCTAGCCACTACATGGCACTGCTCCTGTGTGAGATGGGCCCCTAGAACAGCAGGGTGTGGATTAAGGAGAGCTGGAGATCCTCTGAAGGGATTGCAGTTAGTCCTACCCAAAATCCTTTAGATCCATCAAATTTAGCCATTTGTGCGCTCCATTATTCCAGCTGCCAAATCACCGGATACTCCTCCCACCCCTTCAAATAGCCCTCTACTCCAGATAATCATTGCAGTATCCTTACACCACAGGTTACCTCAAACCACCATGTACTCAGAGCCCCATGCCAGGCCTCACAAGTATGAGATGTGGCCGGTCATCTTCTTGGCAAAAAGCAGGCACAAGTGACAGAATTTCTCATGTGAACTCATGTTCCTTTTCTACTGGCTAGCGTGGTCGTGGGAGAGAAGAGCCACATGACAAACCCCTGAGACATGACCACTATCAATTTTAACAATATATCAGCTGTGAGAAGGAACATTTCCAGTGAAGGCCACCACACAAAATGACATACCTATGTTGATTGGTGGAAGATAGATCTGGGCACCGGGCGCACCAGGCCCGGCTGCGGCATGTAGCACATGGTCTCCTCTGGGGAGGAGTCACATTCAGTGGGCTTGGGGCAGCTCATGTTCACATCATAGGTGGCAGCAATGGCCCTGATGCTCAGCAGTTCCTCCACTCGGACCTGCAGCTGGTTACGCCCATCCTGCAATAAAGAGACACCAATCAGAATTGTGGCATAACAGACTTTCTGTAGGCGCTAAGCACAGCAGCCCCCAGCTGCACAGGCTGCTGTGACAACAGGTATGGACCCATCTACAGCTTCTGTAGTTGCTCAGGTACACTGGGGTGAGGCGCGCCAACCGCCCTCACCTTCTTATGGACATGGCAGCCATTGTAGCCAGCCGAGAAGATCATCACTCCTTGCTCACCAGATGTGACCAATGGAGACAAATGGAGCAGTTGGTAACTTCAAAGGGTGTCCCAAACTCATCTGTGGAGAGAGTCATACAGGTCATGGGTAAGGAAGAGTTAAAGCCCTTGATGAAGCTTAGCCAGGTAGCCATGTTTGGAACAGTGACCGTGGTTTGTCACATCCTTCAGTTTAGTGGAGTTTAGCATGGTGGTAAGCAGCTCCAAAGGTACAGGATGGCCCTCATTTACCAAGTCTGACCTACAGCCAGGAGTGCTGAGAGTGGCCTAGCCAGGCCAGGCCATCCCACACTAGGTCATGACAACAGTGAGGTGAGGCCCACAGAGGCCACAGGATTCAGGTGTCTGGAGCTCAGAGGGCTGAGTTACACCAGAGCTTGGGATACCCAGCCACATTTTGCTATGTCCTTTTACAGTCTCCCCCCCCCCCCCCAGCATGATTCCCGATTTACCCTTTGCTATTTTTTGGGTCACGGTCAGCAGGCTGTTGTGAGGAAAACTTAGCTACCTGGATTCAACTGTTAGGGCTAACTCCAGTCTTTTCTCCAGGGGACAGAAACCACAGACTCTCACTTCAGGAGACCAGGGTTCTCAACATTTGAGGGTAACAGCCAGGCCACCAAGAAGCACTAGAGTAGGACCTTCTTTTTCCCCTTCCTAAAGTTCTCATTACATACTGTAGAAGTAAGAGGTTTCCACAGGAGACCCATAAAACCCTCCTGCATGTCTAAGAGGACAGACAACCAGGAGGCTTTTCAGCTTTCTTAAGAAGCAGCCAGGCAGCTACTTACCCACAACTTTGAAGCGGACGGTGCGGCCCTGGCTGGGAAAGACCAGCAGCTGCATCCCATAGTCTCCACAATCATACTCATGTTGCAAGACAGAGAAGCTGACCCTGTGGAAGTCCCCCTGCCCAAGGGCTATCCTTAGGGACCAGAGCAGCACTAAGCCCACAAAATACCTACAGCTCAGCCCCATGGCTGAAAGTGCTAAGAAAGAAGCCTTGCTCAACAGCCACTTCACATCAATAGGGAATCTGTGGGACTGGGGCTTTCTAGGGTGAGTGGTGTGGAAGGGGCGGGGTGTGAATCAGATGAGTAGAGAGGCAGCACCTGGGGAGCTGCCTGCTGCTGGGGAGGGACCGGGTGAAAAGTGCAAAGCTCAGGGTGAAAAGTCCCATGGTAACTGATGTTTTATTTCAAGCTGCATCTCCTGGAAAGCTGGAGCTTCAAGAAAAGCACAACGTATTGCATCACGCACAATAACCTGATGAGAGTTGGTAACTCTGTCTCTGCTTCTTCCCCACTTCCCTGTTGTGTTGTGAACACTGGGGCGGAGGGGCATCGGTGGAGGAATATAAAACTTATTCAAAGATGCTTTACCTTTGCAACAGGCAAGGTATTTAGAGAAACTGCTCCTGTGACTGGGGAATGGAGAATGGGGCCCTGAGCCTGATGCTAGCAGCTGCCAAACACGCCTCCCCCACAGCTCTGCTAGTGTAACATTACATGTCATACCTTTGGACGGATCAGGCCTGCTCAGTGCTGAGTAGGGGATCTGTGGGCAAAACCCAGGAGGTTCAGGAAACAGTGGTGTTTCACTAGGAGTCACTGCGTTCTTTCTGAGTCCATGTTGAAACAGGGCTCTGGCATGGTGCCAGGGGCTGATGGAGGTGCCACTGTTCTGCTGAGGTGTGCAACTGAGGCCCATGATTGTTAATGATTTTATAGCTCTTTAAGATTAAGGGGGTTAGCCCTGGTGGCCTGTGCAGAGTCCAAGTTCGGAGTGAAACTAGTCAAAAAGCAGGGAGGCCTCATACCAGGCCTTGAAGAAACCTAACCTGGCCAAGTATGGAGCTCCACAGAACGAGGCAGGCCTCAGCCTGAGCTATTTGAAACCTGAGGATGGGACGCAAGGACACCTCAATAGGCTTGGGCCTCTTGAGCTTCTCTTGGCTGGTGACTTTCCTAGGCTCCCTCTGTCTTTTTCTCATGGCACTGCTAACCCTCAGTACGTCCACAGTACAAAATTATTTCAAAATTATTCTATTCAACTTTTCGGAAGCTATTTTATACGTTCGGTCTTCTGTGTCCCCACTAAAGCGCGTGAATTTGCGTCCACATTACCATGCTAGCATCGAATGTCGGAGCGGTGCACGGTGAGTAGCTCGCCCACAGTTCCCGCAGTCCCTGCCACCCATTGGAATTCTGGGTTAAGCTCCCAGCGCATGATGGGGCAAAAACATTCTGGCGGGTGTTTTTGGGTGTGTGTTGTCAGAAAGCTATGGCAGACAATCGTTTCGTGCCTTTTTGGCGTGCAGACGCCATACTGCTTTCAGCAGATGGTGCACCGCTGCTCTCCTGCTACGATGAATCCACCTCTCCAACTCAACTGTGCTCGGCCATCGTGAACCGAGCAGCACAGCTTCTGCTGCCGCTCTGCTCTCCTACGTTTCGCGCCCTTTTTCCAGCATTACCCGTGCAAGCGCTATAACCATGGAGCCCGATCAGATCTCTGCTGCAGTTTTGACCATTGTAAATACCTCGCGCATTATCCAGCAGTATGTGCAATACCTGCAAAACCGGGCGAGGAAGTGATGACAGCGCGATTACTATACTGATGAGGACATGAACACAGACGGCACGGCATGTGGCGATTGGGAGATCATGGTGCTGTTGAGCCAGGTTCATGCTGTGGAATGCCGATTCTGGGCCTGGGAAACAAGCACAGACTGGTGGGACCGCATAGTGTTGCAGGTATGGGATGATTCCCAGTGGCTACGAAACTTTCGTATGCCTAGGGCCACTTTCATGGAACTTTGTGACTTTCTGTCCCCTGCCCTGAAGCGCAAAGACACCAAAGTGAGAGCAGCCCTCACAGTTGAGAATCATAGAATATCAGAGTTGGAAGGGACCTCAGGAGGTCATCTAGTCCAACCCCCTGCTCAAAGCAGGACCAATCCCCAACTAAATCATCCCAGCCAGGGCTTTGTCAAGCCTGACCTTAAAAACTTCTAAGGAAGGAGATTCCACCACCTCCCTTGGTAACGCATTCCAGTGTTTCACCACACTCCTCGTGAAAAAGTTTTTCCTAGTATCCAACCTAAACCTCCCCCACTGCAACTTGAGACCATTACTCCTTGTTCTGTCATCTGCTACCACTGAGAACAGTCTACATCCGTCCTCTTTGGAACTCCCTTTCAGGTAGTTGAAAGCAGCTATCAAATCCCCCCTCATTTTTCTCTTCCACAGACTAAACAATCCCAGTTCCCTCAGCTTCTCCACATAAGTCATGTGTTCCAGTCCCCTAATCATTTTTGTTGCCCTGTGCTGAACTCTTTCCAATTTTTCCACATCCTTCTTGTAGTGTGGGGCCCAAAACTGGACACAGTAATCCAGATGAGGCTCACCAACGTCGAATAGAGGGGAACGATCACGTCCCTCGATCTGCTGGCAATGCCCCTACTTATACATCTCAAAATGCCATTGGCCTTCTTGGCAACAAGGGCACACTGTTGACTCATATCCAGCTTCTTGTCCACTGTAACCCCTAGGTCCTTTTCTGCAGAACTGCTGCCGAGCCATTCGGTCCCTAGTCTGTAGTGGTGCATGGGATTCTTCCATCCTAAGTGCAGGACTCTGTACTTGTCCTTGTTGAACCTCATCAGATTTCTTTTGGCCCAATCCTCTAAATTGTCCAGGGTCCTCTGTATCCTATCCCTACCCTCCAGCGTATCAACCTCTCCTCCCAGTTTAGTCATCTGAAAACTTGCTGAGGGTGCAATCCACACCATCCTCCAGATCATTTATGAAGATATTGAACAAAACCGGCCCAAGGACCGACCCTTGGGGCACTCCACTTGATACCAGCTGCCAACTAGACATGGAGCCATTGATCACTACCCGTGGAGCGTGACAATCTAGCCAACTTTCTATCCACCTTATAGTCCATTCATCCAGCCCATACTTCTTTAACTTGCTGGCAAGAATACTGTGGGAGACCGGGTCAAAAGCTTTGCTAACATCAAGGAACAACACATCCACTGCTTTCCCCTCATCCACAGAGTCACTTATCTCATCGTAGAAGGCAATTAGATTAGTCAGGCATGACTTGCCCTTGGTGAATCCATGCTGACTGTTCCTGATCACTTTCCTCGAAGCGAGTGGCCATTGCCCTGTGGAAGCTTGCAACGCCCCACAACTACCGGTCAGTCAGGAATCAGTTTGGAGTGGGGAAATCTACTGTGGGGGTTGCTGTGCTGCAAGTAGCCAACGCAATCATTGACCAGCTGCTATCAAGAGTAGTGACTTTGGGAAACGTGCAGACCATTGTGGATGGCTTTAATGAGCTGGGGTTCCCTAAGCGTGGCGGGTGACAGACGGAACACAAATCCCCATCTTGGTCCCGGAACACCGGGGCGCCCAGTCCATAAACTGCAAGGGGTACTGTTCCATGGTTCTGCAAGCACTGGTGGATCACAAGGGATGTTTCACCGACATCAACGTGGGATGGCCGAGAAAGGTGCATTACGCTTGCACCTAAGGAACTCTGGTCTGTTTGAACAGCTGCAGGAAGGAACTTACTTCCCAGACCAGAAAATTACTCTTGGGGATGTTGAAATGCCTATAATTATCCTCAGGGACGCAGCCTACCCCCTAATGCCATGGCTCATGAAGCCGTACACAGGCACCCTGGACAGTAGTAAGGAGCAGTTCAACTCTAGGCTGAGCAAGTACAGAATGGTGGTAGAATGTGCATTTGGACGTTTGAAAGTGCGCTGGCGCAGTTTACTGACTTGGTTAGATCTCAGCACAACCAATATTCCAATTGTAATTGCTGCTTGTTGTGTGCTCCACAATATCTGTGAGAGTAAGGGGGAAGACATTTATGGTGAGGTGGGAGGTTGAAGCAACTTGCCTGGTGGCCAGTTTCACACAGCCAGACAACAGGGCGATTAGAAGAGCGCAGCAGGGCACGCTGCACATTAGAGAAGCTTTGAAAGCCAGTTTCATGAGCGGCCAGGGTACGGTGTGAGAGTTGCGGTTGTTTCTCTTAAAGTTACCCACCCCCGTGTGTATGTATATATATATGAAAGGAAATAAAGTCACCGTTGTTTAAAAAATGTTCTTTATTATTTGTTGCACAAAACATTGAGAGAAATCAGAAGCTAGAGGGGGGTATTGGGTTAGGTGGGTGGAGGAGGAGGAGGGAAGGATAAGTCCAGAAACCAAATCAAAATTTAGGATATGCTAGCTTTCTGCTGCTTGTGCAATCCCCTGGGGTTGACTGTGTTGGTCCCCGTAGCCTCCCCTCCCATGTTCTTGGGCATCTGGACGAGGAGGCAATAGAACTTGAAGAGGAGGGAGGATGGTTATTCAAGGGCGTCAGCGGCGCAGTCTGTGGTCTTGCTTCCTTTCCCGCATTAGATCCACCATACAGCAGAGCAGGTCAGTTTACTCCCATGACTGTGAAGCAGGCCTTTTCTGTCAGTGGAAAATCATCCCTCACCTTCAGTGTCTGGAAGAAACCCCACGCAATGCCATTTTATATATGTTCAGAACTGGCCTTTCAGTAGGCTACTGAGGCCTCCCTTCTTCTTCACCCTACCTTTAGAATTAGGGATAGCCAGGGTTTTCCGTTTAAAGATTTTAATAGGCAGCAATAGCAAAAAGACAGAAGTTACCCCCTTGTGTCTGAAACTTGTTCTTCTGCTGCCACCCTATTCTTTTGGCTCCAGGGTAGTTCGGTTAGCTAAGCTCCCCTCTCCATCACTACAGTCCTGGAAAGCACATAACCCGCCCCCCTCCCCCACTGTCCATCAACCAGTACTGATGCCCAGTTTTGCATCATTTAAATACACCGTTGGGTTGTTGGAGGAAACAGCTTATTGCTATTGTTGTATCCTGGCACAGATCGGTGCTGGCAATCCCGATGCAAACATTGTAGCTTGCACCATTCCCTGTGGATTATATCCGGTACCCTAAGGCAATCATGTGTCTTACTTCTGGGCCAAGATGATACCAAGTCTTTCATGTGCAAGATGTGACAATGCAATCAGCATAGACAGTCATTTAGCTGGTAGAAAGAAAGGCACAGGCACCCATCCAGTTGCATGCAACTTGTATCTCCAGTGTTGCGTTATTCCTTATAGTTAGCTGTCCGCTGCCAGTGTTGATCTTTCAGGGAACCCCCTCTCTCTTCTTTCATAGACTTTAAGGCCAGAAGGGACCATCCTGGTCATTTAGTCTGACCTCCTACGCATTACAGGCTACAGAACCTCACCCACCCACTCCTGCAATAGACCCATGACCTCTGTCTGAGTTACTGATGTCCTCAAATAATAAATATAAAGACAAAACTAAACAGAATCCCCCATTTACATTAGTTTAAACCTGCAAGTGACCCCGTGCCCTGTGCTGGAGAGGATGGCAAACCCCCACCCACAGGGTCTCAGACATGGGGGAAATTCCTTCCCAATCCCCAAAATGGTCACCAACTAGATACCTTGGGGAAAGAATTCTCTATAGTAACTCAGAGCCCTCCCCATCTAGTGTCCTAGTCTCCAGCCCCTGGAGATATTTGCAGCTAGCAGTCACAGATCAGCCATGTGCCATTGTAGGCAGTCTCATCCTACCATCCCCTCCATAAACTTATCAAGCTCAGTCTTGAAGCCAGTTAGGCTTTTGCCCCCCGCCCCCTTTGAAAGGTTGCTCCACAACCTCACTCCTCTGCTGGAGAGAAACTTTTATTTAATCTAGAGCCTAAACTTCTTTATGGCCAGTTTATATCCATTTGTTCTTGTGTCCACAGTGGTGCTTATGTTGTTAATTCCTCTGTGATAGTTATCCCTCTGCTGCAGTTGGAGAGAGCATTCATCACTCTCTCTCCTCAGCCTTCTTTGGGTTAGGCTAAATAGAAAGTATTTCAGTCTCCTCTCCTAAGTGAGGTTATCCATTCCTCTGGACATCCTCGTAGCCCTTCTCCAGATCTGGTGCAGTTGGAATTCATCTTCCACATGGGACCACCACAACTGCATACAGTATTCCAGATGAGGTCTCACCAGTGCCATGTATGATGGTACTAGCACTTCCCTGTCTCTACTGGAAATACCTCACCTGAGTATCCCATGACTGGTTTAGCCTTGTTCCCAGCTGTAGCACAGTGAAATCGCAGAGTCAATCTGTGATCAAGCAATACACCCAAGTCTTTCTCCGTTGCTTCTAGTGGATAAGTGCCCAGCTTTCAGCAAAAATTCTCCTCGTTAGCCCCCAAGTACAGAACTTAAGCACAGAAGCAAAGGCCTTTACAACTACAGCACGATCTTTATACTACCTTGAAATTTTAGCAAATGGCAAATTCGTTGCCTTGTGCCTGTAAGCCACCAGGCTTCAATTCGTTATTGTGCCAAGCCATGCGGCAATGCTTTTTACAGAGTAACAAAAGCATGATCCCTGCTGTCATCCTCTTCCAGTCCAGGACTCCGACTTGCAACACTCCATTTTGGGACGCAGGAGTAGCCAGTCAGGCAGAGCAGGGACTCAAACCACGTCTCCTAGATCTCAGGAGAGTGCCCATGCATTTCTAGGATACACATGCCTTTCGGCTTTTTCCATGAGGAGTTTTGAGGCATTGGTTTTGCCTACTGCAGAATGAAAGTTGACATTTAATGAAAAGTTTGTGTTGCTTGGCCTGCCCTCAGCATGTGCTTAACTCCATGCATGGATGAAGTCATTACACATGCACGTTCAGTGTCTGCAGGATCAGGTCCCACAGCAGGCAACCCTAGAAGATAGTAGTAGAGGGGTTAGAACAGTTACACCACGTTAGCGTGACTGGCCCTGTGGGTTCTACAGTAGGTGGAGGGTGTTGACATGGTAGGAGCAGTGGGAGAGAAGATTTTAGCTGTTGGAAGGGGATTTGGAGAGGAGCTGGAGGGCTGTAGTTTCCCCAGGTGAGATGGAAGGAAACTAATGCAAATGGAGAAGGGTAGAATGCCGTGTAGACAGAGGCGAGGGTGTAGATGTAGCCGAGGTAGCTTTGGCCTAGCCAGATCAAGCAGTAGAGCAACAGCAGCACAGGCTACCCACGGGAGTGCGACCCAGAGGCCCAGGTAGTCTTGTATAGTCCATGCTTCCACTACTGTTATTGCAACTCGCTTGATGAAAGCTCGCTCATTTACGTCCGTGTGTGCACACTACAGCCACACTTTGGAATGCCCCATAGATATAGCCTACGTGTCAAGAAGCAGAAGAT
This sequence comes from Dermochelys coriacea, assembly GCF_009764565.3. Lineage (NCBI taxonomy): Eukaryota > Metazoa > Chordata > Testudines > Dermochelyidae > Dermochelys > Dermochelys coriacea. The sequence goes on along the minus strand of NC_050073.1, from coordinate 10,345,864 downwards.
ACAGCTGGGATCTCCCCCATAAGTTGTAAGGCAGGATGCTTAAGGTCTTGAAGCACCAGGTTTCCCAGTCACTAAACACAAGGGGGAAATCTTCACCACCCCTGTAAGCTAGGGGCTGGCCACAGCCCCCACAGAAGACACGAGAGTTTCTAGTTACCAGACTTAGGCTCGTCCCCGGGCTTGCTCACATGGACTTCACGGTAGATTGGCAAGAACCAGTAGTTCTTACTGTGTGCCCAGTGGAGTTAGAATCTAGCTCTTCACAGGAAAATTAGCCAAAAAGTCTCTAGTTCGGCTGACTGGCTACCCCTCCCCCCCATAGGGCCCCAGGAGACAAGACAACGTCACTTGATTTACCTTGTCTAGTGCTAGCTTGCAGTCTTCTTCCTGTCCTCTATGCCACATCCTATTCTGGTGTCTATCCCTGCAGAGAGGTCTGTTCTGCTGCTGAATGGGGAAAAGCTACAAGGCCAGTAGTGGACCCCTGGCCTCAGCAACTGCTGTTCCCTCCCCCAGAGGGACACATGCTACCACAAGACATTAGAGCAGTCCAGAGACTTTATTTCTGCCCCCCCCCCCCATTTCACAGTCATTTGCCTTGGAAGATTTGGGACCTTGCCATCCAGTTGCTTCTCCTACAGAGTAGTGTCACAGTAACGAGAGAAACCACAGCCACCAGTGAGAGCATGGCCAGAAGCATCAGGGTCAGGTCCAGTCTCGAGACAGGGTCTGGAGGAGGAGGAGGAGGGGAGGTTAAGACACTCCAGATTTGTGGAGGGTCTAAAGTGTGGAGACGACACCTGGACTTCCCTGCCCCGGTAGTGCTCCCCCTACCGCTTAGGCCAGCCTTCATCAGAAAGATACTTGAATTGTCAACTCACTTTTTAGATTGTGAGTCAGCACCACCATCCCATTGATTGCCCTCTATTGGATGGCTGAGGCAATGCTAGCCCCAGTGCATTGAGTGCCATGGAGGCTCAGGGCATACAAATCACCATTGAGGTGCTAAAGTGTCGTCCCCCCCTCCCCCCCAAGTTGGCTGGTTTTTGAGACATCCTATGAATGTCCAAAGAATAAGGAAATAACCCAACATTGGCCCACTCATAGGAAGCACTCACAGGGGTGGTGTTAGCCAGCATTAGCTTACATATGGATCGTCAAGGAGTGACTTCTGCATGTAGCCCCCCCATGAACATTTATATTAGAACCCCCTAGACAGCATTGACTTGCACAGTAATCTGGAATACAGCAAGATGTCAGTTGTCCTACGAGGGGTTAACAGAAAACTCACCCTTGTTCTCATAGACGTGTTCTCTCCACAGCTCTGGGCTCTCCTGGAAGATCACAGGGCCATGAGAACTCACCAGGTCCTGGGGCTCTCCTGTCCCATTGTCAATATCCAGAAACCGGCGGCCTCCTGGGAGATGGAATGGAGAGTTAGGGAGCTGTCCATCCAGGGCCCTCTGGTTGCGAGTGTGCATCATGTGATGAAATGCAGCGTCACCATGGACTCAGCCATGAGCCCTTACAGGCCTCCTGACAGGTTGTGGTACCAGGTATTAGATCTTCATGAATTGCTTATTTGAAGCGTGGGAGAAGATGGGAAGAAAGGCCATTTCATCATCAGGAGTAGCAGACACTCCACTCTCCAGAGGCAGTTTCTAGTATGGTCTCCTATATAGGGCAGGTGTAGGAGATTAGGCCATTTACCTCTTAGCGTTAGCCCATCATACCCTAGCTAGTGCTACAGTACATGGTAGAGGTACATAAGGAGCTGGGCTGAACTCCTTCCAGTCAGTATATAGCACAGGGCTGGGCAAACCTTTTGGCCTGAGGCCAATATTAGCATTGCAAAACTATATGGAAGGCCAGGTAGCGAAGGCTGTGCCTCCCCAGACAGCCTGGCTCCCTCCCACTTCCTGCCCCCGACTGCCCACCTCAGAACCCCCCCCCCGCCCCCAACTCCTTGTCTCCTGACTGCCCCCTCCCAGGACCCCTGCCCCTAACTGCCCCCTGGGACCACACCCCTATCCAACCCGCTGCTCCCCGACAGCCCCCACCGGACTCAGATGGGGGATCCAATGCCCCGACTGCCCCCTGAGCCTCTGCCCAATCCAACCAGCCCCTGTGCCCCCCAGGACCCTCAGCCCCTTATCAAATCCCAACCCCCTTATGATGCTGCTCAGAGCAGCGGGAGCTCACAGCCCTACTGGAGCAGAGTGCTGGAGGCGTGCTGAGGCTGCGAGGGAGAGGGACAGTACGGGAGTGGCCGGGGGCTAGCCTCCCCGGCTGGGAACTCAGGGGCCGGGCACAATGGTCCTGCGGGCTGTATTTCGCCCACCTCTGATATAGCAGGACAGGCAGATCTCTGTTCACTACGAGTCCTCTGGTATTTGGGAGGGGAGCTTGTAGAAACCCACATGGATTTCAGACCACTGGTGTCCGGATGAAGCCACTCTCACTTACTTGTGGCAGCTCCTGATGGGCACATGGTCCTGCAGGGCTCCAGCCGGGAGGGGTAGCAAGCAGAGGCGCTACAGTAAATGTACACCTAAAATCCACATAAGTGAGAATAGAGTTAGTGAGTGACTGGCCAGTGCTGCTAGGAGCCAGGAAGTAGATCCACAGCCATCCGTTTGGTTGTGCACGTGCAGCGCCTCAGCAGAGACAATTTGAAGGTCAGAACCTGACTAAAATAGGAGCTCCTGCCCCTGCACTCAGACGTCCCCCTCCTCACCCCCTTTATATGCAGGCCCCTTCTCACCTCTCCGACAAGCACCACTGGGGAAGCGGAGTCCACAAAGGCAAAGGTGGAGAGGACGAAGCGCTGGTGGTGAGTCGGGAAGGGCAGCTCTGATGAGGCAGGGCCCACGGGCACAAGCTGGGTTCTGTAGTTGTCTCCCAGGAACGGGCACCTGGGAGCAAGGCATGAGAGAATGGTGGACCAAGGAAACTGCCTTCCTCCTCCCCAAGCCATGCTCCCCCTCCAACCCAGCCACTCACCCGTCCACCAGGATGGGCCACTGCGGCTGCTGCAGGGGGTTAGCGCTTGGGGTGGCCCAGCACTGGTGCAGAACGAGAACCAGGGATGGGTCTGTTCTCTGCAGGATGCGAACCTCCATGTAGACAGGGTCCCTGAGCACCTTCACCACAGGGTAGTCTCTCTCCGCGAGATAGGATCTGTAGCTCAGGTCTGTGGGGGAGAGGGCAGGAGGAGAGCAGAGCTGAGACACCTGTGGTTCTTCAGGGGGATGGGATCTCAGTGCTGGAGTGAGGGGTCACCTACCTGTGGCGATGCGCAGCTCAAGCCGGAGGGGTCCTGCCTGGGTGACTGGAGCAGGTGTGGGGGGCAAGAAGACCTCGACCTGGACTGGCAGAAAGTCACTGGCATTGTAGATGCAGCGAGCATGGAGGCTGCACAGGAGAGAGCAGAGGGAGGAGACAGGGGCTGATGCTCTGTGAATTCAGATTGAGGCCACGCTGTTTCTGATAGTGACCTTATTAGTGCTTGAGACAAGCAGGGTCAGGCCCCATCAGTGTTTGGATGGGAGACATCCAAGGATGCGAGCGTATCAACCCTTTTAGCATCTCAGATGTTCTGCCCTACAACGCAGGGACTCAGCAGGAGTGCCTGAACACGGCCACAGGGGGGCCTTCTCAGACAGGCTAGAAGCACCTGCTCACTTGTAACAGGTTTCAGAGTAGCAGCCGTGTTAGTCTGTATTCACAAAAAAGAAAAGGAGTACTTGTGGCACCTTAGAGGCTAACAAATTTATTTGAGCATAAGCTTTCGTGAGCTACAGCTCACTTCATCGGATGCATTCGGTGGAAAATACAGTGGGGACATTTATACACACAGAGATCATACACACTGTAAGGAGAGTAAGGAGACTGAATTTAGCCGTATGGAGTGGAAATCTATCAACTTCATGACAAAAAGCTTGTACAGATACAGACAGACATCTTCCTCTCCAAATGCAAAGAGATGGACAACATACCAAGAGGACTGAAGGGAAAAAAATCCATTACAATCTGCATACCACACAGACTATGCCAACAGCTTGTGCCACACACTCTCAAAGAAACTGCGGAACCACCTGGTCAACATCCTCTACAGCAAACCGGGAAAGATTACGAATGAGCTCTCAAAACGGGATACTCTCATAAGAGCCAACCTTCCACACAAACTTCCTCATGGCTGGACTTTACAAAAAGTAGACAAGCCATCTACAACACACTTGTCCTTTTTCTCTTGTAGAGAAGCAGGACACTAAACTCTTGAAACTACTACATGCCACAAGGGGCCACAACAGAGGTTCCCTTATCCCACCCAGCAATATTGTTCATCTGTCCAACTATACTCTTAGCCCAGCAGAAGAATCTGTCCTATCTCGGGGCCTCTCCTTTTGCCCCTCCACCCCCACGAACACGATACAGTTCTGTGGTGACCTAGAATCCTATTTGACGTCTCCGACTCAAGGAATATTTCCAACACACCTCTAACCAACGTATTAACCCACAAGGACCTTCCTACCAACGCTACAAAAAGAAGGATTCTGGGTGGACTCCTCCTGAAGGTCGAAACAACAGACTGGACTTCTCCATAGAGTGCTTCCGCCGACGTGCACGGGCTGAAATTGTGGAAAAGCAGCATCACTTGCCCCATAACCTCAGCCATGCAGAACACAATGCCATCCACAGCCTCAGAAACAACTTTGACATCATAATCATAAAGGCTGACAAAGGAGGTGCTGTCGTCGTCATCATCATGACTAGGTCGGAATATGAACAAGAGGCTACTAGGCAGCTCTCCAACACCGTTTTCTACAAGCCATTACCCTCTGATCCCACTGAGGGTTACCAAAAGAAACTACAGCATTTGCTCAAGAAACTCCCTGAAAAAGCACAAGAACAAATCTACACAGACACAGCCCTGGAACTCCAACCTGGGGTAGTCTAACCTGGAAATCCTGGACGCCCCATCATCTCAGGCATTGGCACCCTGACAGCAGGATCGTCTGGCTATGTAGACTCCCTCCTCAGGCCCTACGCTACCAGCCCTCCCAGCTATCTTCGAGACACCACTGACTTCCTGAGGAAGCTACAATCCATCGGTGATCTTCCTAAAAACACCATCCTAGCCACTATGGATGTGGAAGCCCTCTACACCAGCATGCCACACAAAGACGGACTGCAAGCCATCAGGAACAGTATCCCCGATAATGTCACAGCTAACCTGGTGGCCGAACTTGGTCCTCACCCATAACTATTTCACATTTGGGGACCATGTATACCTTCAAATCAGCGGTACCGCTATGGGTACCCACATGGCCCCACAGTAGGCCAACTTTTTTATGGCTGACTTAGAACAACGCTTCCTCAGCTCTCGTCCCCCAATGCCCCTACTCTACTTGCGCTACATTGATGACGTCTTCATCATCTGGACCCATGGAAAAGAAGCCCTTGAGGAATTCCACCAGAATTTCAACAATTTCCATCCCACCATCAACCTCAGCCTGGACCAGTCCACACAAGAGATCCACTTCCTGGACACTACAGTGCTAATAAGCGATGGTCACATAAACACCACCCTATATCGGAAACCTACTGACCGCTATTCCTACCTACATGCCTCCAGCTTTCATCCAGATCACACCACACGATCCACTGTCTACAGCCAAGCTCTACGATATAACCGCATTTGCTCCAACCCCTCAGACAGAGACAAACACCTACAAGATCTCCATCATGCATTCTTACAAGTGAAGAAACAGATTGACAGAGCCAGAAGAGTGCCCAGAAGTCACCTACTACACGACAGGCCCAACAAAGAAAACAACAGAAGGCCACTAGCCATCACCTTCAGCCCCCAACTAAAACCTCTCCAACGCATCATCAAGGATCTACAACTTATCCTGAAGGACGACCCATCACTCTCAGACCTTGGGAGACAGGCCAGTCCTGTCCTGTGCCAGTCCAGGACAGCCCCCCAACCTGAAGCAAATATTCACCAGCAACCACACACCACACAACAGAACCACTAACCCAGGAACCTATCCTTGCAACAAAGCCCGTTGCCAACTCTGTCCACATATCTATTCAGGGGACACCATCACAGGGCCTAATCACATCAGCCACACTATCAGAGGCTCGTTCACCTGCGCATCTACCAATGGGATATATGCCATCATGTGCCAGCAATGCCCCTGCCATGTACATTGGTCAAACTGGACAGTCTCTACGTAAAAGACTAAACGGACCCAAATCGAACGTCAAGAATTAGAACATTCAAAAACCAGTCGGAGAACACTTCAATCTCTCTGGTCACATGATTACAGACCTGAGAGTGGCGATCCTTCAACAACATAAAACCAGACTCCAACGAGAGACTGCTGAATTGGAATTAATTTGCAAACTGGATAAAATCAACTTAGGCTTGAATAGAGACTGGGAGAGGATGAGTCATTTCCCCATGTTATTTCTCTCCCCACCCCACCCTCCACTGTTTCTCAGACGTTCTTGTTAACTGCTGGAAACGGCCCACCTTGATCATCACTACAAAAGATTTTCCTCCTCCCCCCCCGCCCCCGGTAATAGCTCATCTTAAGTCATCACTCTCCTTACAGTGTGTATGATAAAACCCATTGTTTCACGTTCTCTCTCTCTCTCTGTGTGTATATATAAATAGATCTCCCCACTGTATTTTCCACCAAATGCATCCGGTGAAGTGAGCTGTAGCTCACGAAAGCTTATGCTCTAATAAATTTGTTAGTCTCCAAGGTGCCACAAGTACTCCTTTTCTTTTTTGCTCACTTGTTGTCACATCTCTCTTGGCAGCATTCTCAAGTTTGCCACCAACTGTTATCCAAGCTCTCTTTCCACCAACCCTGTAGTGAGTTATCCAGGTGGAGGCCTTCTCAGGTCAGACTGGCTGTGCCTACTTGTCATCATTGGAGATCACATAGCAAGTGGCATGTAGAATCATAAGATGAGGATTGGAAGAGCTAGTCCCACCCGCTGCTCAAAGCAGGACCAACCCCAACTAAATCATCCCAGCCAGGGCTTGGTCAAGCCAGGTATTCAGAACCTCTAAGGATGGAGATTCTGCCACCTCCCTAGGTGAGCATTCCAGTGCTTCACCACCCTCCTAGTGAAATAGTCCCATCCCACCCCCCAGTAGCCAACCTCGACCTCCCCCACTGCAGCTTGAGACCATTGCTCCTTGTTCGGTCATCTGCCACCACTGAGAACGGCCTAGCTCCATCCTCCTTGGAACCCCTTCAGGTAGTTGAAGGCTGCTATCAAATCCCCCCCCACACTCGTCTCTTCTGCGGACTAAACAAGCCCAGTTCCCTCAGCCTCTCCTCATGAGTCACGTGCCCTAGCCCCCTAATCATTTTTGTTGCCCTCTGCTGGACTCTCTCCAATTTTTCCACATCCTTTCTGTAGTGGGGGGACCAAAGCTGGACACAGTACTCCAGATGGGCCTCCCTAGTGCTGAATAGAGGGGAATCGTCACTACCCTCCATCTGCTGGCAGTGCTCCTACTAATGCAGCCCAATATAGTAGTAGCTTTCTTGGGAACAAGGGCCCACTGTTGATTCGTAGCCAGCTTCTCGTCCACTGTAATCCCCAGGTCCTTGTCTGGGGAACTGCTGCTTAGCCAGTCGGTCCCCAGCCTGTACCAGGGAATGGGATTCTTCCCTCCTAAGTGCAGGACTCTGCACTGGTCCTGATCGAACCTCGGATTTCTTTTAGCCCAATTTTCAATTTTTCCTAGGTCACTCTGGACCCTATCTACCTCTCCCCCCAACCTAGTGTCATCCATTAACTTGTGAGGGTGTAAGCCATCCCATCATCCAGATCATTAATGACGAACAAAACCAGCCCCAGGACCGACCCCTGGGGCATGCCGCTTGATACCAGCTGCCAACTAGACAGAGCTGTTGATCACTACCCGTTGAGCTTGACGATCTAGCCAGCTTTCGATCCACCTTTTGCCAGCAAGTTAAAGTAGTATGGGCTGGATGAATGGCGAGACTACTGTGGGAGACTGTATCAAACTTTGTTAGAGTCAAGGTATATCATATCCACAGAGCCAGCTCTCATCATAGAAAGCAATCCGGTTGGTCAGGCATGACTTGCCCTTGGCGAATCCATTTTGGCTGGTCCCGATCACCTTCCTCTCCTCCAAGTGCTTCAAAACGGATTCCTTGATGACCTGCTGCAGGATTTTTCCAGGGACTGAGGTGAGGCTGACCAATGTTGGCATTTGATGAGACAGTCAGCTGCACAGAGTGTCCTTCCCTTCACAAAGCAAGATTTTGCCCCATGCCCCATTAGGGATCAGGTGCATTGCCCCACACTCAGAAAAGGGGATGTCCCCGACTGCAGGGAATCCATACCTGTAGAACATCCCCCAAGTCCTTTGGTGCTCAGGAGAGGCTGTCGAAAGAGATTGATGGATCGGATCTTTGCCAGGGGAAGTATCTGGCCTCACGCTTGCACTGTGGAAGGGCTGAAGACTGCTCACCATCACTTCCTTGCTAGTCAATAGAGCAGGCCAACTTACATGAAGGTGCTGTCCCGGGTGATGGAGCCGTCTGGCCCAGTCCGGATGTCGATGCCAGAGATCAGCTGGTTCTCATAGATCAGTTTGTCATGGATCACCTGGAAGAGTGGAGACATGGGGCAGGTTAGTCCCCCAAGACCCTGAGCAGAGCACTCACCCTGGCTTCCCGTGGGTGTCCCCTCACCTGGACTGTGGTGCCGCACTGCATGAGGGGGAAGCGGAAGATCACAAAAGCCTCAGTCATCCTGATGGGGTCACACCCTGCCTGGGCATAGGCTAGCCGGACACTCTCCAGGATGATGGGGTGATCAGACACGTCCCTGGAGACCACCAGAACAAAGTGACCGTCCAGGAGGCACTGAACAGTGACTGCAACACAAAGGAGCAGGATTAAGTATACATGTTCCTGGTATAGGAATTGGGCAAGAGTTCCATGCCACACCACGGATGATAGATTGGAGAAGAGCCATGAGAAATATTAGAAACCAGGCCTTGTAGTGACCAAATTCTGTCTCTTTAGACAGAGAGAAGGTTAAGTATTTAAAGAAGGTGTAGATCGGAGAGCGAGGGTAGTTAGCCATTGGAATGGTTTGCCCAGGGTCATGGTGGATTCTCCATCACTGATAAGGCAAGACTGGATGTCTGCCAAGAGATCTGCTCTAGGAGTTATTTCAGGGAAATTCTATAGCTTGTGTTATATAGGAAATCAGACTAATGATCACAATGGTCCCTTCTGGCTTTGGAATCTATCAAATGAAGCCCCAGGGGGGTAAGTGGGTTTGCCTGACACAGCATGATTGCAGCTCATGTTGTGGAGGAACAAGACAAGCCGGCAGAGTTATCCATCGATCCGATGATGGAGCACCAGCCTGTACCGTCTGATGGTTCTTCCTCTGCCACCACACATTTAGTGTTTGCTCTCAAGATCTGCCAGGCATTGGGCAGCTGAGGAGAGACCGTGATGTAGGAAGGAATCCCTTTGCACACAACTGATGCCAGCTGCAGCCTAGAGAGAGAGATACAAAGACATTGTATCCAAGGCTACTTCACTATGCTAGTAGGTAGTGACCAAACTCATCTGAGAGCTATGGCGTCTCACCAAGCTTCCCAGGACAGAGATGGCAAAAGGCTCCATAAGCTGACAGGAGGGCAGGTCTCCTACCTGTGTTGCCATAGTAGCAGGGGGTAGTGAGGTCAGTCTCATCATAACAGCAGCCAGCCTGGAAGCAAGCAGCTTGGCCTGGGGCATCTGCACAGGGAATCTTCCCAGCCACCACACGGCACTGCTCCTCTGTGAGATGGGCACCTGGAACAGCAGGGTGTGGATTAAAGAGAGCTAGAGATCCTCTGAAGGGATCACAAGAGACCCTTCCCCAGAGGCTTTTGAATATCTGTAGTGACCTCTGGACAAGTGGCCGACCTCAACACCAGTCCAACCCTCTTGCCCTTCCCCAAAGGGCTGCAAGAGCTCCCACCATGGTCCTCCATCCCAGCTCACCCTGCCCCCACAACCATAACCTCCAACCACATACCACCTCAGACAGCATTGTGCTCAAATCCCCACCCCCGTCCTCCAGATGTAGCACGTTGCCCTTCTTAGCATTAAGCCCGATACCAGGCTTAAAGTTTCACATGGAAATTCAGGCTCCTGATCTGCTGCTGCGTCAGAGCAGAGCCCCCACCCACACCCTACAGCCCCCTCCACACAGCCAGCAGTGTGGTCCACTCCCATTTATCACAGTTAGCAGTTCTGGGGTGGGTTTTTCTAGCCATCTTATGAAATGGTGATCAGACGCCTACTCTAGGAATTTTTCCTTTATTAAAGTCACTATCTCCCTTTACTGCTAATGGGGCAGAAGCTAGCAGGATGGCCACCATTTCCCCATAGCCGATCAGAGGAAAGTGCCCCTCATAAACATGGCTGTGAATTTCTTTAATGAGACTGAAGCTGTACCTACAGGCAAAGTGGCTGCCACTCTGGTTTAGGGGAAGGGCTAGACAGGACTCTAAGAGCGCAGAGGGACTAAGAGCTGTGGAGAGCCTGCGTGAGACGCATGGGGAGAAGGAGACAGATTGCAAGCAGATGTGGCGGTGAGATCTGAAGGGAAACAACATCAGATCCCAAACCCTGGGATAGTGGAGGAACAGGGGAAACCCCTCTGAGCAGCCAATGGCAAGGACACATTGGTGGATGTGCGACTGGATTTTGCCCCAAAGAAGCTCAGACTTGGAAAGCAAGTGCTTTCCCTCTAAAGCTTTGGAAAACCAGAAGGCAAATAGCCACCCCTCCCTCTTCAAATAAACTGGGGGCGAACAGCATGATTTCTAAACGAATCTCATTTTTGATCATGGATTACAACACTGTCAACACCAGCTCGAACATGGCAGCCACAAGCAGGGGACAAGGTTCAGCTCCCCTGTAGACCAACACAGGGGTCAGAAGTGGACCATGAAACCTTCCATTAGAGGGGACCCACATGCACTCAGAACAGTTGGGGAGTCTGTGACCTCTGACACACCTATGTTGCTTGGTGGAGGAGAGATGTGGGGCACCGGGCGCACCAGGCCCGGCTGCGGCTGGGGCACCGGGCGCACCAGGCCCGGCTGCGGCTGGGGCACCGGGCGCACCAGGCCCGGCTGCGGCTGGGGCACCGGGCGCACCAGGCCCGGCTGCGGCTGGGGCACCGGGCGCACCAGGCCCGGCTGCGGCTGGGGCACCGGGCGCACCAGGCCCGGCTGCGGCTGGGGCACCGGGCGCACCAGGCCCGGCTGCGGCTGGGGCACCGGGCGCACCAGGCCCGGCTGCGGCTGGGGCACCGGGCGCACCAGGCCCGGCTGCGGCTGGGGCACCGGGCGCACCAGGCCCGGCTGCGGCTGGGGCACCGGGCGCACCAGGCCCGGCTGCGGCTGGGGCACCGGGCGCACCAGGCCCGGCTGCGGCATGTAGCGCATGGTCTCCTCTGGGGAGAAGTCACGTTCAGTGGGCTTGGGGCAGGTCATGTTCACATCATAGGTGGCAGCAATGGCCCTGGTGCTCAGCAGTTCCTCCACTCGGACCTGCAGCTGGTTACGCCCATCCTGCAATAAAGAGACACCAGTGAATCAGTATTGTGGCATAACAGACTCTCTGTAGGCACTAAGCACAGCACTCCCCAGCTGCACAGGCTGCTGTGACAGCAGGTATGGACCCATCTACAGCTTCTGTAGTTGCTCAGGTACACTGGGGTGAGGCGCGCCAACCCCCCTCACCTTCTTATGGACATGGCAGCCATTGTAGCCAGCCGAGAAGATCATCACTCCTTGCTCACCAGATGTGACCCAATGGAGACAAATGGAGCAGTTGGTAACTTCAAAGGGTGTCCCAAACTCATCTGTGGAGAGAGTCATACAGGTCATGGGTAAGGAAGAGTTAAAGCCCTTGATGAAGCTTAGCCAGGTAGCCATGTTTGGAACAGTGACCGTGGTTTGTCACATCCTTCAGTTTAGTGGAGTTTAGCATGGTGGTAAGCAGCTCCAAAGGTACAGGACGGCCCTCATTTACCAAGTCTGACCTACAGCCAGGAGTGCTCAGAGTGGCCTAGCCAGGCCAGGCCAGGCCATGCCACACTAGGTCACGACAACAGTGAGGTGAGGCCCACAGAGGCCACAGGATTCAGGTGTCTGGAGCTCAGAGGGCTGAGTTACACCAGAGCTTGGGATACCCAGCCACATTTTGCTATGTCCTTTTACAGTCCCCCCCCCCCCCCCCCAGCATGATTCCCGATTTACCCTTTGCTATTTTTTGGGTCACGGTCAGCAGGCTGTTGTGAGGAAAACTTAGCTACCTGGATTCAACTGTTAGGCCTAACTCCAGTCTTTTCTCCAGGGGACAGAAACCACAGACTCTCACTTCAGGAGACCAGGGTTCTCAACATTTGAGGGTAACAGCCAGGCCACCAAGAAGCACTAGAGTAGGACCTTCTTTTTCCCTTCCTAAAGTTCTCATTACATACTGTAGAAGTAAGAGGTTTCCACAGGAGACCCATAAAACCCTCCTGCATGTCTAAGAGGACAGACAACCAGGAGGCTTCTCAGCTTTCTTAAGAAGCAGCCAGGCAGCTACTTACCCACAACTTTGAAGCGGACGGTGCGGCCCTGGCTGGGAAAGACCAGCAGCTGCATCCCATAGTCTCCACAATCATACTCATGTTGCAAGACAGAGAAGCTGACCCTGTGGAAGTCCCCCTGCCCAAGGGCTATCCTTAGGGACCAGAGCAGCACTAAGCCCACAAAATACCTACAGCTCAGCCCCATGGCTGAAAGTGCTAAGAAAGAAGCCCTGCTCAGCAGCCACTTCTCATCAATGGGGAGGTTGTGGGACTGGGGCTTTCTAGGGTGAGTGGTGTGGAAGGGGCGGGGTGTGAATCAGATGAGCAGAGAGGCAGCACCTGGGGAGCTGCCTGCTGCTGGGGAGGGACCGGGTGAAAAGTGCAAAGCTCAGGGTGAAAAGTCCCATGGTAACTGATGTTTTATTTCAAGCCCCATCTCCTGGAAAGCTGGAGCTTCAAGAAAAGCACAACGTATTGCATCACTCACAATAACCTGATGAGAGTTGGTAACTCTGTCTCTGCTTCTTCCCCACTTCCCTGTTGTGTTGTGAACACTGGGGCGGAGGGGCATCGGTGGAGGGATATAAAACTTATTCAAAGATGCTTTATCTTTGCGGCAGGCAAGGTATTTAGAGAAACTGCTCCTGTGACTGGGGAATGGAGAATGGGGCCCTGAGCCTGATGCTAGCAGCTGCCAAACACGCCTCCCCCACAGCTCTGCTAGTGTAACATTACATGTCATACCTTTGGACGGATCAGGCCTGCTCAGTGCCGAGTAGGGGGATCTGTGGGCAAAACCCAGGAGGTCCAGGAAACAGTGGTGTTAATTCACTTGGAGTCACTGCGTTCTTTCTGAGTCCGTGTTGAAACAGGGCTCTGGCATGGTGCCAGGGGCTGATGGAGGTGCCACTGTTCTGCTGAGATGTGGAACTGAGGCCCATGATTGTTAATGATTTTATAGCTCTTTTAAAATAAGATTAAGGGGGTTAGCCCTGGTGGCCTGTGCAGAGTCCAAGTTCGGAATGAAACTAGTCAAAAAGCAGGGAGGCCTCATACCAGGCCTTGAAGAAACCTAACCTGGCCAAGTATGGAGCTCCACAGAACGAGGCAGGCCTCAGCCTGAGCTATGTGAAACCTGAGGATGGGACGCAAAGACACCTCAATAGGCTTGGGCCTCTTGAGCTTCTCTTGGCTGGTGACTTTCCTAGGCTCCCTCTGTCTTTTTCTCATGGCACTGCTAACCCTCAGTACGTCCACAGTACAAAATTATTTCAAAATTATTCTATTCAAATTTTCGGAAGCTATTTTATACGTTCGGTCTTCTGTGTCCCCACTAAAGCGCGTGAATATGCGTCCACGTTACCATGCTAGCATCGAATGTCGGAGCGGTGCACGGTGAGTAGCTCGCTCACAGTTCCCGCAGTCTGTAGCGGTGCATGGGATTCTTCCATCCTAAGTGCAGGACTCTGCACTTGTCCTTCTTGAACCTCATCAGATTTCTTTTGGCCCAATCCTCTAATTTGTCCAGGGCCCTCTGTATCCTATCCCTACCCTCCAGCGTATCAACCTCTCCTCCCAGTTTAGTCATCTGCAAACTTGCTGAGGGTGCAATCCACACCATCCTCCAGATCATTTATGAAGATATTGAACAAAACCGGCCCAAGGACCGACCCTTGGGGCACTCCACTTGATACCAGCTGCCAACTAGACATGGAGCCATTGATCACTACCCGTTGAGCCCAACAATCTAGCCAACTTTCTATCCACCTTATAGTCCATTCATCCAGCCCATACTTCTTTAACTTGCTGGCAAGAATACTGTGGGAGACCGGGTCAAAAGCTTTGCTAACATCAAGGAACAACACAGTCCACTGCTTTCCCCTCATCCACAGAGCCACTTGTCTCATCGTAGAAGGCAATTAGATTAGTCAGGCATGACTTGCCCTTGGTGAATCCATGCTGACTGTTCCTGATCACTTTCCTCGAAGCGAGTGGCCATTGCCCTGTGGAAGCTTGCAACGCCCCACAGCTACGGGTCAGTCGGGAATCAGTTTGGAGTGGGGAAATCTACTATGGGGCTGCTGTGTTGCAAGTAGCCAATGCAATCATTGACCAGCTGCTATCAAGAGTAGTGACTTTGGGAAACGTGCAGACCATCATGGATGGCTTTAATGCGCTGGGGTTCCCTAAGCGTGGCGGGCGACAGACGGAACACAAATCCCCATCTTGGCCCCGGAACACCGGGGCGCCCAGTCCATAAACTGCAAGGGGTACTTTTCCATGGTTCTGCAAGCACTGGTGGATCACAAGGGATGTTTCACCGACATCAACGTGGGATGGCCGAGAAAGGTGCATTACGCTTGCACCTTCAGGAACTCTGGTCTGTTTGAACAGCTGCAGGAAGGAACTTACTTCCCAGACCAGAAAATTACTCTTGGGGATGTTGAAATGCCTATAATTATCCTCAGGGACGCAGCCTACCCCTTAATGCCATGGCTCATGAAGCCGTACACAGGCACCCTGGACAGTAGTAAGGAGCAGTTCAACTCTAGGCTGAGCAAGTGCAGAATGGGGGTAGAATGTGCATTTGGACGTTTGAAAGTGTGCTGGCGCAGTTTACTGACTCGGTTAGATCTCAGCACAACCAATATTCCAATTGTAATTGCTGCTTGTTGTGTGCTCCACAATATCTGTGAGAGTAAGGGGGAGACATTTATGGTGGGGTGGGAGGTTGAGGCAACTTGCCTGGTGGCCAGTTTCACACAGCCAGACAACAGGGCGATTAGAAGAGCGCAGCAGGGCACGCTGCACATCAGAGAAGCTTTGAAAGCCAGTTTCATGTGCGGCCAGGGTATGGTGTGAGAGTTGCGGTTGTTTCTCTTAAAGTTACCCACCCCCGTGTGTATGTATATATATATATATATGAAAGGAAATAAAGTCACCGTTGTTTAAAAAATGTTCTTTATTATTTGTTGCACAAAACATTGAGAGAAATCAGAAGCTAGAGGGGGGTATTGGGTTAGGTGGGTGGAGGAGGAGGAGGGAAGGATAAGTCCAGAAACCAAATCAAAATTTAGGATATGCTAGCTTTCTGCTGCTTGTGCAATCCCCTGGGGTTGACTGTGTTGGTCCCCGTAGCCTCCCCTCCCATGTTCTTGGGCATCTGGGTGAGGAGGCGATGGAACTTGGGGAGGAGGGAGGGCGGTTATTCAAGGGCTGCAGCGGCAGTCTGTGGTCTTGCTTCCTTTCCCGCATTAGATCCACCATACAGCAGAGCAGGTCAGTTTGCTCCCCCACGAACTTGACCATAGCATCCTGCCTGCTCTCATCACCCACGTCCCTCCTCTCTTTGTATTCATGTAACGCTTTACGCGACTCCGCAATTGTTTGCCTCCGTGCATTCAACTGGGCCCTATCACTGCGGGAGGACTGCATGAGCTCGGCAAACTTCGTCTCGAGTTCAACTTTTCCACCTTCTAATCTGGACCAGCCGCGGGGACAGAGTAGATAGGGGCCGCATTGAACCATTTGCACCTGCTGTAGGAGGAGAAAAAGGGAGGTTAGTATTTTAAAAGATACACAGTTAGAGAACAAAGGGGACACTTTCTCAGTGAAACAGGCAATTCATAATACACAGCACATGTTCTTTCTGTACAAGGTCTCATTTTGCCTCTCATACTGAAGTGCCTGCCACTTTGGTGTGAGTAAGCCATCACATGCGGCCGGGCAACAGAATTCAGTTTGCAGCTCCTTGATTTTTGTACGACACTGTTCTGTGTCCCTGGAGTAGCCTCTTTCCATCATGGCCGAGTTTAGCGTACATATTTGCGTTCCTTTTTTTGGAACTTAGTTGTGCCATAAGAGATTCGTCTATCCAACATGCAGTGAGATCCAGTATCTCCCGTTCGGACCATGCTGGAGCTCATCTGCGAATCTGGGACTGCGTGGTCTCTTGAGATGGTGGACTCTGCATGGTCGCCTGTGCTGATGGTGACCAAACAGGAAATTCAAAAGTTCCCGGGGCTTTTACTGCCTAGTGCAGCGGAGTTCAGAGAGTTGTCCAGAGCGGTCACAAGTGAGCATTCTGGGATCGCTCCTGGAGGCCAATATCGTCATATTGCGTCCACAGTACCTGTAACCCGGAACTACGATCTCGATTTAGTGCTACTCCACTTGCCCAGGTGGAGTACAGAAATAGGAATAAAGAGCCCTTACAATCAAAAAAACTGGTTTGGTCGTGTGGACGGAACCAGTTTTATTTTGAGGTAACACTGTTATTTTGGAAATAACCGCATACTGTAGACCAGGGCCAAGTCTTTCTACTTCTGCAGGAGAAACATTTTATTTGGCCATTTTTCTATCACACTCAGCACTTGTCCCCTAAGTGGAGAAGTTTCATCCTCTCCTCCAACTCTCTCCTGTCTAGTGTCTCTGCCCCTGAAGTCAATGGAAGGATTCCCATGACTTTGAAGCAGGCCTTTTCTGTCAGTGGAAAATCAGCCCTCACCTTCAGTGTCTGGAAGAAACCCCACGCAATGCCATTTTATACATGTTCAGAACTGGCCTTTCAGTAGGCTACTGCAGGCCTCCCTTCTTCTTCACCCTACCTTTAGAATTAGGGATAGCCAGGGTTTTCCGTTTAAAGATTTTAATAGGCAGCAATAGCAAAAAGACAGAAGTTACACCCTTGTGTCTGAAACTTGTTCTTCTGCTGCCACCCTATTCTTTTGGCTCCAGGGTAGTTCGGTTAGCTAAGCTCCCCTCTCCATCACTACAGTCCTGGAAAGCACATAACCCGCCCCCCTCCCCCACTGTCCATCACCCAGTACTGATGCCCAGTTTTGCATCATTTAAATACACCGTTGGGTTGTTGGAGGAAACAGCTTATTGCTATTGTTGTATCCTGGCACAGATCGGTGCTGGCAATCCCGATGCAAACATTGTAGCTTGCACCATTCCTGTGGATTGTTTCCGGTACCCTAAGGCAATCATGTGTCTTACTTCTGGGCCAAGATGATACCAAGTCTTTCATGTGCAAGATGTGACAATGCAATCAGCATAGACAGTCATTTAGCTGGTAGAAAGAAAGTCACAGGCACCCATCCAGTTGCATGCAACTTGTATCTCCAGTGTTGCGTTATTCCTTATAGTTAGCTGTCCGCTGCCAGTGTTGATCTTTCAGGGAACCCCCTCTCTCTTCTTTCATAGACTTTAAGGCCAGAAGGGACCATCCTGGTCATTTAGTCTGACCTCCTACGCATTACAGGCTACAGAACCTCACCCACCCACTCCTGCAATAGACCCATGACCTCTGTCTGAGTTACTGATGTCCTCAAATAATAAATATAAAGACAAAACTAAACAGAATCCCCCATTTACATTAGTTTAAACCTGCAAGTGACCCCGTGCCCTGTGCTGGAGAGGATGGCAAACCCCCACCCACAGGGTCTCAGACATGGGGGAAATTCCTTCCCAATCCCCAAAATGGTCACCAACTAGATACCTTGGGGAAAGAATTCTCTATAGTAACTCAGAGCCCTCCCCATCTAGTGTCCTAGTCTCCAGCCCCTGGAGATATTTGCAGCTAGCAGTCACAGATCAGCCATGTGCCATTGTAGGCAGTCTCATCCTACCATCCCCTCCATAAACTTATCAAGCTCAGTCTTGAAGCCAGTTAGGCTTTTGCCCCCCGCCCCCTTTGAAAGGTTGCTCCACAACCTCACTCCTCTGCTGGAGAGAAACTTTTATTTAATCTAGAGCCTAAACTTCTTTATGGCCAGTTTATATCCATTTGTTCTTGTGTCCACAGTGGTGCTTATGTTGTTAATTCCTCTGTGATAGTTATCCCTCTGCTGCAGTTGGAGAGAGCATTCATCACTCTCTCTCCTCAGCCTTCTTTGGGTTAGGCTAAATAGAAAGTATTTCAGTCTCCTCTCCTAAGTGAGGTTATCCATTCCTCTGGACATCCTCGTAGCCCTTCTCCAGATCTGGTGCAGTTGGAATTCATCTTCCACATGGGACCACCACAACTGCATACAGTATTCCAGATGAGGTCTCACCAGTGCCATGTATGATGGTACTAGCACTTCCCTGTCTCTACTGGAAATACCTCACCTGAGTATCCCATGACTGGTTTAGCCTTGTTCCCAGCTGTAGCACAGTGAAATCGCAGAGTCAATCTGTGATCAAGCAATACACCCAAGTCTTTCTCCGTTGCTTCTAGTGGATAAGTGCCCAGCTTTCAGCAAAAATTCTCCTCGTTAGCCCCCACGTACAGAACTTAAGCACAGAAGCAAAGGCCTTTACAACTACAGCACGATCTTTATACTACCTTGAAATTTTAGCAAATGGCAAATTCGTTGCCTTGTGCCTGTAAGCCACCAGGCTTCAATTCGTTATTGTGCCAAGCCATGCGGCAATGCTTTTTACAGAGTAACAAAAGCATGATCCCTGCTGTCATCCTCTTCCAGTCCAGGACTCCGACTTGCAACACTCCATTTTGGGACGCAGGAGTAGCCAGTCAGGCAGAGCAGGGACTCAAACCACGTCTCCTAGATCTCAGGAGAGTGCCCATGCATTTCTAGGATACACATGCCTTTCGGCTTTTTCCATGAGGAGTTTTGAGGCATTGGTTTTGCCTACTGCAGAATGAAAGTTGACATTTAATGAAAAGTTTGTGTTGCTTGGCCTGCCCTCAGCATGTGCTTAACTCCATGCATGCATGCATGAAGTCATTACACATGCACGTTCAGTGTCTGCAGGATCGGGTCCCACAGCAGGCAACCCTAGAAGATAGTAGTAGTAGAGGGGTTAGAACAGTTACACCACGTTAGCGTGACTGGCCCTGTGGGTTCTACAGTAGGTGGAGGGTGTTGACATGGTAGGAGCAGTGGGAGAGAAGATTTTAGCTGTTGGAAGGGGATTTGGAGAGGAGCTGGAGGGCTGTAGTTTCCCCAGGTGAGATGGAAGGAAACTAATGCAAATGGAGAAGGGTAGAATGCCGTGTAGACAGAGGCGAGGGTGTAGATGTAGCCGAGGTAGCTTTGGCCTAGCCAGATCAAGCAGTAGAGCAACAGCAGCACAGGCTACCCACGGGAGTGCAACCCAGAGGCCCAGGTAGTCTTGTATAGTCCATGCTTCCACTACTGTTATTGCAACTCGCTTGATGAAAGCTCGCTCATTTACGTCCGTGTGTGCACACTACAGCCACACTTTGGAATGCCCCATAGATATAGCCTACGTGTCAAGAAGCAGAAGATACAGCTGGGATCTCCCCCATAAGTTGTAAGGCAGGATGCTTAAGGTCTTGAAGCACCAGGTTTCCCAGTCACTAAACACAAGGGGGAAATCTTCACCACCCCTGTAAGCTAGGGGCTGGCCACAGCCCCCACAGAAGACACGAGAGTTTCTAGTTACCAGACTTAGGCTCGTCCCCGGGCTTGCTCACATGGACTTCACGGTAGATTGGCAAGAACCAGTAGTTCTTACTGTGTGCCCAGTGGAGTTAGAATCTAGCTCTTCACAGGAAAATTAGCCAAAAAGTCTCTAGTTCGGCTGACTGGCTACCCCTCCCCCCCATAGGGCCCCAGGAGACAAGACAACGTCACTTGATTTACCTTGTCTAGTGCTAGCTTGCAGTCTTCTTCCTGTCCTCTATGCCACATCCTATTCTGGTGTCTATCCCTGCAGAGAGGTCTGTTCTGCTGCTGAATGGGGAAAAGCTACAAGGCCAGTAGTGGACCCCTGGCCTCAGCAACTGCTGTTCCCTCCCCCAGAGGGACACATGCTACCACAAGACATTAGAGCAGTCCAGAGACTTTATTTCTGCCCCCCCCCCCCATTTCACAGTCATTTGCCTTGGAAGATTTGGGACCTTGCCATCCAGTTGCTTCTCCTACAGAGTAGTGTCACAGTAACGAGAGAAACCACAGCCACCAGTGAGAGCATGGCCAGAAGCATCAGGGTCAGGTCCAGTCTCGAGACAGGGTCTGGAGGAGGAGGAGGAGGGGAGGTTAAGACACTCCAGATTTGTGGAGGGTCTAAAGTGTGGAGACGACACCTGGACTTCCCTGCCCCGGTAGTGCTCCCCCTACCGCTTAGGCCAGCCTTCATCAGAAAGATACTTGAATTGTCAACTCACTTTTTAGATTGTGAGTCAGCACCACCATCCCATTGATTGCCCTCTATTGGATGGCTGAGGCAATGCTAGCCCCAGTGCATTGAGTGCCATGGAGGCTCAGGGCATACAAATCACCATTGAGGTGCTAAAGTGTCGTCCCCCCCCCCCCCCCAAGTTGGCTGGTTTGAGACATCCTATGAATGTCCAAAGAATAAGGAAATAACCCAACATTGGCCCACTCATAGGAAGCACTCACAGGGGTGGTGTTAGCCAGCATTAGCTTACATATGGATCGTCAAGGAGTGACTTCTGCATGTAGCCCCCCCATGAACATTTATATTAGAACCCCCTAGACAGCATTGACTTGCACAGTAATCTGGAATACAGCAAGATGTCAGTTGTCCTACGAGGGGTTAACAGAAAACTCACCCTTGTTCTCATAGACGTGTTCTCTCCACGGCTCTGGGCTCTCCTGGAAGATCACAGGGCCATGAGAACTCACCAGGTCCTGGGGCTCTCCTGTCCCATTGTCAATATCCAGAAACCGGCGGCCTCCTGGGAGATGGAATGGAGAGTTAGGGAGCTGTCCATCCAGGGCCCTCTGGTTGCGAGTGTGCATCATGTGATGAAATGCAGCGTCACCATGGACTCAGCCATGAGCCCTTACAGGCCTCCTGACAGGTTGTGGTACCAGGTATTAGATCTTCATGAATTGCTTATTTGAAGCGTGGGAGAAGATGGGAAGAAAGGCCATTTCATCATCAGGAGTAGCAGACACTCCACTCTCCAGAGGCAATTTCTAGTATGGTCTCCTATATAGGGCAGGTGTAGGAGATTAGGCCATTTACCTCTTAGCGTTAGCCCATCATACCCTAGCTAGTGCTACAGTACATGGTAGAGGTACATAAGGAGCTGGGATGAACTCCTTCCAGTCAGTATATAGCACAGGGCTGGGCAAACCTTTTGGCCTGAGGCCAATATTAGCATTGCAAAACTATATGGAGGGCCAGGTAGCGAAGGCTGTGCCTCCCCAGACAGCCTGGCTCCCTCCCACTTCCTGCCCCCGACTGCCCACCTCAGAACCCCCCCCCCCGCCCCCAACTCCTTGTCTCCTGACTGCCCCCTCCCAGGACCCCTGCCCCTAACTGCCCCCTGGGACCACACCCCTATCCAACCCGCTGCTCCCCGACAGCCCCCACCGGACTCAGATGGGGGATCCAATGCCCCGACTGCCCCCTGAGCCTCTGCCCAATCCAACCAGCCCCTGTGCCCCCCAGGACCCTCAGCCCCTTATCAAATCCCAACCCCCTTATGATGCTGCTCAGAGCAGCGGGAGCTCACAGCCCTACTGGAGCAGAGTGCTGGAGGCGTGCTGAGGCTGCGAGGGAGAGGGACAGTACGGGAGTGGCCGGGGGCTAGCCTCCCCGGCCGGGAACTCAGGGGCCGGGCACAATGGTCCTGCGGGCTGTATTTCGCCCACCTCTGATATAGCAGGACAGGCAGATCTCTGTTCACTACGAGTCCTCTGGTATTTGGGAGGGGAGCTTGTAGAAACCCACATGGATTTCAGACCACTGGTGTCCGGATGAAGCCACTCTCACTTACTTGTGGCAGCTCCTGATGGGCACATGGTCCTGCAGGGCTCCAGCCGGGAGGGGTAGCAAGCAGAGGCGCTACAGTAAATGTACACCTAAAATCCACATAAGTGAGAATAGAGTTAGTGAGTGACTGGCCAGTGCTGCTAGGAGCCAGGAAGTAGATCCACAGCCATCCGTTTGGTTGTGCACGTGCAGCGCCTCAGCAGAGACAATTTGAAGGTCAGAACCTGACTAAAATAGGAGCTCCTGCCCCTGCACTCCGACGTCCCCCTCCTCACCCCCTTTATATGCAGGCCCCTTCTCACCTCTCCGACAAGCACCACTGGGGAAGCGGAGTCCACAAAGGCAAAGGTGGAGAGGACGAAGCGCTGGTGGTGAGTCGGGAAGGGCAGCTCTGATGAGGCAGGGCCCACGGGCACAAGCTGGGTTCTGTAGTTGTCTCCCAGGAACGGGCACCTGGGAGCAAGGCATGAGAGAATGGTGGACCAAGGAAACTGCCTTCCTCCTCCCCAAGCCATGCTCCCCCTCCAACCCAGCCACTCACCCGTCCACCAGGATGGGCCACTGCGGCTGCTGCAGGGGGTTAGCGCTTGGGGTGGCCCAGCACTGGTGCAGAACGAGAACCAGGGATGGGTCTGTTCTCTGCAGGATGCGAACCTCCATGTAGACAGGGTCCCTGAGCACCTTCACCACAGGGTAGTCTCTCTCCGCGAGATAGGATCTGTAGCTCAGGTCTGTGGGGGAGAGGGCAGGAGGAGAGCAGAGCTGAGACACCTGTGGTCCTTCAGGGGGATGGGATCTCAGTGCTGGAGTGAGGGGTCACCTACCTGTGGCGATGCGCAGCTCAAGCCGGAGGGGTCCTGCCTGGGTGACTGGAGCAGGTGTGGGGGGCAAGAAGACCTCGACCTGGACTGGCAGAAAGTCACTGGCATTGTAGATGCAGCGAGCATGGAGGCTGCACAGGAGAGAGCAGAGGGAGGAGACAGGGGCTGATGCTCTGTGAATTCAGATTGAGGCCACGCTGTTTCTGATAGTGACCTTATTAGTGCTTGAGACAAGCAGGGTCAGGCCCCATCAGTGTTTGGATGGGAGACATCCAAGGATGCGAGCGTATCAACCCTTTTAGCATCTCAGATGTTCTGCCCTACAACGCAGGGACTCAGCAGGAGTGCCTGAACACGGCCACAGGGGGGCCTTCTCAGACAGGCTAGAAGCACCTGCTCACTTGTAACAGGTTTCAGAGTAGCAGCCGTGTTAGTCTGTATTCACAAAAAGAAAAGGAGTACTTGTGGCACCTTAGAGGCTAACAAATTTATTTGAGCATAAGCTTTCGTGAGCTACAGCTCACTTCATCGGATGCATTCGGTGGAAAATACAGTGGGGACATTTATACACACAGAGATCATACACACTGTAAGGAGAGTAAGGAGACTGAATTTAGCCGTATGGAGTGGAAATCTATCAACTTCATGACAAAAAGCTTGTACAGATACAGACAGACATCTTCCTCTCCAAATGCAAAGAGATGGACAACATACCAAGAGGACTGAAGGGAAAAAAATCCATTACAATCTGCATACCACACAGACTATGCCAACAGCTTGTGCCACACACTCTCAAAGAAACTGCGGAACCACCTGGTCAACATCCTCTACAGCAAACAGGGAAAGATTACGAATGAGCTCTCAAAACGGGATACTCTCATAAGAGCCAACCTTCCACACAAACTTCCTCATGGCTGGACTTTACAAAAAGTAGACAAGCCATCTACAACACACTTGTCCTTTTTCTCTTGTAGAGAAGCAGGACACTAAACTCTTGAAACTACTACATGCCACAAGGGGCCACAACAGAGGTTCCCTTATCCCACCCAGCAATATTGTTCATCTGTCCAACTATACTCTTAGCCCAGCAGAAGAATCTGTCCTATCTCGGGGCCTCTCCTTTTGCCCCTCCACCCCCACGAACACGATACAGTTCTGTGGTGACCTAGAATCCTATTTTTGACGTCTCCGACTCAAGGAATATTTCCAACACACCTCTAACCAACGTATTAACCCACAAGGACCTTCCTACCAACGCTACAAAAAGAAGGATTCTGGGTGGACTCCTCCTGAAGGTCGAAACAACAGACTGGACTTCTCCATAGAGTGCTTCCGCCGACGTGCACGGGCTGAAATTGTGGAAAAGCAGCATCACTTGCCCCATAACCTCAGCCATGCAGAACACAATGCCATCCACAGCCTCAGAAACAACTTTGACATCATAATCATAAAGGCTGACAAAGGAGGTGCTGTCGTCGTCATCATCATGACAGGTCGGAATATGAACAAGAGGCTACTAGGCAGCTCTCCAACACCGTTTTCTACAAGCCATTACCCTCTGATCCCACTGAGGGTTACCAAAAGAAACTACAGCATTTGCTCAAGAAACTCCCTGAAAAAGCACAAGAACAAATCTACACAGACACAGCCCTGGAACTCCAACCTGGGGTAGTCTAACCTGGAAATCCTGGACGCCCCATCATCTCAGGCATTGGCACCCTGACAGCAGGATTGTCTGGCTATGTAGACTCCCTCCTCAGGCCCTACGCTACCAGCCCTCCCAGCTATCTTCGAGACACCACTGACTTCCTGAGGAAGCTACAATCCATCGGTGATCTTCCTAAAAACACCATCCTAGCCACTATGGATGTGGAAGCCCTCTACACCAGCATGCCACACAAAGACGGACTGCAAGCCATCAGGAACAGTATCCCCGATAATGTCACAGCTAACCTGGTGGCCGAACTTGGTCCTCACCCATAACTATTTCACATTTGGGGACCATGTATACCTTCAAATCAGCGGTACTGCTATGGGTACCCACATGGCCCCACAGTAGGCCAACTTTTTTATGGCTGACTTAGAACAACGCTTCCTCAGCTCTCGTCCCCCAATGCCCCTACTCTACTTGCGCTACATTGATGACGTCTTCATCATCTGGACCCATGGAAAAGAAGCCCTTGAGGAATTCCACCAGAATTTCAACAATTTCCATCCCACCATCAACCTCAGCCTGGACCAGTCCACACAAGAGATCCACTTCCTGGACACTACAGTGCTAATAAGCGATGGTCACATAAACACCACCCTATATCGGAAACCTACTGACCGCTATTCCTACCTACATGCCTCCAGCTTTCATCCAGATCACACCACACGATCCACTGTCTACAGCCAAGCTCTACGATATAACCGCATTTGCTCCAACCCCTCAGACAGAGACAAACACCTACAAGATCTCCATCATGCATTCTTACAAGTGAAGAAACAGATTGACAGAGCCAGAAGAGTGCCCAGAAGTCACCTACTACACGACAGGCCCAACAAAGAAAACAACAGAAGGCCACTAGCCATCACCTTCAGCCCCCAACTAAAACCTCTCCAACGCATCATCAAGGATCTACAACTTATCCTGAAGGACGACCCATCACTCTCAGACCTTGGGAGACAGGCCAGTCCTGTCCTGTGCCAGTCCAGGACAGCCCCCCAACCTGAAGCAAATATTCACCAGCAACCACACACCACACAACAGAACCACTAACCCAGGAACCTATCCTTGCAACAAAGCCCGTTGCCAACTCTGTCCACATATCTATTCAGGGGACACCATCACAGGGCCTAATCACATCAGCCACACTATCAGAGGCTCGTTCACCTGCGCATCTACCAATGGGATATATGCCATCATGTGCCAGCAATGCCCCTGCCATGTACATTGGTCAAACTGGACAGTCTCTACGTAAAAGACTAAACGGACCCAAATCGAACGTCAAGAATTAGAACATTCAAAAACCAGTCGGAGAACACTTCAATCTCTCTGGTCACATGATTACAGACCTGAGAGTGGCGATCCTTCAACAACATAAAACCAGACTCCAACGAGAGACTGCTGAATTGGAATTAATTTGCAAACTGGATAAAATCAACTTAGGCTTGAATAGAGACTGGGAGAGGATGAGTCATTTCCCCATGTTATTTCTCTCCCCACCCCACCCTCCACTGTTTCTCAGACGTTCTTGTTAACTGCTGGAAATGGCCCACCTTGATCATCACTACAAAAGATTTTCCTCCTTCCCCCCGCCCCCGGTAATAGCTCATCTTAAGTCATCACTCTCCTTACAGTGTGTATGATAAAACCCATTGTTTCACGTTCTCTCTCTCTCTCTGTGTGTATATATAAATAGATCTCCCCACTGTATTTTCCACCAAACGCATCCGGTGAAGTGAGCTGTAGCTCACGAAAGCTTATGCTCTAATAAATTTGTTAGTCTCCAAGGTGCCACAAGTACTCCTTTTCTTTTTTGCTCACTTGTTGTCACATCTCTCTTGGCAGCATTCTCAAGTTTGCCACCAACTGTTATCCAAGCTCTCTTTCCACCAACCCTGTAGTGAGTTATCCAGGTGGAGGCCTTCTCAGGTCAGACTGGCTGTGCCTACTTGTCATCATTGGAGATCACATAGCAAGTGGCATGTAGAATCATAAGATGAGGATTGGAAGAGCTAGTCCCACCCGCTGCTCAAAGCAGGACCAACCCCAACTAAATCATCCCAGCCAGGGCTTGGTCAAGCCAGGTATTCAGAACCTCTAAGGATGGAGATTCTGCCACCTCCCTAGGTGAGCATTCCAGTGCTTCACCACCCTCCTAGTGAAATAGTCCCATCCCACCCCCCAGTAGCCAACCTCGACCTCCCCCACTGCAGCTTGAGACCATTGCTCCTTGTTCGGTCATCTGCCACCACTGAGAACGGCCTAGCTCCATCCTCCTTGGAACCCCTTCAGGTAGTTGAAGGCTGCTATCAAATCCCCCCCCACACTCGTCTCTTCTGCGGACTAAACAAGCCCAGTTCCCTCAGCCTCTCCTCATGAGTCACGTGCCCTAGCCCCCTAATCATTTTTGTTGCCCTCTGCTGGACTCTCTCCAATTTTTCCACATCCTTTCTGTAGTGGGGGGACCAAAGCTGGACACAGTACTCCAGATGGGCCTCCCTAGTGCTGAATAGAGGGGAATCGTCACTACCCTCCATCTGCTGGCAGTGCTCCTACTAATGCAGCCCAATATAGTAGTAGCTTTCTTGGGAACAAGGGCCCACTGTTGATTCGTAGCCAGCTTCTCGTCCACTGTAATCCCCAGGTCCTTGTCTGGGGAACTGCTGCTTAGCCAGTCGGTCCCCAGCCTGTACCAGGGAATGGGATTCTTCCCTCCTAAGTGCAGGACTCTGCACTGGTCCTGATCGAACCTCGGATTTCTTTTAGCCCAATTTTCAATTTTTCCTAGGTCACTCTGGACCCTATCTACCTCTCCCCCCAACCTAGTGTCATCCATTAACTTGTGAGGGTGTAAGCCATCCCATCATCCAGATCATTAATGACGAACAAAACCAGCCCCAGGACCGACCCCTGGGGCATGCCGCTTGATACCAGCTGCCAACTAGACAGAGCTGTTGATCACTACCCGTTGAGCTTGACGATCTAGCCAGCTTTCGATCCACCTTTTGCCAGCAAGTTAAAGTAGTATGGGCTGGATGAATGGCGAGACTACTGTGGGAGACTGTATCAAACTTTGTTAGAGTCAAGGTATATCATATCCACAGAGCCAGCTCTCATCATAGAAAGCAATCCGGTTGGTCAGGCATGACTTGCCCTTGGCGAATCCATTTTGGCTGGTCCCGATCACCTTCCTCTCCTCCAAGTGCTTCAAAACGGATTCCTTGATGACCTGCTGCAGGATTTTTCCAGGGACTGAGGTGAGGCTGACCAATGTTGGCATTTGATGAGACAGTCAGCTGCACAGAGTGTCCTTCCCTTCACAAAGCAAGATTTTTGCCCCATGCCCCATTAGGGATCAGGTGCATTGCCCCACACTCAGAAAAGGGGATGTCCCCGACTGCAGGGAATCCATACCTGTAGAACATCCCCCAAGTCCTTTGGTGCTCAGGAGAGGCTGTCGAAAGAGATTGATGGATCGGATCTTTGCCAGGGGAAGTATCTGGCCTCACGCTTGCACTGTGGAAGGGCTGAAGACTGCTCACCATCACTTCCTTGCTAGTCAATAGAGCAGGCCAACTTACATGAAGGTGCTGTCCCGGGTGATGGAGCCGTCTGGCCCAGTCCGGATGTCGATGCCAGAGATCAGCTGGTTCTCATAGATCAGTTTGTCATGGATCACCTGGAAGAGTGGAGACATGGGGCAGGTTAGTCCCCCAAGACCCTGAGCAGAGCACTCACCCTGGCTTCCCGTGGGTGTCCCCTCACCTGGACTGTGGTGCCGCACTGCATGAGGGGGAAGCGGAAGATCACAAAAGCCTCAGTCATCCTGATGGGGTCACACCCTGCCTGGGCATAGGCTAGCCGGACACTCTCCAGGATGATGGGGTGATCAGACACGTCCCTGGAGACCACCAGAACAAAGTGACCGTCCAGGAGGCACTGAACAGTGACTGCAACACAAAGGAGCAGGATTAAGTATACATGTTCCTGGTATAGGAATTGGGCAAGAGTTCCATGCCACACCACGGATGATAGATTGGAGAAGAGCCATGAGAAATATTAGAAACCAGGCCTTGTAGTGACCAAATTCTGTCTCTTTAGACAGAGAGAAGGTTAAGTATTTAAAGAAGGTGTAGATCGGAGAGCGAGGGTAGTTAGCCATTGGAATGGTTTGCCCAGGGTCATGGTGGATTCTCCATCACTGATAAGGCAAGACTGGATGTCTGCCAAGAGATCTGCTCTAGGAGTTATTTCAGGGAAATTCTATAGCTTGTGTTATATAGGAAATCAGACTAATGATCACAATGGTCCCTTCTGGCTTTGGAATCTATCAAATGAAGCCCCAGGGGGGTAAGTGGGTTTGCCTGACACAGCATGATTGCAGCTCATGTTGTGGAGGAACAAGACAAGCCGGCAGAGTTATCCATCGATCCGATGATGGAGCACCAGCCTGTACCGTCTGATGGTTCTTCCTCTGCCACCACACATTTAGTGTTTGCTCTCAAGATCTGCCAGGCATTGGGCAGCTGAGGAGAGACCGTGATGTAGGAAGGAATCCCTTTGCACACAACTGATGCCAGCTGCAGCCTAGAGAGAGAGATACAAAGACATTGTATCCAAGGCTACTTCACTATGCTAGTAGGTAGTGACCAAACTCATCTGAGAGCTATGGCGTCTCACCAAGCTTCCCAGGACAGAGATGGCAAAAGGCTCCATAAGCTGACAGGAGGGCAGGTCTCCTACCTGTGTTGCCATAGTAGCAGGGGGTAGTGAGGTCAGTCTCATCATAACAGCAGCCAGCCTGGAAGCAAGCAGCTTGGCCTGGGGCATCTGCACAGGGAATCTTCCCAGCCACCACACGGCACTGCTCCTCTGTGAGATGGGCACCTGGAACAGCAGGGTGTGGATTAAAGAGAGCTAGAGATCCTCTGAAGGGATCACAAGAGACCCTTCCCCAGAGGCTTTTGAATATCTGTAGTGACCTCTGGACAAGTGGCCGACCTCAACACCAGTCCAACCCTCTTGCCCTTCCCCAAAGGGCTGCAAGAGCTCCCACCGTGGTCCTCCATCCCAGCTCACCCTGCCCCCACAACCATAACCTCCAACCACATACCACCTCAGACAGCATTGTGCTCAAATCCCCACCCCCGTCCTCCAGATGTAGCACGTTGCCCTTCTTAGCATTAAGCCCGATACCAGGCTTAAAGTTTCACATGGAAATTCAGGCTCCTGATCTGCTGCTGCGTCAGAGCAGAGCCCCCACCCACACCCTACAGCCCCCTCCACACAGCCAGCAGTGTGGTCCACTCCCATTTATCACAGTTAGCAGTTCTGGGGTGGGTTTTTCTAGCCATCTTATGAAATGGTGATCAGACGCCTACTCTAGGAATTTTTCCTTTATTAAAGTCACTATCTCCCTTTACTGCTAATGGGGCAGAAGCTAGCAGGATGGCCACCATTTCCCCATAGCCGATCAGAGGAAAGTGCCCCTCATAAACATGGCTGTGAATTTCTTTAATGAGACTGAAGCTGTACCTACAGGCAAAGTGGCTGCCACTCTGGTTTAGGGGAAGGGCTAGACAGGACTCTAAGAGCGCAGAGGGACTAAGAGCTGTGGAGAGCCTGCGTGAGACGCATGGGGAGAAGGAGACAGATTGCAAGCAGATGTGGCGGTGAGATCTGAAGGGAAACAACATCAGATCCCAAACCCTGGGATAGTGGAGGAACAGGGGAAACCCCTCTGAGCAGCCAATGGCAAGGACACATTGGTGGATGTGCGACTGGATTTTGCCCCAAAGAAGCTCAGACTTGGAAAGCAAGTGCTTTCCCTCTAAAGCTTTGGAAAACCAGAAGGCAAATAGCCACCCCTCCCTCTTCAAATAAACTGGGGGCGAACAGCATGATTTCTAAACGAATCTCATTTTTGATCATGGATTACAACACTGTCAACACCAGCTCGAACATGGCAGCCACAAGCAGGGGACAAGGTTCAGCTCCCCTGTAGACCAACACAGGGGTCAGAAGTGGACCATGAAACCTTCCATTAGAGGGGACCCACATGCACTCAGAACAGTTGGGGAGTCTGTGACCTCTGACACACCTATGTTGCTTGGTGGAGGAGAGATGTGGGGCACCGGGCGCACCAGGCCCGGCTGCGGCTGGGGCACCGGGCGCACCAGGCCCGGCTGCGGCTGGGGCACCGGGCGCACCAGGCCCGGCTGCGGCTGGGGCACCGGGCGCACCAGGCCCGGCTGCGGCTGGGGCACCGGGCGCACCAGGCCCGGCTGCGGCTGGGGCACCGGGCGCACCAGGCCCGGCTGCGGCTGGGGCACCGGGCGCACCAGGCCCGGCTGCGGCATGTAGCGCATGGTCTCCTCTGGGGAGAAGTCACGTTCAGTGGGCTTGGGGCAGGTCATGTTCACATCATAGGTGGCAGCAATGGCCCTGGTGCTCAGCAGTTCCTCCACTCGGACCTGCAGCTGGTTACGCCCATCCTGCAATAAAGAGACACCAGTGAATCAGTATTGTGGCATAACAGACTCTCTGTAGGCACTAAGCACAGCACTCCCCAGCTGCACAGGCTGCTGTGACAGCAGGTATGGACCCATCTACAGCTTCTGTAGTTGCTCAGGTACACTGGGGTGAGGCGCGCCAACCCCCCTCACCTTCTTATGGACATGGCAGCCATTGTAGCCAGCCGAGAAGATCATCACTCCTTGCTCACCAGATGTGACCCAATGGAGACAAATGGAGCAGTTGGTAACTTCAAAGGGTGTCCCAAACTCATCTGTGGAGAGAGTCATACAGGTCATGGGTAAGGAAGAGTTAAAGCCCTTGATGAAGCTTAGCCAGGTAGCCATGTTTGGAACAGTGACCGTGGTTTGTCACATCCTTCAGTTTAGTGGAGTTTAGCATGGTGGTAAGCAGCTCCAAAGGTACAGGACGGCCCTCATTTACCAAGTCGGACCTACAGCCAGGAGTGCTCAGAGTGGCCTAGCCAGGCCAGGCCAGGCCATGCCACACTAGGTCACGACAACAGTGAGGTGAGGCCCACAGAGGCCACAGGATTCAGGTGTCTGGAGCTCAGAGGGCTGAGTTACACCAGAGCTTGGGATACCCAGCCACATTTTGCTATGTCCTTTTACAGTCTCCCCCCCCCCCCAGCATGATTCCCGATTTACCCTTTGCTATTTTTTGGGTCACGGTCAGCAGGCTGTTGTGAGGAAAACTTAGCTACCTGGATTCAACTGTTAGGCCTAACTCCAGTCTTTTCTCCAGGGGACAGAAACCACAGACTCTCACTTCAGGAGACCAGGGTTCTCAACATTTGAGGGTAACAGCCAGGCCACCAAGAAGCACTAGAGTAGGACCTTCTTTTTCCCTTCCTAAAGTTCTCATTACATACTGTAGAAGTAAGAGGTTTCCACAGGAGACCCATAAAACCCTCCTGCATGTCTAAGAGGACAGACAACGAGGAGGCTTCTCAGCTTTCTTAAGAAGCAGCCAGGCAGCTACTTACCCACAACTTTGAAGCGGACGGTGCGGCCCTGGCTGGGAAAGACCAGCAGCTGCATCCCATAGTCTCCACAATCATACTCATGTTGCAAGACAGAGAAGCTGACCCTGTGGAAGTCCCCCTGCCCAAGGGCTATCCTTAGGGACCAGAGCAGCCCCAGTCCCACAAAATACCTACAGCTCAGCCCCATGGCTGAAAGTGCTAAGAAAGAAGCCCTGCTCAGCAGCCACTTCTCATCAATGGGGAGGTTGTGGGACTGGGGCTTTCTAGGGTGAGTGGTGTGGAAGGGGCGGGGTGTGAATCAGATGAGCAGAGAGGCAGCACCTGGGGAGCTGCCTGCTGCTGGGGAGGGACCGGGTGAAAAGTGCAAAGCTCAGGGTGAAAAGTCCCATGGTAACTGATGTTTTATTTCAAGCCCCATCTCCTGGAAAGCTGGAGCTTCAAGAAAAGCACAACGTATTGCATCACTCACAATAACCTGATGAGAGTTGGTAACTCT
Source organism: Dermochelys coriacea (assembly GCF_009764565.3). Classification (NCBI taxonomy): domain Eukaryota; kingdom Metazoa; phylum Chordata; order Testudines; family Dermochelyidae; genus Dermochelys; species Dermochelys coriacea. Next base: position 10,312,940 of record NC_050073.1, on the reverse strand, counting down.
GTCTCTGCTTCTTCCCCACTTCCCTGTTGTGTTGTGAACACTGGGGCGGAGGGGCATCGGTGGAGGGATATAAACTTATTCAAAGATGCTTTATCTTTGCGGCAGGCAAGGTATTTAGAGAAACTGCTCCTGTGACTGGGGAATGGAGAATGGGGCCCTGAGCCTGATGCTAGCAGCTGCCAAACACGCCTCCCCCACAGCTCTGCTAGTGTAACATTACATGTCATACCTTTGGACGGATCAGGCCTGCTCAGTGCCGAGTAGGGGGATCTGTGGGCAAAACCCAGGAGGTCCAGGAAACAGTGGTGTTAATTCACTTGGAGTCACTGCGTTCTTTCTGAGTCCGTGTTGAAACAGGGCTCTGGCATGGTGCCAGGGGCTGATGGAGGTGCCACTGTTCTGCTGAGATGTGGAACTGAGGCCCATGATTGTTAATGATTTTATAGCTCTTTTCAAATAAGATTAAGGGGGTTAGCCCTGGTGGCCTGTGCAGAGTCCAAGTTCGGAATGAAACTAGTCAAAAAGCAGGGAGGCCTCATACCAGGCCTTGAAGAAACCTAACCTGGCCAAGTATGGAGCTCCACAGAACGAGGCAGGCCTCAGCCTGAGCTATGTGAAACCTGAGGATGGGACGCAAAGACACCTCAATAGGCTTGGGCCTCTTGAGCTTCTCTTGGCTGGTGACTTTCCTAGGCTCCCTCTGTCTTTTTCTCATGGCACTGCTAACCCTCAGTACGTCCACAGTACAAAATTATTTCAAAATTATTCTATTCAAATTTTCGGAAGCTATTTTATACGTTCGGTCTTCTGTGTCCCCACTAAAGCGCGTGAATATGCGTCCACGTTACCATGCTAGCATCGAATGTCGGAGCGGTGCACGGTGAGTAGCTCGCTCACAGTTCCCGCAGTCTGTAGCGGTGCATGGGATTCTTCCATCCTAAGTGCAGGACTCTGCACTTGTCCTTCTTGAACCTCATCAGATTTCTTTTGGCCCAATCCTCTAATTTGTCCAGGGCCCTCTGTATCCTATCCCTACCCTCCAGCGTATCAACCTCTCCTCCCAGTTTAGTCATCTGCAAACTTGCTGAGGGTGCAATCCACACCATCCTCCAGATCATTTATGAAGATATTGAACAAAACCGGCCCAAGGACCGACCCTTGGGGCACTCCACTTGATACCAGCTGCCAACTAGACATGGAGCCATTGATCACTACCCGTTGAGCCCAACAATCTAGCCAACTTTCTATCCGCCTTATAGTCCATTCATCCAGCCCATACTTCTTTAACTTGCTGGCAAGAATACTGTGGGAGACCGGGTCAAAAGCTTTGCTAACATCAAGGAACAACACATCCACTGCTTTCCCCTCATCCACAGAGCCACTTGTCTCATCGTAGAAGGCAATTAGATTAGTCAGGCATGACTTGCCCTTGGTGAATCCATGCTGACTGTTCCTGATCACTTTCCTCGAAGCGAGTGGCCATTGCCCTGTGGAAGCTTGCAACGCCCCACAGCTACGGGTCAGTCGGGAATCAGTTTGGAGTGGGGAAATCTACTATGGGGCTGCTGTGTTGCAAGTAGCCAATGCAATCATTGACCAGCTGCTATCAAGAGTAGTGACTTTGGGAAACGTGCAGACCATCATGGATGGCTTTAATGCGCTGGGGTTCCCTAAGCGTGGCGGGCGACAGACGGAACACAAATCCCCATCTTGGCCCCGGAACACCGGGGCGCCCAGTCCATAAACTGCAAGGGGTACTTTTCCATGGTTCTGCAAGCACTGGTGGATCACAAGGGATGTTTCACCGACATCAACGTGGGATGGCCGAGAAAGGTGCATTACGCTTGCACCTTCAGGAACTCTGGTCTGTTTGAACAGCTGCAGGAAGGAACTTACTTCCCAGACCAGAAAATTACTCTTGGGATGTTGAAATGCCTATAATTATCCTCAGGGACGCAGCCTACCCCTTAATGCCATGGCTCATGAAGCCGTACACAGGCACCCTGGACAGTAGTAAGGAGCAGTTCAACTCTAGGCTGAGCAAGTGCAGAATGGGGGTAGAATGTGCATTTGGACGTTAGAAAGTGTGCTGGCGCAGTTTACTGACTCGGTTAGATCTCAGCACAACCAATATTCCAATTGTAATTGCTGCTTGTTGTGTGCTCCACAATATCTGTGAGAGTAAGGGGGAGACATTTATGGTGGGGTGGGAGGTTGAGGCAACTTGCCTGGTGGCCAGTTTCACACAGCCAGACAACAGGGCGATTAGAAGAGCGCAGCAGGGCACGCTGCACATCAGAGAAGCTTTGAAAGCCAGTTTCATGTGCGGCCAGGGTATGGTGTGAGAGTTGCGGTTGTTTCTCTTAAAGTTACCCACCCCCGTGTGTATGTATATATATATATATATATATGAAAGGAAATAAAGTCACCGTTGTTTAAAAAATGTTCTTTATTATTTGTTGCACAAAACATTGAGAGAAATCAGAAGCTAGAGGGGGGTATTGGGTTAGGTGGGTGGAGGAGGAGGAGGGAAGGATAAGTCCAGAAACCAAATCAAAATTTAGGATATGCTAGCTTTCTGCTGCTTGTGCAATCCCCTGGGGTTGACTGTGTTGGTCCCCGTAGCCTCCCCTCCCATGTTCTTGGGCATCTGGGTGAGGAGGCGATGGAACTTGGGGAGGAGGGAGGGCGGTTATTCAAGGGCTGCAGCGGCAGTCTGTGGTCTTGCTTCCTTTCCCGCATTAGATCCACCATACAGCAGAGCAGGTCAGTTTGCTCCCCCACGAACTTGACCATAGCATCCTGCCTGCTCTCATCACCCACATCCCTCCTCTCTTTGTATTCATGTAACGCTTTACGCGACTCCGCAATTGTTTGCCTCCGTGCATTCAACTGGGCCCTATCACTGCGGGAGGACTGCATGAGCTCGGCAAACTTCGTCTCGAGTTCAACTTTTCCACCTTCTAATCTGGACCAGCCGCGGGGACAGAGTAGATAGGGGCCGCATTGAACCATTTGCACCTGCTGTAGGAGGAGAAAAAGGGAGGTTAGTATTTTAAAAGATACACGTTAGAGAACAAAGGGGACACTTTCTCAGTGAAACAGGCAATTCATAATACACAGCACATGTTCTTTCTGTACAAGGTCTCATTTTGCCTCTCATACTGAAGTGCCTGCCACTTTGGTGTGAGTAAGCCATCACATGCGGCCGGGCAACAGAATTCAGTTTGCAGCTCCTTGATTTTTGTACGACACTGTTCTGTGTCCCTGGAGTAGCCTCTTTCCATCATGGCCGAGTTTAGCGTACATATTTGCGTTCCTTTTTTTGGAACTTAGTTGTGCCATAAGAGATTCGTCTATCCAACATGCAGTGAGATCCAGTATCTCCCGTTCGGACCATGCTGGAGCTCATCTGCGAATCTGGGACTGCGTGGTCTCTTGAGATGGTGGACTCTGCATGGTCGCCTGTGCTGATGGTGACCAAACAGGAAATTCAAAAGTTCCCGGGGCTTTTACTGCCTAGTGCAGCGGAGTTCAGAGAGTTGTCCAGAGCGGTCACAAGTGAGCATTCTGGGATCGCTCCTGGAGGCCAATATCGTCATATTGCGTCCACAGTACCTGTAACCCGGAACTACGATCTCGATTTTAGTGCTACTCCACTTGCCCAGGTGGAGTACAGAAATAGGAATAAAGAGCCCTTACAATCAAAAAAACTGGTTTGGTCGTGTGGACGGAACCAGTTTTATTTTGAGGTAACACTGTTATTTTGGAAATAACCGCATACTGTAGACCAGGGCCAAGTCTTTCTACTTCTGCAGGAGAAACATTTTATTTGGCCATTTTTCTATCACACTCAGCACTTGTCCCCTAAGTGGAGAAGTTTCATCCTCTCCTCCAACTCTCTCCTGTCTAGTGTCTCTGCCCCTGAAGTCAATGGAAGGATTCCCATGACTTTGAAGCAGGCCTTTTCTGTCAGTGGAAAATCAGCCCTCACCTTCAGTGTCTGGAAGAAACCCCACGCAATGCCATTTTATACATGTTCAGAACTGGCCTTTCAGTAGGCTACTGAGGCCTCCCTTCTTCTTCACCCTACCTTTAGAATTAGGGATAGCCAGGGTTTTCCGTTTAAAGATTTTAATAGGCAGCAATAGCAAAAAGACAGAAGTTACACCCTTGTGTCTGAAACTTGTTCTTCTGCTGCCACCCTATTCTTTTGGCTCCAGGGTAGTTCGGTTAGCTAAGCTCCCCTCTCCATCACTACAGTCCTGGAAAGCACATAACCCGCCCCCCTCCCCCACTGTCCATCAACCAGTACTGATGCCCAGTTTTGCATCATTTAAATACACCGTTGGGTTGTTGGAGGAAACAGCTTATTGCTATTGTTGTATCCTGGCACAGATCGGTGCTGGCAATCCCGATGCAAACATTGTAGCTTGCACCATTCCCTGTGGATTGTTTCCGGTACCCTAAGGCAATCATGTGTCTTACTTCTGGGCCAAGATGATACCAAGTCTTTCATGTGCAAGATGTGACAATGCAATCAGCATAGACAGTCATTTAGCTGGTAGAAAGAAAGGCACAGGCACCCATCCAGTTGCATGCAACTTGTATCTCCAGTGTTGCGTTATTCCTTATAGTTAGCTGTCCGCTGCCAGTGTTGATCTTTCAGGGAACCCCCTCTCTCTTCTTTCATAGACTTTAAGGCCAGAAGGGACCATCCTGGTCATTTAGTCTGACCTCCTACGCATTACAGGCTACAGAACCTCACCCACCCACTCCTGCAATAGACCCATGACCTCTGTCTGAGTTACTGATGTCCTCAAATAATAAATATAAAGACAAAACTAAACAGAATCCCCCATTTACATTAGTTTAAACCTGCAAGTGACCCCGTGCCCTGTGCTGGAGAGGATGGCAAACCCCCACCCACAGGGTCTCAGACATGGGGGAAATTCCTTCCCAATCCCCAAAATGGTCACCAACTAGATACCTTGGGGAAAGAATTCTCTATAGTAACTCAGAGCCCTCCCCATCTAGTGTCCTAGTCTCCAGCCCCTGGAGATATTTGCAGCTAGCAGTCACAGATCAGCCATGTGCCATTGTAGGCAGTCTCATCCTACCATCCCCTCCATAAACTTATCAAGCTCAGTCTTGAAGCCAGTTAGGCTTTTGCCCCCCGCCCCCTTTGAAAGGTTGCTCCACAACCTCACTCCTCTGCTGGAGAGAAACTTTTATTTAATCTAGAGCCTAAACTTCTTTATGGCCAGTTTATATCCATTTGTTCTTGTGTCCACAGTGGTGCTTATGTTGTTAATTCCTCTGTGATAGTTATCCCTCTGCTGCAGTTGGAGAGAGCATTCATCACTCTCTCTCCTCAGCCTTCTTTGGGTTAGGCTAAATAGAAAGTATTTCAGTCTCCTCTCCTAAGTGAGGTTATCCATTCCTCTGGACATCCTCGTAGCCCTTCTCCAGATCTGGTGCAGTTGGAATTCATCTTCCACATGGGACCACCACAACTGCATACAGTATTCCAGATGAGGTCTCACCAGTGCCATGTATGATGGTACTAGCACTTCCCTGTCTCTACTGGAAATACCTCACCTGAGTATCCCATGACTGGTTTAGCCTTGTTCCCAGCTGTAGCACAGTGAAATCGCAGAGTCAATCTGTGATCAAGCAATACACCCAAGTCTTTCTCCGTTGCTTCTAGTGGATAAGTGCCCAGCTTTCAGCAAAAATTCTCCTCGTTAGCCCCCACGTACAGAACTTAAGCACAGAAGCAAAGGCCTTTACAACTACAGCACGATCTTTATACTACCTTGAAATTTTAGCAAATGGCAAATTCGTTGCCTTGTGCCTGTAAGCCACCAGGCTTCAATTCGTTATTGTGCCAAGCCATGCGGCAATGCTTTTTACAGAGTAACAAAAGCATGATCCCTGCTGTCATCCTCTTCCAGTCCAGGACTCCGACTTGCAACACTCCATTTTGGGACGCAGGAGTAGCCAGTCAGGCAGAGCAGGGACTCAAACCACGTCTCCTAGATCTCAGGAGAGTGCCCATGCATTTCTAGGATACACATGCCTTTCGGCTTTTTCCATGAGGAGTTTTGAGGCATTGGTTTTGCCTACTGCAGAATGAAAGTTGACATTTAATGAAAAGTTTGTGTTGCTTGGCCTGCCCTCAGCATGTGCTTAACTCCATGCATGCATGCATGAAGTCATTACACATGCACGTTCAGTGTCTGCAGGATCGGGTCCCACAGCAGGCAACCCTAGAAGATAGTAGTAGTAGAGGGGTTAGAACAGTTACACCACGTTAGCGTGACTGGCCCTGTGGGTTCTACAGTAGGTGGAGGGTGTTGACATGGTAGGAGCAGTGGGAGAGAAGATTTAGCTGTTGGAAGGGGATTTGGAGAGGAGCTGGAGGGCTGTAGTTTCCCCAGGTGAGATGGAAGGAAACTAATGCAAATGGAGAAGGGTAGAATGCCGTGTAGACAGAGGCGAGGGTGTAGATGTAGCCGAGGTAGCTTTGGCCTAGCCAGATCAAGCAGTAGAGCAACAGCAGCACAGGCTACCCACGGGAGTGCAACCCAGAGGCCCAGGTAGTCTTGTATAGTCCATGCTTCCACTACTGTTATTGCAACTCGCTTGATGAAAGCTCGCTCATTTACGTCCGTGTGTGCACACTACAGCCACACTTTGGAATGCCCCATAGATATAGCCTACGTGTCAAGAAGCAGAAGATACAGCTGGGATCTCCCCCATAAGTTGTAAGGCAGGATGCTTAAGGTCTTGAAGCACCAGGTTTCCCAGTCACTAAACACAAGGGGGAAATCTTCACCACCCCTGTAAGCTAGGGGCTGGCCACAGCCCCCACAGAAGACACGAGAGTTTCTAGTTACCAGACTTAGGCTCGTCCCCGGGCTTGCTCACATGGACTTCACGGTAGATTGGCAAGAACCAGTAGTTCTTACTGTGTGCCCAGTGGAGTTAGAATCTAGCTCTTCACAGGAAAATTAGCCAAAAAGTCTCTAGTTCGGCTGACTGGCTACCCCTCCCCCCCATAGGGCCCCAGGAGACAAGACAACGTCACTTGATTTACCTTGTCTAGTGCTAGCTTGCAGTCTTCTTCCTGTCCTCTATGCCACATCCTATTCTGGTGTCTATCCCTGCAGAGAGGTCTGTTCTGCTGCTGAATGGGAAAAGCTACAAGGCCAGTAGTGGACCCCTGGCCTCAGCAACTGCTGTTCCCTCCCCCAGAGGGACACATGCTACCACAAGACATTAGAGCAGTCCAGAGACTTTATTTCTGCCCCCCCCCCCCCATTTCACAGTCATTTGCCTTGGAAGATTTGGGACCTTGCCATCCAGTTGCTTCTCCTACAGAGTAGTGTCACAGTAACGAGAGAAACCACAGCCACCAGTGAGAGCATGGCCAGAAGCATCAGGGTCAGGTCCAGTCTCGAGACAGGGTCTGGAGGAGGAGGAGGAGGGGAGGTTAAGACACTCCAGATTTGTGGAGGGTCTAAAGTGTGGAGACGACACCTGGACTTCCCTGCCCCGGTAGTGCTCCCCCTACCGCTTAGGCCAGCCTTCATCAGAAAGATACTTGAATTGTCAACTCACTTTTTAGATTGTGAGTCAGCACCACCATCCCATTGATTGCCCTCTATTGGATGGCTGAGGCAATGCTAGCCCCAGTGCATTGAGTGCCATGGAGGCTCAGGGCATACAAATCACCATTGAGGTGCTAAAGTGTCGTCCCCCCCCTCCCCCCCAAGTTGGCTGGTTTTGAGACATCCTATGAATGTCCAAAGAATAAGGAAATAACCCAACATTGGCCCACTCATAGGAAGCACTCACAGGGGTGGTGTTAGCCAGCATTAGCTTACATATGGATCGTCAAGGAGTGACTTCTGCATGTAGCCCCCCCATGAACATTTATATTAGAACCCCCTAGACAGCATTGACTTGCACAGTAATCTGGAATACAGCAAGATGTCAGTTGTCCTACGAGGGGTTAACAGAAAACTCACCCTTGTTCTCATAGACGTGTTCTCTCCACAGCTCTGGGCTCTCCTGGAAGATCACAGGGCCATGAGAACTCACCAGGTCCTGGGGCTCTCCTGTCCCATTGTCAATATCCAGAAACCGGCGGCCTCCTGGGAGATGGAATGGAGAGTTAGGGAGCTGTCCATCCAGGGCCCTCTGGTTGCGAGTGTGCATCATGTGATGAAATGCAGCGTCACCATGGACTCAGCCATGAGCCCTTACAGGCCTCCTGACAGGTTGTGGTACCAGGTATTAGATCTTCATGAATTGCTTATTTGAAGCGTGGGAGAAGATGGGAAGAAAGGCCATTTCATCATCAGGAGTAGCAGACACTCCACTCTCCAGAGGCAATTTCTAGTATGGTCTCCTATATAGGGCAGGTGTAGGAGATTAGGCCATTTACCTCTTAGCGTTAGCCCATCATACCCTAGCTAGTGCTACAGTACATGGTAGAGGTACATAAGGAGCTGGGCTGAACTCCTTCCAGTCAGTATATAGCACAGGGCTGGGCAAACCTTTTGGCCTGAGGCCAATATTAGCATTGCAAAACTATATGGAGGGCCAGGTAGCGAAGGCTGTGCCTCCCCAGACAGCCTGGCTCCCTCCCACTTCCTGCCCCCGACTGCCCACCTCAGAACCCCCCCCCCTGCCCCCAACTCCTTGTCTCCTGACTGCCCCCTCCCAGGACCCCTGCCCCTAACTGCCCCCTGGGACCACACCCCTATCCAACCCGCTGCTCCCCGACAGCCCCCACCGGACTCAGATGGGGGATCCAATGCCCCGACTGCCCCCTGAGCCTCTGCCCAATCCAACCAGCCCCTGTGCCCCCCAGGACCCTCAGCCCCTTATCAAATCCCAACCCCCTTATGATGCTGCTCAGAGCAGCGGGAGCTCACAGCCCTACTGGAGCAGAGTGCTGGAGGTGTGCTGAGGCTGCGAGGGAGAGGGACAGTACGGGAGTGGCCGGGGGCTAGCCTCCCCGGCTGGGAACTCAGGGGCCGGGCACAATGGTCCTGCGGGCTGTATTTCGCCCACCTCTGATATAGCAGGACAGGCAGATCTCTGTTCACTACGAGTCCTCTGGTATTTGGGAGGGGAGCTTGTAGAAACCCACATGGATTTCAGACCACTGGTGTCCGGATGAAGCCACTCTCACTTACTTGTGGCAGCTCCTGATGGGCACATGGTCCTGCAGGGCTCCAGCCGGGAGGGGTAGCAAGCAGAGGCGCTACAGTAAATGTACACCTAAAATCCACATAAGTGAGAATAGAGTTAGTGAGTGACTGGCCAGTGCTGCTAGGAGCCAGGAAGTAGATCCACAGCCATCCGTTTGGTTGTGCACGTGCAGCGCCTCAGCAGAGACAATTTGAAGGTCAGAACCTGACTAAAATAGGAGCTCCTGCCCCTGCACTCCGACGTCCCCCTCCTCACCCCCTTTATATGCAGGCCCCTTCTCACCTCTCCGACAAGCACCACTGGGGAAGCGGAGTCCACAAAGGCAAAGGTGGAGAGGACGAAGCGCTGGTGGTGAGTCGGGAAGGGCAGCTCTGATGAGGCAGGGCCCACGGGCACAAGCTGGGTTCTGTAGTTGTCTCCCAGGAACGGGCACCTGGGAGCAAGGCATGAGAGAATGGTGGACCAAGGAAACTGCCTTCCTCCTCCCCAAGCCATGCTCCCCCTCCAACCCAGCCACTCACCCGTCCACCAGGATGGGCCACTGCGGCTGCTGCAGGGGGTTAGCGCTTGGGGTGGCCCAGCACTGGTGCAGAACGAGAACCAGGGATGGGTCTGTTCTCTGCAGGATGCGAACCTCCATGTAGACAGGGTCCCTGAGCACCTTCACCACAGGGTAGTCTCTCTCCGCGAGATAGGATCTGTAGCTCAGGTCTGTGGGGGAGAGGGCAGGAGGAGAGCAGAGCTGAGACACCTGTGGTCCTTCAGGGGGATGGGATCTCAGTGCTGGAGTGAGGGGTCACCTACCTGTGGCGATGCGCAGCTCAAGCCGGAGGGGTCCTGCCTGGGTGACTGGAGCAGGTGTGGGGGGCAAGAAGACCTCGACCTGGACTGGCAGAAAGTCACTGGCATTGTAGATGCAGCGAGCATGGAGGCTGCACAGGAGAGAGCAGAGGGAGGAGACAGGGGCTGATGCTCTGTGAATTCAGATTGAGGCCACGCTGTTTCTGATAGTGACCTTATTAGTGCTTGAGACAAGCAGGGTCAGGCCCCATCAGTGTTTGGATGGGAGACATCCAAGGATGCGAGCGTATCAACCCTTTTAGCATCTCAGATGTTCTGCCCTACAACGCAGGGACTCAGCAGGAGTGCCTGAACACGGCCACAGGGGGGCCTTCTCAGACAGGCTAGAAGCACCTGCTCACTTGTAACAGGTTTCAGAGTAGCAGCCGTGTTAGTCTGTATTCACAAAAAAGAAAAGGAGTACTTGTGGCACCTTAGAGGCTAACAAATTTATTTGAGCATAAGCTTTCGTGAGCTACAGCTCACTTCATCGGATGCATTCGGTGGAAAATACAGTGGGGACATTTATACACACAGAGATCATACACACTGTAAGGAGAGTAAGGAGACTGAATTTAGCCGTATGGAGTGGAAATCTATCAACTTCATGACAAAAAGCTTGTACAGATACAGACAGACATCTTCCTCTCCAAATGCAAAGAGATGGACAACATACCAAGAGGACTGAAGGGAAAAAAATCCATTACAATCTGCATACCACACAGACTATGCCAACAGCTTGTGCCACACACTCTCAAAGAAACTGCGGAACCACCTGGTCAACATCCTCTACAGCAAACAGGGAAAGATTACGAATGAGCTCTCAAAACGGGATACTCTCATAAGAGCCAACCTTCCACACAAACTTCCTCATGGCTGGACTTTACAAAAAGTAGACAAGCCATCTACAACACACTTGTCCTTTTTCTCTTGTAGAGAAGCAGGACACTAAACTCTTGAAACTACTACATGCCACAAGGGGCCACAACAGAGGTTCCCTTATCCCACCCAGCAATATTGTTCATCTGTCCAACTATACTCTTAGCCCAGCAGAAGAATCTGTCCTATCTCGGGGCCTCTCCTTTTGCCCCTCCACCCCCACGAACACGATACAGTTCTGTGGTGACCTAGAATCCTATTTTTGACGTCTCCGACTCAAGGAATATTTCCAACACACCTCTAACCAACGTATTAACCCACAAGGACCTTCCTACCAACGCTACAAAAAGAAGGATTCTGGGTGGACTCCTCCTGAAGGTCGAAACAACAGACTGGACTTCTCCATAGAGTGCTTCCGCCGACGTGCACGGGCTGAAATTGTGGAAAAGCAGCATCACTTGCCCCATAACCTCAGCCATGCAGAACACAATGCCATCCACAGCCTCAGAAACAACTTTGACATCATAATCATAAAGGCTGACAAAGGAGGTGCTGTCGTCGTCATCATCATGACTAGGTCGGAATATGAACAAGAGGCTACTAGGCAGCTCTCCAACACCGTTTTCTACAAGCCATTACCCTCTGATCCCACTGAGGGTTACCAAAAGAAACTACAGCATTTGCTCAAGAAACTCCCTGAAAAAGCACAAGAACAAATCTACACAGACACAGCCCTGGAACTCCAACCTGGGGTAGTCTAACCTGGAAATCCTGGACGCCCCATCATCTCAGGCATTGGCACCCTGACAGCAGGATCGTCTGGCTATGTAGACTCCCTCCTCAGGCCCTACGCTACCAGCCCTCCCAGCTATCTTCGAGACACCACTGACTTCCTGAGGAAGCTACAATCCATCGGTGATCTTCCTAAAAACACCATCCTAGCCACTATGGATGTGGAAGCCCTCTACACCAGCATGCCACACAAAGACGGACTGCAAGCCATCAGGAACAGTATCCCCGATAATGTCACAGCTAACCTGGTGGCCGAACTTGGTCCTCACCCATAACTATTTCACATTTGGGGACCATGTATACCTTCAAATCAGCGGTACTGCTATGGGTACCCACATGGCCCCACAGTAGGCCAACTTTTTTATGGCTGACTTAGAACAACGCTTCCTCAGCTCTTGTCCCCCAATGCCCCTACTCTACTTGCGCTACATTGATGACGTCTTCATCATCTGGACCCATGGAAAAGAAGCCCTTGAGGAATTCCACCAGAATTTCTACAATTTCCATCCCACCATCAACCTCAGCCTGGACCAGTCCACACAAGAGATCCACTTCCTGGACACTACAGTGCTAATAAGCGATGGTCACATAAACACCACCCTATATCGGAAACCTACTGACCGCTATTCCTACCTACATGCCTCCAGCTTTCATCAGATCACACCACACGATCCACTGTCTACAGCCAAGCTCTACGATATAACCGCATTTGCTCCAACCCCTCAGACAGAGACAAACACCTACAAGATCTCCATCATGCATTCTTACAAGTGAAGAAACAGATTGACAGAGCCAGAAGAGTGCCCAGAAGTCACCTACTACACGACAGGCCCAACAAAGAAAACAACAGAAGGCCACTAGCCATCACCTTCAGCCCCCAACTAAAACCTCTCCAACGCATCATCAAGGATCTACAACTTATCCTGAAGGACGACCCATCACTCTCAGACCTTGGGAGACAGGCCAGTCCTGTCCTGTGCCAGTCCAGGACAGCCCCCCAACCTGAAGCAAATATTCACCAGCAACCACACACCACACAACAGAACCACTAACCCAGGAACCTATCCTTGCAACAAAGCCCGTTGCCAACTCTGTCCACATATCTATTCAGGGGACACCATCACAGGGCCTAATCACATCAGCCACACTATCAGAGGCTCGTTCACCTGCGCATCTACCAATGGGATATATGCCATCATGTGCCAGCAATGCCCCTGCCATGTACATTGGTCAAACTGGACAGTCTCTACGTAAAAGACTAAACGGACCCAAATCGAACGTCAAGAATTAGAACATTCAAAAACCAGTCGGAGAACACTTCAATCTCTCTGGTCACATGATTACAGACCTGAGAGTGGCGATCCTTCAACAACATAAAACCAGACTCCAACGAGAGACTGCTGAATTGGAATTAATTTGCAAACTGGATAAAATCAACTTAGGCTTGAATAGAGACTGGGAGAGGATGAGTCATTTCCCCATGTTATTTCTCTCCCCACCCCACCCTCCACTGTTTCTCAGACGTTCTTGTTAACTGCTGGAAACTGGCCCACCTTGATCATCACTACAAAAGATTTTCCTCCTTCCCCCCCGCCCCCGGTAATAGCTCATCTTAAGTCATCACTCTCCTTACAGTGTGTATGATAAAACCCATTGTTTCACGTTCTCTCTCTCTCTCTGTGTGTATATATAAATAGATCTCCCCACTGTATTTTCCACCAAATGCATCCGGTGAAGTGAGCTGTAGCTCACGAAAGCTTATGCTCTAATAAATTTGTTAGTCTCCAAGGTGCCACAAGTACTCCTTTTCTTTTTTGCTCACTTGTTGTCACATCTCTCTTGGCAGCATTCTCAAGTTTGCCACCAACTGTTATCCAAGCTCTCTTTCCACCAACCCTGTAGTGAGTTATCCAGGTGGAGGCCTTCTCAGGTCAGACTGGCTGTGCCTACTTGTCATCATTGGAGATCACATAGCAAGTGGCATGTAGAATCATAAGATGAGGATTGGAAGAGCTAGTCCCACCCGCTGCTCAAAGCAGGACCAACCCCAACTAAATCATCCCAGCCAGGGCTTGGTCAAGCCAGGTATTCAGAACCTCTAAGGATGGAGATTCTGCCACCTCCCTAGGTGAGCATTCCAGTGCTTCACCACCCTCCTAGTGAAATAGTCCCATCCCACCCCCCAGTAGCCAACCTCGACCTCCCCCACTGCAGCTTGAGACCATTGCTCCTTGTTCGGTCATCTGCCACCACTGAGAACGGCCTAGCTCCATCCTCCTTGGAACCCCTTCAGGTAGTTGAAGGCTGCTATCAAATCCCCCCCACACTCGTCTCTTCTGCGGACTAAACAAGCCCAGTTCCCTCAGCCTCTCCTCATGAGTCACGTGCCCTAGCCCCCTAATCATTTTTGTTGCCCTCTGCTGGACTCTCTCCAATTTTTCCACATCCTTTCTGTAGTGGGGGGACCAAAGCTGGACACAGTACTCCAGATGGGCCTCCCTAGTGCTGAATAGAGGGGAATCGTCACTACCCTCCATCTGCTGGCAGTGCTCCTACTAATGCAGCCCAATATAGTAGTAGCTTTCTTGGGAACAAGGGCCCACTGTTGATTCGTAGCCAGCTTCTCGTCCACTGTGATCCCCAGGTCCTTGTCTGGGGAACTGCTGCTTAGCCAGTCGGTCCCCAGCCTGTACCAGGGAATGGATTCTTCCCTCCTAAGTGCAGGACTCTGCACTGGTCCTGATCGAACCTCGGATTTCTTTTAGCCCAATTTTCAATTTTTCCTAGGTCACTCTGGACCCTATCTACCTCTCCCCCCAACCTAGTGTCATCCATTAACTTGTGAGGGTGTAAGCCATCCCATCATCCAGATCATTAATGACGAACAAAACCAGCCCCAGGACCGACCCCTGGGGCATGCCGCTTGATACCAGCTGCCAACTAGACAGAGCTGTTGATCACTACCCGTTGAGCTTGACGATCTAGCCAGCTTTCGATCCACCTTTTGCCAGCAAGTTAAAGTAGTATGGGCTGGATGAATGGCGAGACTACTGTGGGAGACTGTATCAAACTTTGTTAGAGTCAAGGTATATCATATCCACAGAGCCAGCTCTCATCATAGAAAGCAATCCGGTTGGTCAGGCATGACTTGCCCTTGGCGAATCCATTTTGGCTGGTCCTGATCACCTTCCTCTCCTCCAAGTGCTTCAAAACGGATTCCTTGATGACCTGCTGCAGGATTTTTCCAGGGACTGAGGTGAGGCTGACCAATGTTGGCATTTGATGAGACAGTCAGCTGCACAGAGTGTCCTTCCCTTCACAAAGCAAGATTTTTGCCCCATGCCCCATTAGGGATCAGGTGCATTGCCCCACACTCAGAAAAGGGGATGTCCCCGACTGCAGGGAATCCATACCTGTAGAACATCCCCCAAGTCCTTTGGTGCTCAGGAGAGGCTGTCGAAAGAGATTGATGGATCGGATCTTTGCCAGGGGAAGTATCTGGCCTCACGCTTGCACTGTGGAAGGGCTGAAGACTGCTCACCATCACTTCCTTGCTAGTCAATAGAGCAGGCCAACTTACATGAAGGTGCTGTCCCGGGTGATGGAGCCGTCTGGCCCAGTCCGGATGTCGATGCCAGAGATCAGCTGGTTCTCATAGATCAGTTTGTCATGGATCACCTGGAAGAGTGGAGACATGGGGCAGGTTAGTCCCCCAAGACCCTGAGCAGAGCACTCACCCTGGCTTCCCGTGGGTGTCCCCTCACCTGGACTGTGGTGCCGCACTGCATGAGGGGGAAGCGGAAGATCACAAAAGCCTCAGTCATCCTGATGGGGTCACACCCTGCCTGGGCATAGGCTAGCCGGACACTCTCCAGGATGATGGGGTGATCAGACACGTCCCTGGAGACCACCAGAACAAAGTGACCGTCCAGGAGGCACTGAACAGTGACTGCAACACAAAGGAGCAGGATTAAGTATACATGTTCCTGGTATAGGAATTGGGCAAGAGTTCCATGCCACACCACGGATGATAGATTGGAGAAGAGCCATGAGAAATATTAGAAACCAGGCCTTGTAGTGACCAAATTCTGTCTCTTTAGACAGAGAGAAGGTTAAGTATTTAAAGAAGGTGTAGATCGGAGAGCGAGGGTAGTTAGCCATTGGAATGGTTTGCCCAGGGTCATGGTGGATTCTCCATCACTGATAAGGCAAGACTGGATGTCTGCCAAGAGATCTGCTCTAGGAGTTATTTCAGGGAAATTCTATAGCTTGTGTTATATAGGAAATCAGACTAATGATCACAATGGTCCCTTCTGGCTTTGGAATCTATCAAATGAAGCCCCAGGGGGGTAAGTGGGTTTGCCTGACACAGCATGATTGCAGCTCATGTTGTGGAGGAACAAGACAAGCCGGCAGAGTTATCCATCGATCCGATGATGGAGCACCAGCCTGTACCGTCTGATGGTTCTTCCTCTGCCACCACACATTTAGTGTTTGCTCTCAAGATCTGCCAGGCATTGGGCAGCTGAGGAGAGACCGTGATGTAGGAAGGAATCCCTTTGCACACAACTGATGCCAGCTGCAGCCTAGAGAGAGAGATACAAAGACATTGTATCCAAGGCTACTTCACTATGCTAGTAGGTAGTGACCAAACTCATCTGAGAGCTATGGCGTCTCACCAAGCTTCCCAGGACAGAGATGGCAAAAGGCTCCATAAGCTGACAGGAGGGCAGGTCTCCTACCTGTGTTGCCATAGTAGCAGGGGGTAGTGAGGTCCGTCTCATCATAACAGCAGCCAGCCTGGAAGCAAGCAGCTTGGCCTGGGGCATCTGCACAGGGAATCTTCCCAGCCACCACACGGCACTGCTCCTCTGTGAGATGGGCACCTGGAACAGCAGGGTGTGGATTAAAGAGAGCTAGAGATCCTCTGAAGGGATCACAAGAGACCCTTCCCCAGAGGCTTTTGAATATCTGTAGTGACCTCTGGACAAGTGGCCGACCTCAACACCAGTCCAACCCTCTTGCCCTTCCCCAAAGGGCTGCAAGAGCTCCCACCATGGTCCTCCATCCCAGCTCACCCTGCCCCACAACCATAACCTCCAACCACATACCACCTCAGAGAGCATTGTGCTCAAATCCCCACCCCCGTCCTCCAGATGTAGCACGTTGCCCTTCTTAGCATTAAGCCCGATACCAGGCTTAAAGTTTCACATGGAAATTCAGGCTCCTGATCTGCTGCTGCGTCAGAGCAGAGCCCCCACCCACACCCTACAGCCCCCTCCACACAGCCAGCAGTGTGGTCCACTCCCATTTATCACAGTTAGCAGTTCTGGGGTGGGTTTTTCTAGCCATCTTATGAAATGGTGATCAGACGCCTACTCTAGGAATTTTTCCTTTATTAAAGTCACTATCTCCCTTTACTGCTAATGGGGCAGAAGCTAGCAGGATGGCCACCATTTCCCCATAGCCGATCAGAGGAAAGTGCCCCTCATAAACATGGCAGTGAATTTCTTTAATGAGACTGAAGCTGTACCTACAGGCAAAGTGGCTGCCACTCTGGTTTAGGGGAAGGGCTAGACAGGACTCTAAGAGCGCAGAGGGACTAAGAGCTGTGGAGAGCCTGCGTGAGACGCATGGGGAGAAGGAGACAGATTGCAAGCAGATGTGGCGGTGAGATCTGAAGGGAAACAACATCAGATCCCAAACCCTGGGATAGTGGAGGAACAGGGGAAACCCCTCTGAGCAGCCAATGGCAAGGACACATTGGTGGATGTGCGACTGGATTTTGCCCCAAAGAAGCTCAGACTTGGAAAGCAAGTGCTTTCCCTCTAAAGCTTTGGAAAACCAGAAGGCAAATAGCCACCCCTCCCTCTTCAAATAAACTGGGGGCGAACAGCATGATTTCTAAACGAATCTCATTTTTGATCATGGATTACAACACTGTCAACACCAGCTCGAACATGGCAGCCACAAGCAGGGGACAGGTTCAGCTCCCCTGTAGACCAACACAGGGGTCAGAAGTGGACCATGAAACCTTCCATTAGAGGGGACCCACATGCACTCAGAACAGTTGGGGAGTCTGACCTCTGACACACCTATGTTGCTTGGTGGAGGAGAGATGTGGGGCACCGGGCGCACCAGGCCCGGCTGCGGCTGGGGCACCGGGCGCACCAGCCCGGCTGCGGCTGGGGCACCGGGCGCACCAGGCCCGGCTGCGGCTTGGGGCACCGGGCGCACCAGGCCCGGCTGCGGCTGGGGCACCGGGCGCACCAGGCCCGGCTGCGGCTGGGGCACCGGGCCGGCTGCGGCTGGGCACGGGCGCACCAGGCCGGCTGGGCTGGGGCACCGGGGCACCAGGCCCGGCTGCGGCTGGGGCAGGGCGCACCAGGCCGGCGGCGGGGCACCGGCGCACCAGGCCCGGCTGCGGCTGGGGCACGGGCGCACCAGGCCCGGCTGCGGCTGGGCACCGGGCGCACCAGGCCCGGCTGCGGCTGGGGCACCGGGCGCACCAGGCCGGCTGCGGCATGTAGCGCATGGTCTCCTCTGGGGAGAAGTCACGTTCAGTGGGCTTGGGGCGGTCATGTTCACATCATAGGTGGCAGCATGGCCCTGGTGCTCAGCAGTTCCTCCACTCGGACCTGCAGCTGGTTACGCCCACCGCAATAAAGAGACACCAGTGAATCAGTATTGTGGCATAACAGACTCTCTGTAGGCACTAAGCACAGCACTCCCAGCTGCACAGGCTGCTGTGACAGCAGGTATGGACCCATCTACAGCTCTGTAGTTGCTCAGGTACACTGGGGTGAGGCGCGCCAACCCCCCTCACCTTCTTATGGACATGGCAGCCATTGTAGCCAGCCGAGAAGATCATCACTCCTTGCTCACCAGATGTGACCCAATGGAGACAATGGAGCAGTTGGTAACTTCAAAGGGTGTCCCAAACTCATCTGTGGAGAGAGTCATACAGGTCATGGGTAAGGAAGAGTTAAAGCCCTTGATGAAGCTTAGCCAGGTAGCCATGTTTGGAACAGTGACCGTGGTTTTGTCACATCCTTCAGTTTAGTGGAGTTTAGCATGGTGGTAAGCAGCTCCAAAGGTACAGGACGGCCCTCATTTACCAAGTCTGACCTACAGCCAGGAGTGCTCAGAGTGGCCTAGCCAGGCCAGGCCAGGCCATGCCACACTAGGTCACGACAACAGTGAGGTGAGGCCCACAGAGGCCACAGGATTCAGGTGTCTGGAGCTCAGAGGGCTGAGTTACACCAGAGCTTGGGATACCCAGCCACATTTTGCTATGTCCTTTTACAGTCTCCCCCCCCCCCCCCCAGCATGATTCCCGATTTACCCTTTGCTATTTTTTGGGTCACGGTCTGCAGGCTGTTGTGAGGAAAACTTAGCTACCTGGATTCAACTGTTAGGCCTAACTCCAGTCTTTTCTCCAGGGGACAGAAACCACAGACTCTCACTTCAGGAGACCAGGGTTCTCAACATTTGAGGGTAACAGCCAGGCCACCAAGAAGCACTAGAGTAGGACCTTCTTTTTCCCTTCCTAAAGTTCTCATTACATACTGTAGAAGTAAGAGGTTTCCACAGGAGACCCATAAAACCCTCCTACATGTCTAAGAGGACAGACAACCAGGAGGCTTCTCAGCTTTCTTAAGAAGCAGCCAGGCAGCTACTTACCCACAACTTTGAAGCGGACGGTGCGGCCCTGGCTGGGAAAGACCAGCAGCTGCATCCCATAGTCTCCACAATCATACTCATGTTGCAAGACAGAGAAGCTGACCCTGTGGAAGTCCCCCTGCCCAAGGGCTATCCTTAGGGACCAGAGCAGCACTAAGCCCACAAAATACCTACAGCTCAGCCCCATGGCTGAAAGTGCTAAGAAAGAAGCCCTGCTCAGCAGCCACTTCTCATCAATGGGGAGGTTGTGGGACTGGGGCTTTCTAGGGTGAGTGGTGTGGAAGGGGCGGGGTGTGAATCAGATGAGCAGAGAGGCAGCACCTGGGGAGCTGCCTGCTGCTGGGGAGGGACCGGGTGAAAAGTGCAAAGCTCAGGGTGAAAAGTCCCATGGTAACTGATGTTTTATTTCAAGCCCCATCTCCTGGAAAGCTGGAGCTTCAAGAAAAGCACAACGTATTGCATCACTCACAATAACCTGATGAGAGTTGGTAACTCTGTCTCTGCTTCTTCCCCACTTCCCTGTTGTGTTGTGAACACTGGGGCGGAGGGGCATCGGTGAAGGGATATAAAACTTATTCAAAGATGCTTTATCTTTGCGGCAGGCAAGGTATTTAGAGAAACTGCTCCTGTGACTGGGGAATGGAGAATGGGGCCCTGAGCCTGATGCTAGCAGCTGCCAAACACGCCTCCCCCACAGCTCTGCTAGTGTAACATTACATGTCATACCTTTGGACGGATCAGGCCTGCTCAGTGCCGAGTAGGGGGATCTGTGGGCAAAACCCAGGAGGTCCAGGAAACAGTGGTGTTAATTCACTTGGAGTCACTGCGTTCTTTCTGAGTCCGTGTTGAAACAGGGCTCTGGCATGGTGCCAGGGGCTGATGGAGGTGCCACTGTTCTGCTGAGATGTGGAACTGAGGCCCATGATTGTTAATGATTTTATAGCTCTTTTCAAATAAGATTAAGGGGGTTAGCCCTGGTGGCCTGTGCAGAGTCCAAGTTCGGAATGAAACTAGTCAAAAAGCAGGGAGGCCTCATACCAGGCCTTGAAGAAACCTAACCTGGCCAAGTATGGAGCTCCACAGAACGAGGCAGGCCTCAGCCTGAGCTATGTGAAACCTGAGGATGGGACGCAAAGACACCTCAATAGGCTTGGGCCTCTTGAGCTTCTCTTGGCTGGTGACTTTCCTAGGCTCCCTCTGCCTTTTTCTCATGGCACTGCTAACCCTCAGTACGTCCACAGTACAAAATTATTTCAAAATTATTCTATTCAAATTTTCGGAAGCTATTTTATACGTTCGGTCTTCTGTGTCCCCACTAAAGCGCGTGAATATGCGTCCACGTTACCATGCTAGCATCGAATGTCGGAGCGGTGCACGGTGAGTAGCTCGCTCACAGTTCCCGCAGTCTGTAGCGGTGCATGGGATTCTTCCATCCTAAGTGCAGGACTCTGCACTTGTCCTTCTTGAACCTCATCAGATTTCTTTTGGCCCAATCCTCTAATTTGTCCAGGGCCCTCTGTATCCTATCCCTACCCTCCAGCGTATCAACCTCTCCTCCCAGTTTAGTCATCTGCAAACTTGCTGAGGGTGCAATCCACACCATCCTCCAGATCATTTATGAAGATATTGAACAAAACCGGCCCAAGGACCGACCCTTGGGGCACTCCACTTGATACCAACTGCCAACTAGACATGGAGCCATTGATCACTACCCGTTGAGCCCAACAATCTAGCCAACTTTCTATCCACCTTATAGTCCATTCATCCAGCCCATACTTCTTTAACTTGCTGGCAAGAATACTGTGGGAGACCGGGTCAAAAGCTTTGCTAACATCAAGGAACAACACGTCCACTGCTTTCCCCTCATCCACAGAGCCACTTGTCTCATCGTAGAAGGCAATTAGATTAGTCAGGCATGACTTGCCCTTGGTGAATCCATGCTGACTGTTCCTGATCACTTTCCTCGAAGCGAGTGGCCATTGCCCTGTGGAAGCTTGCAACGCCCCACAGCTACGGGTCAGTCGGGAATCAGTTTGGAGTGGGGAAATCTACTATGGGGCTGCTGTGTTGCAAGTAGCCAATGCAATCATTGACCAGCTGCTATCAAGAGTAGTGACTTTGGGAAACGTGCAGACCATCATGGATGGCTTTAATGCGCTGGGGTTCCCTAAGCGTGGCGGGTGACAGACGGAACACAAATCCCCATCTTGGCCCCGGAACACCGGGGCGCCCAGTCCATAAACTGCAAGGGGTACTTTTCCATGGTTCTGCAAGCACTGGTGGATCACAAGGGATGTTTCACCGACATCAACGTGGGATGGCCGAGAAAGGTGCATTACGCTTGCACCTTCAGGAACTCTGGTCTGTTTGAACAGCTGCAGGAAGGAACTTA
Organism: Dermochelys coriacea; assembly: GCF_009764565.3. Taxonomy (NCBI): domain Eukaryota; kingdom Metazoa; phylum Chordata; order Testudines; family Dermochelyidae; genus Dermochelys; species Dermochelys coriacea. Next base: position 10,291,126 of record NC_050073.1, on the reverse strand, counting down.
CTTCCCAGACCAGAAAATTACTCTTGGGGATGTTGAAATGCCTATAATTATCCTCAGGGACGCAGCCTACCCCTTAATGCCATGGCTCATGAAGCCGTACACAGGCACCCTGGACAGTAGTAAGGAGCAGTTCAACTCTAGGCTGAGCAAGTGCAGAATGGGGGTAGAATGTGCATTTGGACGTTAGAAAGTGTGCTGGCGCAGTTTACTGACTCGGTTAGATCTCAGCACAACCAATATTCCAATTGTAATTGCTGCTTGTTGTGTGCTCCACAATATCTGTGAGAGTAAGGGGGAGACATTTATGGTGGGGTGGGAGGTTGAGGCAACTTGCCTGGTGGCCAGTTTCACACAGCCAGACAACAGGGCGATTAGAAGAGCGCAGCAGGGCACGCTGCACATCAGAGAAGCTTTGAAAGCCAGTTTCATGTGCGGCCAGGGTATGGTGTGAGAGTTGCGGTTGTTTCTCTTAAAGTTACCCACCCCCGTGTGTATGTATATATATATATATATATATGAAAGGAAATAAAGTCACCGTTGTTTAAAAATGTTCTTTATTATTTGTTGCACAAAACATTGAGAGAAATCAGAAGCTAGAGGGGGGTATTGGGTTAGGTGGGTGGAGGAGGAGGAGGGAAGGATAAGTCCAGAAACCAAATCAAAATTTAGGATATGCTAGCTTTCTGCTGCTTGTGCAATCCCCTGGGGTTGACTGTGTTGGTCCCCGTAGCCTCCCCTCCCATGTTCTTGGGCATCTGGGTGAGGAGGCGATGGAACTTGGGGAGGAGGGAGGGCGGTTATTCAAGGGCTGCAGCGGCAGTCTGTGGTCTTGCTTCCTTTCCCGCATTAGATCCACCATACAGCAGAGCAGGTCAGTTTGCTCCCCCACGAACTTGACCATAGCATCCTGCCTGCTCTCATCACCCACATCCCTCCTCTCTTTGTATTCATGTAACGCTTTACGCGACTCCGCAATTGTTTGCCTCCGTGCATTCAACTGGGCCCTATCACTGCGGGAGGACTGCATGAGCTCGGCAAACTTCGTCTCGAGTTCAACTTTTCCACCTTCTAATCTGGACCAGCCGCGGGGACAGAGTAGATAGGGGCCGCATTGAACCATTTGCACCTGCTGTAGGAGGAGAAAAAGGGAGGTTAGTATTTTAAAAGATACACGTTAGAGAACAAAGGGGACACTTTCTCAGTGAAACAGGCAATTCATAATACACAGCACATGTTCTTTCTGTACAAGGTCTCATTTTGCCTCTCATACTGAAGTGCCTGCCACTTTGGTGTGAGTAAGCCATCACATGCGGCCGGGCAACAGAATTCAGTTTGCAGCTCCTTGATTTTTGTACGACACTGTTCTGTGTCCCTGGAGTAGCCTCTTTCCATCATGGCCGAGTTTAGCGTACATATTTGCGTTCCTTTTTTTGGAACTTAGTTGTGCCATAAGAGATTCGTCTATCCAACATGCAGTGAGATCCAGTATCTCCCGTTCGGACCATGCTGGAGCTCATCTGCGAATCTGGGACTGCGTGGTCTCTTGAGATGGTGGACTCTGCATGGTCGCCTGTGCTGATGGTGACCAAACAGGAAATTCAAAAGTTCCCGGGGCTTTTACTGCCTAGTGCAGCGGAGTTCAGAGAGTTGTCCAGAGCGGTCACAAGTGAGCATTCTGGGATCGCTCCTGGAGGCCAATATCGTCATATTGCGTCCACAGTACCTGTAACCCGGAACTACGATCTCGATTTTAGTGCTACTCCACTTGCCCAGGTGGAGTACAGAAATAGGAATAAAGAGCCCTTACAATCAAAAAAACTGGTTTGGTCGTGTGGACGGAACCAGTTTTATTTTGAGGTAACACTGTTATTTTGGAAATAACCGCATACTGTAGACCAGGGCCAAGTCTTTCTACTTCTGCAGGAGAAACATTTTATTTGGCCATTTTTCTATCACACTCAGCACTTGTCCCCTAAGTGGAGAAGTTTCATCCTCTCCTCCAACTCTCTCCTGTCTAGTGTCTCTGCCCCTGAAGTCAATGGAAGGATTCCCATGACTTTGAAGCAGGCCTTTTCTGTCAGTGGAAAATCAGCCCTCACCTTCAGTGTCTGGAAGAAACCCCACGCAATGCCATTTTATACATGTTCAGAACTGGCCTTTCAGTAGGCTACTGAGGCCTCCCTTCTTCTTCACCCTACCTTTAGAATTAGGGATAGCCAGGGTTTTCCGTTTAAAGATTTTAATAGGCAGCAATAGCAAAAAGACAGAAGTTACACCCTTGTGTCTGAAACTTGTTCTTCTGCTGCCACCCTATTCTTTTGGCTCCAGGGTAGTTCGGTTAGCTAAGCTCCCCTCTCCATCACTACAGTCCTGGAAAGCACATAACCCGCCCCCCTCCCCCACTGTCCATCAACCAGTACTGATGCCCAGTTTTGCATCATTTAAATACACCGTTGGGTTGTTGGAGGAAACAGCTTATTGCTATTGTTGTATCCTGGCACAGATCGGTGCTGGCAATCCCGATGCAAACATTGTAGCTTGCACCATTCCCTGTGGATTGTTTCCGGTACCCTAAGGCAATCATGTGTCTTACTTCTGGGCCAAGATGATACCAAGTCTTTCATGTGCAAGATGTGACAATGCAATCAGCATAGACAGTCATTTAGCTGGTAGAAAGAAAGGCACAGGCACCCATCCAGTTGCATGCAACTTGTATCTCCAGTGTTGCGTTATTCCTTATAGTTAGCTGTCCGCTGCCAGTGTTGATCTTTCAGGGAACCCCCTCTCTCTTCTTTCATAGACTTTAAGGCCAGAAGGGACCATCCTGGTCATTTAGTCTGACCTCCTACGCATTACAGGCTACAGAACCTCACCCACCCACTCCTGCAATAGACCCATGACCTCTGTCTGAGTTACTGATGTCCTCAAATAATAAATATAAAGACAAAACTAAACAGAATCCCCCATTTACATTAGTTTAAACCTGCAAGTGACCCCGTGCCCTGTGCTGGAGAGGATGGCAAACCCCCACCCACAGGGTCTCAGACATGGGGGAAATTCCTTCCCAATCCCCAAAATGGTCACCAACTAGATACCTTGGGGAAAGAATTCTCTATAGTAACTCAGAGCCCTCCCCATCTAGTGTCCTAGTCTCCAGCCCCTGGAGATATTTGCAGCTAGCAGTCACAGATCAGCCATGTGCCATTGTAGGCAGTCTCATCCTACCATCCCCTCCATAAACTTATCAAGCTCAGTCTTGAAGCCAGTTAGGCTTTTGCCCCCCGCCCCCTTTGAAAGGTTGCTCCACAACCTCACTCCTCTGCTGGAGAGAAACTTTTATTTAATCTAGAGCCTAAACTTCTTTATGGCCAGTTTATATCCATTTGTTCTTGTGTCCACAGTGGTGCTTATGTTGTTAATTCCTCTGTGATAGTTATCCCTCTGCTGCAGTTGGAGAGAGCATTCATCACTCTCTCTCCTCAGCCTTCTTTGGGTTAGGCTAAATAGAAAGTATTTCAGTCTCCTCTCCTAAGTGAGGTTATCCATTCCTCTGGACATCCTCGTAGCCCTTCTCCAGATCTGGTGCAGTTGGAATTCATCTTCCACATGGGACCACCACAACTGCATACAGTATTCCAGATGAGGTCTCACCAGTGCCATGTATGATGGTACTAGCACTTCCCTGTCTCTACTGGAAATACCTCACCTGAGTATCCCATGACTGGTTTAGCCTTGTTCCCAGCTGTAGCACAGTGAAATCGCAGAGTCAATCTGTGATCAAGCAATACACCCAAGTCTTTCTCCGTTGCTTCTAGTGGATAAGTGCCCAGCTTTCAGCAAAAATTCTCCTCGTTAGCCCCCACGTACAGAACTTAAGCACAGAAGCAAAGGCCTTTACAACTACAGCACGATCTTTATACTACCTTGAAATTTTAGCAAATGGCAAATTCGTTGCCTTGTGCCTGTAAGCCACCAGGCTTCAATTCGTTATTGTGCCAAGCCATGCGGCAATGCTTTTTACAGAGTAACAAAAGCATGATCCCTGCTGTCATCCTCTTCCAGTCCAGGACTCCGACTTGCAACACTCCATTTTGGGACGCAGGAGTAGCCAGTCAGGCAGAGCAGGGACTCAAACCACGTCTCCTAGATCTCAGGAGAGTGCCCATGCATTTCTAGGATACACATGCCTTTCGGCTTTTTCCATGAGGAGTTTTGAGGCATTGGTTTTGCCTACTGCAGAATGAAAGTTGACATTTAATGAAAGTTTGTGTTGCTTGGCCTGCCCTCAGCATGTGCTTAACTCCATGCATGCATGCATGAAGTCATTACACATGCACGTTCAGTGTCTGCAGGATCGGGTCCCACAGCAGGCAACCCTAGAAGATAGTAGTAGTAGAGGGGTTAGAACAGTTACACCACGTTAGCGTGACTGGCCCTGTGGGTTCTACAGTAGGTGGAGGGTGTTGACATGGTAGGAGCAGTGGGAGAGAAGATTTTAGCTGTTGGAAGGGGATTTGGAGAGGAGCTGGAGGGCTGTAGTTTCCCCAGGTGAGATGGAAGGAAACTAATGCAAATGGAGAAGGGTAGAATGCCGTGTAGACAGAGGCGAGGGTGTAGATGTAGCCGAGGTAGCTTTGGCCTAGCCAGATCAAGCAGTAGAGCAACAGCAGCACAGGCTACCCACGGGAGTGCAACCCAGAGGCCCAGGTAGTCTTGTATAGTCCATGCTTCCACTACTGTTATTGCAACTCGCTTGATGAAAGCTCGCTCATTTACGTCCGTGTGTGCACACTACAGCCACACTTTGGAATGCCCCATAGATATAGCCTACGTGTCAAGAAGCAGAAGATACAGCTGGGATCTCCCCCATAAGTTGTAAGGCAGGATGCTTAAGGTCTTGAAGCACCAGGTTTCCCAGTCACTAAACACAAGGGGGAAATCTTCACCACCCCTGTAAGCTAGGGGCTGGCCACAGCCCCCACAGAAGACACGAGAGTTTCTAGTTACCAGACTTAGGCTCGTCCCCGGGCTTGCTCACATGGACTTCACGGTAGATTGGCAAGAACCAGTAGTTCTTACTGTGTGCCCAGTGGAGTTAGAATCTAGCTCTTCACAGGAAAATTAGCCAAAAAGTCTCTAGTTCGGCTGACTGGCTACCCCTCCCCCCCATAGGGCCCCAGGAGACAAGACAACGTCACTTGATTTACCTTGTCTAGTGCTAGCTTGCAGTCTTCTTCCTGTCCTCTATGCCACATCCTATTCTGGTGTCTATCCCTGCAGAGAGGTCTGTTCTGCTGCTGAATGGGGAAAAGCTACAAGGCCAGTAGTGGACCCCTGGCCTCAGCAACTGCTGTTCCCTCCCCCAGAGGGACACATGCTACCACAAGACATTAGAGCAGTCCAGAGACTTTATTTCTGCCCCCCCCCCCCCATTTCACAGTCATTTGCCTTGGAAGATTTGGGACCTTGCCATCCAGTTGCTTCTCCTACAGAGTAGTGTCACAGTAACGAGAGAAACCACAGCCACCAGTGAGAGCATGGCCAGAAGCATCAGGGTCAGGTCCAGTCTCGAGACAGGGTCTGGAGGAGGAGGAGGAGGGGAGGTTAAGACACTCCAGATTTGTGGAGGGTCTAAAGTGTGGAGACGACACCTGGACTTCCCTGCCCCGGTAGTGCTCCCCCTACCGCTTAGGCCAGCCTTCATCAGAAAGATACTTGAATTGTCAACTCACTTTTTAGATTGTGAGTCAGCACCACCATCCCATTGATTGCCCTCTATTGGATGGCTGAGGCAATGCTAGCCCCAGTGCATTGAGTGCCATGGAGGCTCAGGGCATACAAATCACCATTGAGGTGCTAAAGTGTCGTCCCCCCCCCCCCCCCCAAGTTGGCTGGTTTGAGACATCCTATGAATGTCCAAAGAATAAGGAAATAACCCAACATTGGCCCACTCATAGGAAGCACTCACAGGGGTGGTGTTAGCCAGCATTAGCTTACATATGGATCGTCAAGGAGTGACTTCTGCATGTAGCCCCCCCATGAACATTTATATTAGAACCCCCTAGACAGCATTGACTTGCACAGTAATCTGGAATACAGCAAGATGTCAGTTGTCCTACGAGGGGTTAACAGAAAACTCACCCTTGTTCTCATAGACGTGTTCTCTCCACGGCTCTGGGCTCTCCTGGAAGATCACAGGGCCATGAGAACTCACCAGGTCCTGGGGCTCTCCTGTCCCATTGTCAATATCCAGAAACCGGCGGCCTCCTGGGAGATGGAATGGAGAGTTAGGGAGCTGTCCATCCAGGGCCCTCTGGTTGCGAGTGTGCATCATGTGATGAAATGCAGCGTCACCATGGACTCAGCCATGAGCCCTTACAGGCCTCCTGACAGGTTGTGGTACCAGGTATTAGATCTTCATGAATTGCTTATTTGAAGCGTGGGAGAAGATGGGAAGAAAGGCCATTTCATCATCAGGAGTAGCAGACACTCCACTCTCCAGAGGCAATTTCTAGTATGGTCTCCTATATAGGGCAGGTGTAGGAGATTAGGCCATTTACCTCTTAGCGTTAGCCCATCATACCCTAGCTAGTGCTACAGTACATGGTAGAGGTACATAAGGAGCTGGGATGAACTCCTTCCAGTCAGTATATAGCACAGGGCTGGGCAAACCTTTTGGCCTGAGGCCAATATTAGCATTGCAAAACTATATGGAGGGCCAGGTAGCGAAGGCTGTGCCTCCCCAGACAGCCTGGCTCCCTCCCACTTCCTGCCCCCGACTGCCCACCTCAGAACCCCCCCCCCTGCCCCCAACTCCTTGTCTCCTGACTGCCCCCTCCCAGGACCCCTGCCCCTAACTGCCCCCTGGGACCACACCCCTATCCAACCCGCTGCTCCCCGACAGCCCCCACCGGACTCAGATGGGGGATCCAATGCCCCGACTGCCCCCTGAGCCTCTGCCCAATCCAACCAGCCCCTGTGCCCCCCAGGACCCTCAGCCCCTTATCAAATCCCAACCCCCTTATGATGCTGCTCAGAGCAGCGGGAGCTCACAGCCCTACTGGAGCAGAGTGCTGGAGGTGTGCTGAGGCTGCGAGGGAGAGGGACAGTACGGGAGTGGCCGGGGGCTAGCCTCCCCGGCCGGGAACTCAGGGGCCGGGCACAATGGTCCTGCGGGCTGTATTTCGCCCACCTCTGATATAGCAGGACAGGCAGATCTCTGTTCACTACGAGTCCTCTGGTATTTGGGAGGGGAGCTTGTAGAAACCCACATGGATTTCAGACCACTGGTGTCCGGATGAAGCCACTCTCACTTACTTGTGGCAGCTCCTGATGGGCACATGGTCCTGCAGGGCTCCAGCCGGGAGGGGTAGCAAGCAGAGGCGCTACAGTAAATGTACACCTAAAATCCACATAAGTGAGAATAGAGTTAGTGAGTGACTGGCCAGTGCTGCTAGGAGCCAGGAAGTAGATCCACAGCCATCCGTTTGGTTGTGCACGTGCAGCGCCTCAGCAGAGACAATTTGAAGGTCAGAACCTGACTAAAATAGGAGCTCCTGCCCCTGCACTCCGACGTCCCCCTCCTCACCCCCTTTATATGCAGGCCCCTTCTCACCTCTCCGACAAGCACCACTGGGGAAGCGGAGTCCACAAAGGCAAAGGTGGAGAGGACGAAGCGCTGGTGGTGAGTCGGGAAGGGCAGCTCTGATGAGGCAGGGCCCACGGGCACAAGCTGGGTTCTGTAGTTGTCTCCCAGGAACGGGCACCTGGGAGCAAGGCATGAGAGAATGGTGGACCAAGGAAACTGCCTTCCTCCTCCCCAAGCCATGCTCCCCCTCCAACCCAGCCACTCACCCGTCCACCAGGATGGGCCACTGCGGCTGCTGCAGGGGGTTAGCGCTTGGGGTGGCCCAGCACTGGTGCAGAACGAGAACCAGGGATGGGTCTGTTCTCTGCAGGATGCGAACCTCCATGTAGACAGGGTCCCTGAGCACCTTCACCACAGGGTAGTCTCTCTCCGCGAGATAGGATCTGTAGCTCAGGTCTGTGGGGGAGAGGGCAGGAGGAGAGCAGAGCTGAGACACCTGTGGTCCTTCAGGGGGATGGGATCTCAGTGCTGGAGTGAGGGGTCACCTACCTGTGGCGATGCGCAGCTCAAGCCGGAGGGGTCCTGCCTGGGTGACTGGAGCAGGTGTGGGGGGCAAGAAGACCTCGACCTGGACTGGCAGAAAGTCACTGGCATTGTAGATGCAGCGAGCATGGAGGCTGCACAGGAGAGAGCAGAGGGAGGAGACAGGGGCTGATGCTCTGTGAATTCAGATTGAGGCCACGCTGTTTCTGATAGTGACCTTATTAGTGCTTGAGACAAGCAGGGTCAGGCCCCATCAGTGTTTGGATGGGAGACATCCAAGGATGCGAGCGTATCAACCCTTTTAGCATCTCAGATGTTCTGCCCTACAACGCAGGGACTCAGCAGGAGTGCCTGAACACGGCCACAGGGGGGCCTTCTCAGACAGGCTAGAAGCACCTGCTCACTTGTAACAGGTTTCAGAGTAGCAGCCGTGTTAGTCTGTATTCACAAAAAAGAAAAGGAGTACTTGTGGCACCTTAGAGGCTAACAAATTTATTTGAGCATAAGCTTTCGTGAGCTACAGCTCACTTCATCGGATGCATTCGGTGGAAAATACAGTGGGGACATTTATACACACAGAGATCATACACACTGTAAGGAGAGTAAGGAGACTGAATTTAGCCGTATGGAGTGGAAATCTATCAACTTCATGACAAAAAGCTTGTACAGATACAGACAGACATCTTCCTCTCCAAATGCAAAGAGATGGACAACATACCAAGAGGACTGAAGGGAAAAAAATCCATTACAATCTGCATACCACACAGACTATGCCAACAGCTTGTGCCACACACTCTCAAAGAAACTGCGGAACCACCTGGTCAACATCCTCTACAGCAAACAGGGAAAGATTACGAATGAGCTCTCAAAACGGGATACTCTCATAAGAGCCAACCTTCCACACAAACTTCCTCATGGCTGGACTTTACAAAAAGTAGACAAGCCATCTACAACACACTTGTCCTTTTTCTCTTGTAGAGAAGCAGGACACTAAACTCTTGAAACTACTACATGCCACAAGGGGCCACAACAGAGGTTCCCTTATCCCACCCAGCAATATTGTTCATCTGTCCAACTATACTCTTAGCCCAGCAGAAGAATCTGTCCTATCTCGGGGCCTCTCCTTTTGCCCCTCCACCCCCACGAACACGATACAGTTCTGTGGTGACCTAGAATCCTATTTTTGACGTCTCCGACTCAAGGAATATTTCCAACACACCTCTAACCAACGTATTAACCCACAAGGACCTTCCTACCAACGCTACAAAAAGAAGGATTCTGGGTGGACTCCTCCTGAAGGTCGAAACAACAGACTGGACTTCTCCATAGAGTGCTTCCGCCGACGTGCACGGGCTGAAATTGTGGAAAAGCAGCATCACTTGCCCCATAACCTCAGCCATGCAGAACACAATGCCATCCACAGCCTCAGAAACAACTTTGACATCATAATCATAAAGGCTGACAAAGGAGGTGCTGTCGTCGTCATCATCATGACAGGTCGGAATATGAACAAGAGGCTACTAGGCAGCTCTCCAACACCGTTTTCTACAAGCCATTACCCTCTGATCCCACTGAGGGTTACCAAAAGAAACTACAGCATTTGCTCAAGAAACTCCCTGAAAAAGCACAAGAACAAATCTACACAGACACAGCCCTGGAACTCCAACCTGGGGTAGTCTAACCTGGAAATCCTGGACGCCCCATCATCTCAGGCATTGGCACCCTGACAGCAGGATCGTCTGGCTATGTAGACTCCCTCCTCAGGCCCTACGCTACCAGCCCTCCCAGCTATCTTCGAGACACCACTGACTTCCTGAGGAAGCTACAATCCATCGGTGATCTTCCTAAAAACACCATCCTAGCCACTATGGATGTGGAAGCCCTCTACACCAGCATGCCACACAAAGACGGACTGCAAGCCATCAGGAACAGTATCCCCGATAATGTCACAGCTAACCTGGTGGCCGAACTTGGTCCTCACCCATAACTATTTCACATTTGGGGACCATGTATACCTTCAAATCAGCGGTACTGCTATGGGTACCCACATGGCCCCACAGTAGGCCAACTTTTTTATGGCTGACTTAGAACAACGCTTCCTCAGCTCTTGTCCCCCAATGCCCCTACTCTACTTGCGCTACATTGATGACGTCTTCATCATCTGGACCCATGGAAAAGAAGCCCTTGAGGAATTCCACCAGAATTTCTACAATTTCCATCCCACCATCAACCTCAGCCTGGACCAGTCCACACAAGAGATCCACTTCCTGGACACTACAGTGCTAATAAGCGATGGTCACATAAACACCACCCTATATCGGAAACCTACTGACCGCTATTCCTACCTACATGCCTCCAGCTTTCATCCAGATCACACCACACGATCCACTGTCTACAGCCAAGCTCTACGATATAACCGCATTTGCTCCAACCCCTCAGACAGAGACAAACACCTACAAGATCTCCATCATGCATTCTTACAAGTGAAGAAACAGATTGACAGAGCCAGAAGAGTGCCCAGAAGTCACCTACTACACGACAGGCCCAACAAAGAAAACAACAGAAGGCCACTAGCCATCACCTTCAGCCCCCAACTAAAACCTCTCCAACGCATCATCAAGGATCTACAACTTATCCTGAAGGACGACCCATCACTCTCAGACCTTGGGAGACAGGCCAGTCCTGTCCTGTGCCAGTCCAGGACAGCCCCCCAACCTGAAGCAAATATTCACCAGCAACCACACACCACACAACAGAACCACTAACCCAGGAACCTATCCTTGCAACAAAGCCCGTTGCCAACTCTGTCCACATATCTATTCAGGGGACACCATCACAGGGCCTAATCACATCAGCCACACTATCAGAGGCTCGTTCACCTGCGCATCTACCAATGGGATATATGCCATCATGTGCCAGCAATGCCCCTGCCATGTACATTGGTCAAACTGGACAGTCTCTACGTAAAAGACTAAACGGACCCAAATCGAACGTCAAGAATTAGAACATTCAAAAACCAGTCGGAGAACACTTCAATCTCTCTGGTCACATGATTACAGACCTGAGAGTGGCGATCCTTCAACAACATAAAACCAGACTCCAACGAGAGACTGCTGAATTGGAATTAATTTGCAAACTGGATAAAATCAACTTAGGCTTGAATAGAGACTGGGAGAGGATGAGTCATTTCCCCATGTTATTTCTCTCCCCACCCCACCCTCCACTGTTTCTCAGACGTTCTTGTTAACTGCTGGAAATGGCCCACCTTGATCATCACTACAAAAGATTTTCCTCCTTCCCCCCGCCCCCGGTAATAGCTCATCTTAAGTCATCACTCTCCTTACAGTGTGTATGATAAAACCCATTGTTTCACGTTCTCTCTCTCTCTCTGTGTGTATATATAAATAGATCTCCCCACTGTATTTTCCACCAAATGCATCCGGTGAAGTGAGCTGTAGCTCACGAAAGCTTATGCTCTAATAAATTTGTTAGTCTCCAAGGTGCCACAAGTACTCCTTTTCTTTTTTGCTCACTTGTTGTCACATCTCTCTTGGCAGCATTCTCAAGTTTGCCACCAACTGTTATCCAAGCTCTCTTTCCACCAACCCTGTAGTGAGTTATCCAGGTGGAGGCCTTCTCAGGTCAGACTGGCTGTGCCTACTTGTCATCATTGGAGATCACATAGCAAGTGGCATGTAGAATCATAAGATGAGGATTGGAAGAGCTAGTCCCACCCGCTGCTCAAAGCAGGACCAACCCCAACTAAATCATCCCAGCCAGGGCTTGGTCAAGCCAGGTATTCAGAACCTCTAAGGATGGAGATTCTGCCACCTCCCTAGGTGAGCATTCCAGTGCTTCACCACCCTCCTAGTGAAATAGTCCCATCCCACCCCCCAGTAGCCAACCTCGACCTCCCCCACTGCAGCTTGAGACCATTGCTCCTTGTTCGGTCATCTGCCACCACTGAGAACGGCCTAGCTCCATCCTCCTTGGAACCCCTTCAGGTAGTTGAAGGCTGCTATCAAATCCCCCCCCACACTCGTCTCTTCTGCGGACTAAACAAGCCCAGTTCCCTCAGCCTCTCCTCATGAGTCACGTGCCCTAGCCCCCTAATCATTTTTGTTGCCCTCTGCTGGACTCTCTCCAGTTTTTCCACATCCTTTCTGTAGTGGGGGGACCAAAGCTGGACACAGTACTCCAGATGGGCCTCCCTAGTGCTGAATAGAGGGGAATCGTCACTACCCTCCATCTGCTGGCAGTGCTCCTACTAATGCAGCCCAATATAGTAGTAGCTTTCTTGGGAACAAGGGCCCACTGTTGATTCGTAGCCAGCTTCTCGTCCACTGTAATCCCCAGGTCCTTGTCTGGGGAACTGCTGCTTAGCCAGTCGGTCCCCAGCCTGTACCAGGGAATGGGATTCTTCCCTCCTAAGTGCAGGACTCTGCACTGGTCCTGATCGAACCTCGGATTTCTTTTAGCCCAATTTTCAATTTTTCCTAGGTCACTCTGGACCCTATCTACCTCTCCCCCCAACCTAGTGTCATCCATTAACTTGTGAGGGTGTAAGCCATCCCATCATCCAGATCATTAATGACGAACAAAACCAGCCCCAGGACCGACCCCTGGGGCATGCCGCTTGATACCAGCTGCCAACTAGACAGAGCTGTTGATCACTACCCGTTGAGCTTGACGATCTAGCCAGCTTTCGATCCACCTTTTGCCAGCAAGTTAAAGTAGTATGGGCTGGATGAATGGCGAGACTACTGTGGGAGACTGTATCAAACTTTGTTAGAGTCAAGGTATATCATATCCACAGAGCCAGCTCTCATCATAGAAAGCAATCCGGTTGGTCAGGCATGACTTGCCCTTGGCGAATCCATTTTGGCTGGTCCCGATCACCTTCCTCTCCTCCAAGTGCTTCAAAACGGATTCCTTGATGACCTGCTGCAGGATTTTTCCAGGGACTGAGGTGAGGCTGACCAATGTTGGCATTTGATGAGACAGTCAGCTGCACAGAGTGTCCTTCCCTTCACAAAGCAAGATTTTTGCCCCATGCCCCATTAGGGATCAGGTGCATTGCCCCACACTCAGAAAAGGGGATGTCCCCGACTGCAGGGAATCCATACCTGTAGAACATCCCCCAAGTCCTTTGGTGCTCAGGAGAGGCTGTCGAAAGAGATTGATGGATCGGATCTTTGCCAGGGGAAGTATCTGGCCTCACGCTTGCACTGTGGAAGGGCTGAAGACTGCTCACCATCACTTCCTTGCTAGTCAATAGAGCAGGCCAACTTACATGAAGGTGCTGTCCCGGGTGATGGAGCCGTCTGGCCCAGTCCGGATGTCGATGCCAGAGATCAGCTGGTTCTCATAGATCAGTTTGTCATGGATCACCTGGAAGAGTGGAGACATGGGGCAGGTTAGTCCCCCAAGACCCTGAGCAGAGCACTCACCCTGGCTTCCCGTGGGTGTCCCCTCACCTGGACTGTGGTGCCGCACTGCATGAGGGGGAAGCGGAAGATCACAAAAGCCTCAGTCATCCTGATGGGGTCACACCCTGCCTGGGCATAGGCTAGCCGGACACTCTCCAGGATGATGGGGTGATCAGACACGTCCCTGGAGACCACCAGAACAAAGTGACCGTCCAGGAGGCACTGAACAGTGACTGCAACACAAAGGAGCAGGATTAAGTATACATGTTCCTGGTATAGGAATTGGGCAAGAGTTCCATGCCACACCACGGATGATAGATTGGAGAAGAGCCATGAGAAATATTAGAAACCAGGCCTTGTAGTGACCAAATTCTGTCTCTTTAGACAGAGAGAAGGTTAAGTATTTAAAGAAGGTGTAGATCGGAGAGCGAGGGTAGTTAGCCATTGGAATGGTTTGCCCAGGGTCATGGTGGATTCTCCATCACTGATAAGGCAAGACTGGATGTCTGCCAAGAGATCTGCTCTAGGAGTTATTTCAGGGAAATTCTATAGCTTGTGTTATATAGGAAATCAGACTAATGATCACAATGGTCCCTTCTGGCTTTGGAATCTATCAAATGAAGCCCCAGGGGGGTAAGTGGGTTTGCCTGACACAGCATGATTGCAGCTCATGTTGTGGAGGAACAAGACAAGCCGGCAGAGTTATCCATCGATCCGATGATGGAGCACCAGCCTGTACCGTCTGATGGTTCTTCCTCTGCCACCACACATTTAGTGTTTGCTCTCAAGATCTGCCAGGCATTGGGCAGCTGAGGAGAGACCGTGATGTAGGAAGGAATCCCTTTGCACACAACTGATGCCAGCTGCAGCCTAGAGAGAGAGATACAAAGACATTGTATCCAAGGCTACTTCACTATGCTAGTAGGTAGTGACCAAACTCATCTGAGAGCTATGGCGTCTCACCAAGCTTCCCAGGACAGAGATGGCAAAAGGCTCCATAAGCTGACAGGAGGGCAGGTCTCCTACCTGTGTTGCCATAGTAGCAGGGGGTAGTGAGGTCAGTCTCATCATAACAGCAGCCAGCCTGGAAGCAAGCAGCTTGGCCTGGGGCATCTGCACAGGGAATCTTCCCAGCCACCACACGGCACTGCTCCTCTGTGAGATGGGCACCTGGAACAGCAGGGTGTGGATTAAAGAGAGCTAGAGATCCTCTGAAGGGATCACAAGAGACCCTTCCCCAGAGGCTTTTGAATATCTGTAGTGACCTCTGGACAAGTGGCCGACCTCAACACCAGTCCAACCCTCTTGCCCTTCCCCAAAGGGCTGCAAGAGCTCCCACCGTGGTCCTCCATCCCAGCTCACCCTGCCCCCACAACCATAACCTCCAACCACATACCACCTCAGACAGCATTGTGCTCAAATCCCCACCCCCGTCCTCCAGATGTAGCACGTTGCCCTTCTTAGCATTAAGCCCGATACCAGGCTTAAAGTTTCACATGGAAATTCAGGCTCCTGATCTGCTGCTGCGTCAGAGCAGAGCCCCCACCCACACCCTACAGCCCCCTCCACACAGCCAGCAGTGTGGTCCACTCCCATTTATCACAGTTAGCAGTTCTGGGGTGGGTTTTTCTAGCCATCTTATGAAATGGTGATCAGACGCCTACTCTAGGAATTTTTCCTTTATTAAAGTCACTATCTCCCTTTACTGCTAATGGGGCAGAAGCTAGCAGGATGGCCACCATTTCCCCATAGCCGATCAGAGGAAAGTGCCCCTCATAAACATGGCTGTGAATTTCTTTAATGAGACTGAAGCTGTACCTACAGGCAAAGTGGCTGCCACTCTGGTTTAGGGGAAGGGCTAGACAGGACTCTAAGAGCGCAGAGGGACTAAGAGCTGTGGAGAGCCTGCGTGAGACGCATGGGGAGAAGGAGACAGATTGCAAGCAGATGTGGCGGTGAGATCTGAAGGGAAACAACATCAGATCCCAAACCCTGGGATAGTGGAGGAACAGGGGAAACCCCTCTGAGCAGCCAATGGCAAGGACACATTGGTGGATGTGCGACTGGATTTTGCCCCAAAGAAGCTCAGACTTGGAAAGCAAGTGCTTTCCCTCTAAAGCTTTGGAAAACCAGAAGGCAAATAGCCACCCCTCCCTCTTCAAATAAACTGGGGGCGAACAGCATGATTTCTAAACGAATCTCATTTTTGATCATGGATTACAACACTGTCAACACCAGCTCGAACATGGCAGCCACAAGCAGGGGACAAGGTTCAGCTCCCCTGTAGACCAACACAGGGGTCAGAAGTGGACCATGAAACCTTCCATTAGAGGGGACCCACATGCACTCAGAACAGTTGGGGAGTCTGTGACCTCTGACACACCTATGTTGCTTGGTGGAGGAGAGATGTGGGGCACCGGGCGCACCAGGCCCGGCTGCGGCTGGGGCACCGGGCGCACCAGGCCCGGCTGCGGCTGGGGCACCGGGCGCACCAGGCCCGGCTGCGGCTGGGGCACCGGGCGCACCAGGCCCGGCTGCGGCTGGGGCACCGGGCGCACCAGGCCCGGCTGCGGCTGGGGCACCGGGCGCACCAGGCCCGGCTGCGGCTGGGGCACCGGGCGCACCAGGCCCGGCTGCGGCATGTAGCGCATGGTCTCCTCTGGGGAGAAGTCACGTTCAGTGGGCTTGGGGCAGGTCATGTTCACATCATAGGTGGCAGCAATGGCCCTGGTGCTCAGCAGTTCCTCCACTCGGACCTGCAGCTGGTTACGCCCATCCTGCAATAAAGAGACACCAGTGAATCAGTATTGTGGCATAACAGACTCTCTGTAGGCACTAAGCACAGCACTCCCCAGCTGCACAGGCTGCTGTGACAGCAGGTATGGACCCATCTACAGCTTCTGTAGTTGCTCAGGTACACTGGGGTGAGGCGCGCCAACCCCCCTCACCTTCTTATGGACATGGCAGCCATTGTAGCCAGCCGAGAAGATCATCACTCCTTGCTCACCAGATGTGACCCAATGGAGACAAATGGAGCAGTTGGTAACTTCAAAGGGTGTCCCAAACTCATCTGTGGAGAGAGTCATACAGGTCATGGGTAAGGAAGAGTTAAAGCCCTTGATGAAGCTTAGCCAGGTAGCCATGTTTGGAACAGTGACCGTGGTTTGTCACATCCTTCAGTTTAGTGGAGTTTAGCATGGTGGTAAGCAGCTCCAAAGGTACAGGACGGCCCTCATTTACCAAGTCGGACCTACAGCCAGGAGTGCTCAGAGTGGCCTAGCCAGGCCAGGCCAGGCCATGCCACACTAGGTCACGACAACAGTGAGGTGAGGCCCACAGAGGCCACAGGATTCAGGTGTCTGGAGCTCAGAGGGCTGAGTTACACCAGAGCTTGGGATACCCAGCCACATTTTGCTATGTCCTTTTACAGTCTCCCCCCCCCCCCAGCATGATTCCCGATTTACCCTTTGCTATTTTTTGGGTCACGGTCAGCAGGCTGTTGTGAGGAAAACTTAGCTACCTGGATTCAACTGTTAGGCCTAACTCCAGTCTTTTCTCCAGGGGACAGAAACCACAGACTCTCACTTCAGGAGACCAGGGTTCTCAACATTTGAGGGTAACAGCCAGGCCACCAAGAAGCACTAGAGTAGGACCTTCTTTTTCCCTTCCTAAAGTTCTCATTACATACTGTAGAAGTAAGAGGTTTCCACAGGAGACCCATAAAACCCTCCTGCATGTCTAAGAGGACAGACAACGAGGAGGCTTCTCAGCTTTCTTAAGAAGCAGCCAGGCAGCTACTTACCCACAACTTTGAAGCGGACGGTGCGGCCCTGGCTGGGAAAGACCAGCAGCTGCATCCCATAGTCTCCACAATCATACTCATGTTGCAAGACAGAGAAGCTGACCCTGTGGAAGTCCCCCTGCCCAAGGGCTATCCTTAGGGACCAGAGCAGCACTAAGCCCACAAAATACCTACAGCTCAGCCCCATGGCTGAAAGTGCTAAGAAAGAAGCCCTGCTCAGCAGCCACTTCTCATCAATGGGGAGGTTGTGGGACTGGGGCTTTCTAGGGTGAGTGGTGTGGAAGGGGCGGGGTGTGAATCAGATGAGCAGAGAGGCAGCACCTGGGGAGCTGCCTGCTGCTGGGGAGGGACCGGGTGAAAAGTGCAAAGCTCAGGGTGAAAAGTCCCATGGTAACTGATGTTTTATTTCAAGCCCCATCTCCTGGAAAGCTGGAGCTTCAAGAAAAGCACAACGTATTGCATCACTCACAATAACCTGATGAGAGTTGGTAACTCTGTCTCTGCTTCTTCCCCACTTCCCTGTTGTGTTGTGAACACTGGGGCGGAGGGGCATCGGTGGAGGGATATAAAACTTATTCAAAGATGCTTTATCTTTGCGGCAGGCAAGGTATTTAGAGAAACTGCTCCTGTGACTGGGGAATGGAGAATGGGGCCCTGAGCCTGATGCTAGCAGCTGCCAAACACGCCTCCCCCACAGCTCTGCTAGTGTAACATTACATGTCATACCTTTGGACGGATCAGGCCTGCTCAGTGCCGAGTAGGGGGATCTGTGGGCAAAACCCAGGAGGTCCAGGAAACAGTGGTGTTAATTCACTTGGAGTCACTGCGTTCTTTCTGAGTCCGTGTTGAAACAGGGCTCTGGCATGGTGCCAGGGGCTGATGGAGGTGCCACTGTTCTGCTGAGATGTGGAACTGAGGCCCATGATTGTTAATGATTTTATAGCTCTTTTCAAATAAGATTAAGGGGGTTAGCCCTGGTGGCCTGTGCAGAGTCCAAGTTCGGAATGAAACTAGTCAAAAAGCAGGGAGGCCTCATACCAGGCCTTGAAGAAACCTAACCTGGCCAAGTATGGAGCTCCACAGAACGAGGCAGGCCTCAGCCTGAGCTATGTGAAACCTGAGGATGGGACGCAAAGACACCTCAATAGGCTTGGGCCTCTTGAGCTTCTCTTGGCTGGTGACTTTCCTAGGCTCCCTCTGTCTTTTTCTCATGGCACTGCTAACCCTCAGTACGTCCACAGTACAAAATTATTTCAAAATTATTCTATTCAAATTTTCGGAAGCTATTTTATACGTTCGGTCTTCTGTGTCCCCACTAAAGCGCGTGAATATGCGTCCACGTTACCATGCTAGCATCGAATGTCGGAGCGGTGCACGGTGAGTAGCTCGCTCACAGTTCCCGCAGTCTGTAGCGGTGCATGGGATTCTTCCATCCTAAGTGCAGGACTCTGCACTTGTCCTTCTTGAACCTCATCAGATTTCTTTTGGCCCAATCCTCTAATTTGTCCAGGGCCCTCTGTATCCTATCCCTACCCTCCAGCGTATCAACCTCTCCTCCCAGTTTAGTCATCTGCAAACTTGCTGAGGGTGCAATCCACACCATCCTCCAGATCATTTATGAAGATATTGAACAAAACCGGCCCAAGGACCGACCCTTGGGGCACTCCACTTGATACCAGCTGCCAACTAGACATGGAGCCATTGATCACTACCCGTTGAGCCCAACAATCTAGCCAACTTTCTATCCGCCTTATAGTCCATTCATCCAGCCCATACTTCTTTAACTTGCTGGCAAGAATACTGTGGGAGACCGGGTCAAAAGCTTTGCTAACATCAAGGAACAACACATCCACTGCTTTCCCCTCATCCACAGAGCCACTTGTCTCATCGTAGAAGGCAATTAGATTAGTCAGGCATGACTTGCCCTTGGTGAATCCATGCTGACTGTTCCTGATCACTTTCCTCGAAGCGAGTGGCCATTGCCCTGTGGAAGCTTGCAACGCCCCACAGCTACGGGTCAGTCGGGAATCAGTTTGGAGTGGGGAAATCTACTATGGGGCTGCTGTGTTGCAAGTAGCCAATGCAATCATTGACCAGCTGCTATCAAGAGTAGTGACTTTGGGAAACGTGCAGACCATCATGGATGGCTTTAATGCGCTGGGGTTCCCTAAGCGTGGCGGGCGACAGACGGAACACAAATCCCCATCTTGGCCCCGGAACACCGGGGCGCCCAGTCCATAAACTGCAAGGGGTACTTTTCCATGGTTCTGCAAGCACTGGTGGATCACAAGGGATGTTTCACCGACATCAACGTGGGATGGCCGAGAAAGGTGCATTACGCTTGCACCTTCAGGAACTCTGGTCTGTTTGAACAGCTGCAGGAAGGAACTTACTTCCCAGACCAGAAAATTACTCTTGGGGATGTTGAAATGCCTATAATTATCCTCAGGGACGCAGCCTACCCCTTAATGCCATGGCTCATGAAGCCGTACACAGGCACCCTGGACAGTAGTAAGGAGCAGTTCAACTCTAGGCTGAGCAAGTGCAGAATGGGGGTAGAATGTGCATTTGGACGTTTGAAAGTGTGCTGGCGCAGTTTACTGACTCGGTTAGATCTCAGCACAACCAATATTCCAATTGTAATTGCTGCTTGTTGTGTGCTCCACAATATCTGTGAGAGTAAGGGGGAGACATTTATGGTGGGGTGGGAGGTTGAGGCAACTTGCCTGGTGGCCAGTTTCACACAGCCAGACAACAGGGCGATTAGAAGAGCGCAGCAGGGCACGCTGCACATCAGAGAAGCTTTGAAAGCCAGTTTCATGTGCGGCCAGGGTATGGTGTGAGAGTTGCGGTTGTTTCTCTTAAAGTTACCCACCCCCGTGTGTATGTATATATATATATATATATGAAAGGAAATAAAGTCACCGTTGTTTAAAAAATGTTCTTTATTATTTGTTGCACAAAACATTGAGAGAAATCAGAAGCTAGAGGGGGGTATTGGGTTAGGTGGGTGGAGGAGGAGGAGGGAAGGATAAGTCCAGAAACCAAATCAAAATTTAGGATATGCTAGCTTTCTGCTGCTTGTGCAATCCCCTGGGGTTGACTGTGTTGGTCCCCGTAGCCTCCCCTCCCATGTTCTTGGGCATCTGGGTGAGGAGGCGATGGAACTTGGGGAGGAGGGAGGGCGGTTATTCAAGGGCTGCAGCGGCAGTCTGTGGTCTTGCTTCCTTTCCCGCATTAGATCCACCATACAGCAGAGCAGGTCAGTTTGCTCCCCCACGAACTTGACCATAGCATCCTGCCTGCTCTCATCACCCACGTCCCTCCTCTCTTTGTATTCATGTAACGCTTTACGCGACTCCGCAATTGTTTGCCTCCGTGCATTCAACTGGGCCCTATCACTGCGGGAGGACTGCATGAGCTCGGCAAACTTCGTCTCGAGTTCAACTTTTCCACCTTCTAATCTGGACCAGCCGCGGGGACAGAGTAGATAGGGGCCGCATTGAACCATTTGCACCTGCTGTAGGAGGAGAAAAAGGGAGGTTAGTATTTTAAAAGATACACATTAGAGAACAAAGGGGACACTTTCTCAGTGAAACAGGCAATTCATAATACACAGCACATGTTCTTTCTGTACAAGGTCTCATTTTGCCTCTCATACTGAAGTGCCTGCCACTTTGGTGTGAGTAAGCCATCACATGCGGCCGGGCAACAGAATTCAGTTTGCAGCTCCTTGATTTTTGTACGACACTGTTCTGTGTCCCTGGAGTAGCCTCTTTCCATCATGGCCGAGTTTAGCGTACATATTTGCGTTCCTTTTTTTGGAACTTAGTTGTGCCATAAGAGATTCGTCTATCCAACATGCAGTGAGATCCAGTATCTCCCGTTCGGACCATGCTGGAGCTCATCTGCGAATCTGGGACTGCGTGGTCTCTTGAGATGGTGGACTCTGCATGGTCGCCTGTGCTGATGGTGACCAAACAGGAAATTCAAAAGTTCCCGGGGCTTTTACTGCCTAGTGCAGCGGAGTTCAGAGAGTTGTCCAGAGCGGTCACAAGTGAGCATTCTGGGATCGCTCCTGGAGGCCAATATCGTCATATTGCGTCCACAGTACCTGTAACCCGGAACTACGATCTCGATTTTAGTGCTACTCCACTTGCCCAGGTGGAATACAGAAATAGGAATAAAGAGCCCTTACAATCAAAAAAACTGGTTTGGTCGTGTGGACGGAACCAGTTTTATTTTGAGGTAACACTGTTATTTTGGAAATAACCGCATACTGTAGACCAGGGCCAAGTCTTTCTACTTCTGCAGGAGAAACATTTTATTTGGCCATTTTTCTATCACACTCAGCACTTGTCCCCTAAGTGGAGAAGTTTCATCCTCTCCTCCAACTCTCTCCTGTCTAGTGTCTCTGCCCCTGAAGTCAATGGAAGGATTCCCATGACTTTGAAGCAGGCCTTTTCTGTCAGTGGAAAATCAGCCCTCACCTTCAGTGTCTGGAAGAAACCCCACGCAATGCCATTTTATACATGTTCAGAACTGGCCTTTCAGTAGGCTACTGCGGCCTCCCTTCTTCTTCACCCTACCTTTAGAATTAGGGATAGCCAGGGTTTTCCGTTTAAAGATTTTAATAGGCAGCAATAGCAAAAAGACAGAAGTTACACCCTTGTGTCTGAAACTTGTTCTTCTGCTGCCACCCTATTCTTTTGGCTCCAGGGTAGTTCGGTTAGCTAAGCCCCCCTCTCCATCACTACAGTCCTGGAAAGCACATAACCTGCCCCCCTCCCCCACTGTCCATCACCCAGTACTGATGCCCAGTTTTGCATCATTTAAATACACCGTTGGGTTGTTGGAGGAAACAGCTTATTGCTATTGTTGTATCCTGGCACAGATCGGTGCTGGCAATCCCGATGCAAACATTGTAGCTTGCACCATTCGTGTGGATTGTTTCCGGTACCCTAAGGCAATCATGTGTCTTACTTCTGGGCCAAGATGATACCAAGTCTTTCATGTGCAAGATGTGACAATGCAATCAGCATAGACAGTCATTTAGCTGGTAGAAAGAAAGTCACAGGCACCCATCCAGTTGCATGCAACTTGTATCTCCAGTGTTGCATTATTCCTTATAGTTAGCTGTCCGCTGCCAGTGTTGATCTTTCAGGGAACCCCCTCTCTCTTCTTTCATAGACTTTAAGGCCAGAAGGGACCATCCTGGTCATTTAGTCTGACCTCCTACGCATTACAGGCTACAGAACCTCACCCACCCACTCCTGCAATAGACCCATGACCTCTGTCTGAGTTACTGATGTCCTCAAATAATAAATATAAAGACAAAACTAAACAGAATCCCCCATTTACATTAGTTTAAACCTGCAAGTGACCCCGTGCCCTGTGCTGGAGAGGATGGCAAACCCCCACCCACAGGGTCTCAGACATGGGGGAAATTCCTTCCCAATCCCCAAAATGGTCACCAACTAGATACCTTGGGGAAAGAATTCTCTATAGTAACTCAGAGCCCTCCCCATCTAGTGTCCTAGTCTCCAGCCCCTGGAGATATTTGCAGCTAGCAGTCACAGATCAGCCATGTGCCATTGTAGGCAGTCTCATCCTACCATCCCCTCCATAAACTTATCAAGCTCAGTCTTGAAGCCAGTTAGGCTTTTGCCCCCCGCCCCCTTTGAAAGGTTGCTCCACAACCTCACTCCTCTGCTGGAGAGAAACTTTTATTTAATCTAGAGCCTAAACTTCTTTATGGCCAGTTTATATCCATTTGTTCTTGTGTCCACAGTGGTGCTTATGTTGTTAATTCCTCTGTGATAGTTATCCCTCTGCTGCAGTTGGAGAGAGCATTCATCACTCTCTCTCCTCAGCCTTCTTTGGGTTAGGCTAAATAGAAAGTATTTCAGTCTCCTCTCCTAAGTGAGGTTATCCATTCCTCTGGACATCCTCGTAGCCCTTCTCCAGATCTGGTGCAGTTGGAATTCATCTTCCACATGGGACCACCACAACTGCATACAGTATTCCAGATGAGGTCTCACCAGTGCCATGTATGATGGTACTAGCACTTCCCTGTCTCTACTGGAAATACCTCACCTGAGTATCCCATGACTGGTTTAGCCTTGTTCCCAGCTGTAGCACAGTGAAATCGCAGAGTCAATCTGTGATCAAGCAATACACCCAAGTCTTTCTCCGTTGCTTCTAGTGGATAAGTGCCCAGCTTTCAGCAAAAATTCTCCTCGTTAGCCCCCAAGTACAGAACTTAAGCACAGAAGCAAAGGCCTTTACAACTACAGCACGATCTTTATACTACCTTGAAATTTTAGCAAATGGCAAATTCGTTGCCTTGTGCCTGTAAGCCACCAGGCTTCAATTCGTTATTGTGCCAAGCCATGCGGCAATGCTTTTTACAGAGTAACAAAAGCATGATCCCTGCTGTCATCCTCTTCCAGTCCAGGACTCCGACTTGCAACACTCCATTTTGGGACGCAGGAGTAGCCAGTCAGGCAGAGCAGGGACTCAAACCACGTCTCCTAGATCTCAGGAGAGTGCCCATGCATTTCTAGGATACACATGCCTTTCGGCTTTTTCCATGAGGAGTTTTGAGGCATTGGTTTTGCCTACTGCAGAATGAAAGTTGACATTTAATGAAAAGTTTGTGTTGCTTGGCCTGCCCTCAGCATGTGCTTAACTCCATGCATGCATGCATGAAGTCATTACACATGCACGTTCAGTGTCTGCAGGATCGGGTCCCACAGCAGGCAACCCTAGAAGATAGTAGTAGTAGAGGGGTTAGAACAGTTACACCACGTTAGCGTGACTGGCCCTGTGGGTTCTACAGTAGGTGGAGGGTGTTGACATGGTAGGAGCAGTGGGAGAGAAGATTTTAGCTGTTGGAAGGGGATTTGGAGAGGAGCTGGAGGGCTGTAGTTTCCCCAGGTGAGATGGAAGGAAACTAATGCAAATGGAGAAGGGTAGAATGCCGTGTAGACAGAGGCGAGGGTGTAGATGTAGCCGAGGTAGCTTTGGCCTAGCCAGATCAAGCAGTAGAGCAACAGCAGCACAGGCTACCCACGGGAGTGCAACCCAGAGGCCCAGGTAGTCTTGTATAGTCCATGCTTCCACTACTGTTATTGCAACTCGCTTGATGAAAGCTCGCTCATTTACGTCCGTGTGTGCACACTACAGCCACACTTTGGAATGCCCCATAGATATAGCCTACGTGTCAAGAAGCAGAAGATACAGCTGGGATCTCCCCCATAAGTTGTAAGGCAGGATGCTTAAGGTCTTGAAGCACCAGGTTTCCCAGTCACTAAACACAAGGGGGAAATCTTCACCACCCCTGTAAGCTAGGGGCTGGCCACAGCCCCCACAGAAGACACGAGAGTTTCTAGTTACCAGACTTAGGCTCGTCCCCGGGCTTGCTCACATGGACTTCACGGTAGATTGGCAAGAACCAGTAGTTCTTACTGTGTGCCCAGTGGAGTTAGAATCTAGCTCTTCACAGGAAAATTAGCCAAAAAGTCTCTAGTTCGGCTGACTGGCTACCCCTCCCCCCCATAGGGCCCCAGGAGACAAGACAACGTCACTTGATTTACCTTGTCTAGTGCTAGCTTGCAGTCTTCTTCCTGTCCTCTATGCCACATCCTATTCTGGTGTCTATCCCTGCAGAGAGGTCTGTTCTGCTGCTGAATGGGGAAAAGCTACAAGGCCAGTAGTGGACCCCTGGCCTCAGCAACTGCTGTTCCCTCCCCCAGAGGGACACATGCTACCACAAGACATTAGAGCAGTCCAGAGACTTTATTTCTGCCCCCCCCCCCCCATTTCACAGTCATTTGCCTTGGAAGATTTGGGACCTTGCCATCCAGTTGCTTCTCCTACAGAGTAGTGTCACAGTAACGAGAGAAACCACAGCCACCAGTGAGAGCATGGCCAGAAGCATCAGGGTCAGGTCCAGTCTCGAGACAGGGTCTGGAGGAGGAGGAGGAGGGGAGGTTAAGACACTCCAGATTTGTGGAGGGTCTAAAGTGTGGAGACGACACCTGGACTTCCCTGCCCCGGTAGTGCTCCCCCTACCGCTTAGGCCAGCCTTCATCAGAAAGATACTTGAATTGTCAACTCACTTTTTAGATTGTGAGTCAGCACCACCATCCCATTGATTGCCCTCTATTGGATGGCTGAGGCAATGCTAGCCCCAGTGCATTGAGTGCCATGGAGGCTCAGGGCATACAAATCACCATTGAGGTGCTAAAGTGTCGTCCCCCCCCCCCCCCCAAGTTGGCTGGTTTTGAGACATCCTATGAATGTCCAAAGAATAAGGAAATAACCCAACATTGGCCCACTCATAGGAAGCACTCACAGGGGTGGTGTTAGCCAGCATTAGCTTACATATGGATCGTCAAGGAGTGACTTCTGCATGTAGCCCCCCCATGAACATTTATATTAGAACCCCCTAGACAGCATTGACTTGCACAGTAATCTGGAATACAGCAAGATGTCAGTTGTCCTACGAGGGGTTAACAGAAAACTCACCCTTGTTCTCATAGACGTGTTCTCTCCACGGCTCTGGGCTCTCCTGGAAGATCACAGGGCCATGAGAACTCACCAGGTCCTGGGGCTCTCCTGTCCCATTGTCAATATCCAGAAACCGGCGGCCTCCTGGGAGATGGAATGGAGAGTTAGGGAGCTGTCCATCCAGGGCCCTCTGGTTGCGAGTGTGCATCATGTGATGAAATGCAGCGTCACCATGGACTCAGCCATGAGCCCTTACAGGCCTCCTGACAGGTTGTGGTACCAGGTATTAGATCTTCATGAATTGCTTATTTGAAGCGTGGGAGAAGATGGGAAGAAAGGCCATTTCATCATCAGGAGTAGCAGACACTCCACTCTCCAGAGGCAATTTCTAGTATGGTCTCCTATATAGGGCAGGTGTAGGAGATTAGGCCATTTACCTCTTAGCGTTAGCCCATCATACCCTAGCTAGTGCTACAGTACATGGTAGAGGTACATAAGGAGCTGGGCTGAACTCCTTCCAGTCAGTATATAGCACAGGGCTGGGCAAACCTTTTGGCCTGAGGCCAATATTAGCATTGCAAAACTATATGGAGGGCCAGGTAGCGAAGGCTGTGCCTCCCCAGACAGCCTGGCTCCCTCCCACTTCCTGCCCCCGACTGCCCACCTCAGAACCCCCCCCCTGCCCCCAACTCCTTGTCTCCTGACTGCCCCCTCCCAGGACCCCTGCCCCTAACTGCCCCCTGGGACCACACCCCTATCCAACCCGCTGCTCCCCGACAGCCCCCACCGGACTCAGATGGGGGATCCAATGCCCCGACTGCCCCCTGAGCCTCTGCCCAATCCAACCAGCCCCTGTGCCCCCCAGGACCCTCAGCCCCTTATCAAATCCCAACCCCCTTATGATGCTGCTCAGAGCAGCGGGAGCTCACAGCCCTACTGGAGCAGAGTGCTGGAGGTGTGCTGAGGCTGCGAGGGAGAGGGACAGTACGGGAGTGGCCGGGGGCTAGCCTCCCCGGCCGGGAACTCAGGGGCCGGGCACAATGGTCCTGCGGGCTGTATTTCGCCCACCTCTGATATAGCAGGACAGGCAGATCTCTGTTCACTACGAGTCCTCTGGTATTTGGGAGGGGAGCTTGTAGAAACCCACATGGATTTCAGACCACTGGTGTCCGGATGAAGCCACTCTCACTTACTTGTGGCAGCTCCTGATGGGCACATGGTCCTGCAGGGCTCCAGCCGGGAGGGGTAGCAAGCAGAGGCGCTACAGTAAATGTACACCTAAAATCCACATAAGTGAGAATAGAGTTAGTGAGTGACTGGCCAGTGCTGCTAGGAGCCAGGAAGTAGATCCACAGCCATCCGTTTGGTTGTGCACGTGCAGCGCCTCAGCAGAGACAATTTGAAGGTCAGAACCTGACTAAAATAGGAGCTCCTGCCCCTGCACTCCGACGTCCCCCTCCTCACCCCCTTTATATGCAGGCCCCTTCTCACCTCTCCGACAAGCACCACTGGGGAAGCGGAGTCCACAAAGGCAAAGGTGGAGAGGACGAAGCGCTGGTGGTGAGTCGGGAAGGGCAGCTCTGATGAGGCAGGGCCCACGGGCACAAGCTGGGTTCTGTAGTTGTCTCCCAGGAACGGGCACCTGGGAGCAAGGCATGAGAGAATGGTGGACCAAGGAAACTGCCTTCCTCCTCCCCAAGCCATGCTCCCCCTCCAACCCAGCCACTCACCCGTCCACCAGGATGGGCCACTGCGGCTGCTGCAGGGGGTTAGCGCTTGGGGTGGCCCAGCACTGGTGCAGAACGAGAACCAGGGATGGGTCTGTTCTCTGCAGGATGCGAACCTCCATGTAGACAGGGTCCCTGAGCACCTTCACCACAGGGTAGTCTCTCTCCGCGAGATAGGATCTGTAGCTCAGGTCTGTGGGGGAGAGGGCAGGAGGAGAGCAGAGCTGAGACACCTGTGGTCCTTCAGGGGGATGGGATCTCAGTGCTGGAGTGAGGGGTCACCTACCTGTGGCGATGCGCAGCTCAAGCCGGAGGGGTCCTGCCTGGGTGACTGGAGCAGGTGTGGGGGGCAAGAAGACCTCGACCTGGACTGGCAGAAAGTCACTGGCATTGTAGATGCAGCGAGCATGGAGGCTGCACAGGAGAGAGCAGAGGGAGGAGACAGGGGCTGATGCTCTGTGAATTCAGATTGAGGCCACGCTGTTTCTGATAGTGACCTTATTAGTGCTTGAGACAAGCAGGGTCAGGCCCCATCAGTGTTTGGATGGGAGACATCCAAGGATGCGAGCGTATCAACCCTTTTAGCATCTCAGATGTTCTGCCCTACAACGCAGGGACTCAGCAGGAGTGCCTGAACACGGCCACAGGGGGGCCTTCTCAGACAGGCTAGAAGCACCTGCTCACTTGTAACAGGTTTCAGAGTAGCAGCCGTGTTAGTCTGTATTCACAAAAAAGAAAAGGAGTACTTGTGGCACCTTAGAGGCTAACAAATTTATTTGAGCATAAGCTTTCGTGAGCTACAGCTCACTTCATCGGATGCATTCGGTGGAAAATACAGTGGGGACATTTATACACACAGAGATCATACACACTGTAAGGAGAGTAAGGAGACTGAATTTAGCCGTATGGAGTGGAAATCTATCAACTTCATGACAAAAGCTTGTACAGATACAGACAGACATCTTCCTCTCCAAATGCAAAGAGATGGACAACATACCAAGAGGACTGAAGGGAAAAAAATCCATTACAATCTGCATACCACACAGACTATGCCAACAGCTTGTGCCACACACTCTCAAAGAAACTGCGGAACCACCTGGTCAACATCCTCTACAGCAAACAGGGAAAGATTACGAATGAGCTCTCAAAACGGGATACTCTCATAAGAGCCAACCTTCCACACAAACTTCCTCATGGCTGGACTTTACAAAAAGTAGACAAGCCATCTACAACACACTTGTCCTTTTTCTCTTGTAGAGAAGCAGGACACTAAACTCTTGAAACTACTACATGCCACAAGGGGCCACAACAGAGGTTCCCTTATCCCACCCAGCAATATTGTTCATCTGTCCAACTATACTCTTAGCCCAGCAGAAGAATCTGTCCTATCTCGGGGCCTCTCCTTTTGCCCCTCCACCCCCACGAACACGATACAGTTCTGTGGTGACCTAGAATCCTATTTTTGACGTCTCCGACTCAAGGAATATTTCCAACACACCTCTAACCAACGTATTAACCCACAAGGACCTTCCTACCAACGCTACAAAAAGAAGGATTCTGGGTGGACTCCTCCTGAAGGTCGAAACAACAGACTGGACTTCTCCATAGAGTGCTTCCGCCGACGTGCACGGGCTGAAATTGTGGAAAAGCAGCATCACTTGCCCCATAACCTCAGCCATGCAGAACACAATGCCATCCACAGCCTCAGAAACAACTTTGACATCATAATCATAAAGGCTGACAAAGGAGGTGCTGTCGTCGTCATCATCATGACAGGTCGGAATATGAACAAGAGGCTACTAGGCAGCTCTCCAACACCGTTTTCTACAAGCCATTACCCTCTGATCCCACTGAGGGTTACCAAAAGAAACTACAGCATTTGCTCAAGAAACTCCCTGAAAAAGCACAAGAACAAATCTACACAGACACAGCCCTGGAACTCCAACCTGGGGTAGTCTAACCTGGAAATCCTGGACGCCCCATCATCTCAGGCATTGGCACCCTGACAGCAGGATCGTCTGGCTATGTAGACTCCCTCCTCAGGCCCTACGCTACCAGCCCTCCCAGCTATCTTCGAGACACCACTGACTTCCTGAGGAAGCTACAATCCATCGGTGATCTTCCTAAAAACACCATCCTAGCCACTATGGATGTGGAAGCCCTCTACACCAGCATGCCACACAAAGACGGACTGCAAGCCATCAGGAACAGTATCCCCGATAATGTCACAGCTAACCTGGTGGCCGAACTTGGTCCTCACCCATAACTATTTCACATTTGGGGACCATGTATACCTTCAAATCAGCGGTACTGCTATGGGTACCCACATGGCCCCACAGTAGGCCAACTTTTTTATGGCTGACTTAGAACAACGCTTCCTCAGCTCTCGTCCCCCAATGCCCCTACTCTACTTGCGCTACATTGATGACGTCTTCATCATCTGGACCCATGGAAAAGAAGCCCTTGAGGAATTCCACCAGAATTTCAACAATTTCCATCCCACCATCAACCTCAGCCTGGACCAGTCCACACAAGAGATCCACTTCCTGGACACTACAGTGCTAATAAGCGATGGTCACATAAACACCACCCTATATCGGAGACCTACTGACCGCTATTCCTACCTACATGCCTCCAGCTTCACCCAGATCTCACCACACGATCCACTGTCTACAGCCAAGCTCTACGATATAACCGCATTTGCTCCAACCCCTCAGACAGAGACAAACACCTACAAGATCTCCATCATGCATTCTTACAAGTGAAGAAACAGATTGACAGAGCCAGAAGAGTGCCCAGAAGTCACCTACTACACGACAGGCCCAACAAAGAAAACAACAGAAGGCCACTAGCCATCACCTTCAGCCCCCAACTAAAACCTCTCCAACGCATCATCAAGGATCTACAACTTATCCTGAAGGACGACCCATCACTCTCAGACCTTGGGAGACAGGCCAGTCCTGTCCTGTGCCAGTCCAGGACAGCCCCCCAACCTGAAGCAAATATTCACCAGCAACCACACACCACACAACAGAACCACTAACCCAGGAACCTATCCTTGCAACAAAGCCCGTTGCCAACTCTGTCCACATATCTATTCAGGGGACACCATCACAGGGCCTAATCACATCAGCCACACTATCAGAGGCTCGTTCACCTGCGCATCTACCAATGGGATATATGCCATCATGTGCCAGCAATGCCCCTGCCATGTACATTGGTCAAACTGGACAGTCTCTACGTAAAAGACTAAACGGACCCAAATCGAACGTCAAGAATTAGAACATTCAAAAACCAGTCGGAGAACACTTCAATCTCTCTGGTCACATGATTACAGACCTGAGAGTGGCGATCCTTCAACAACATAAAACCAGACTCCAACGAGAGACTGCTGAATTGGAATTAATTTGCAAACTGGATAAAATCAACTTAGGCTTGAATAGAGACTGGGAGAGGATGAGTCATTTCCCCATGTTATTTCTCTCCCCACCCCACCCTCCACGGTTTCTCAGACGTTCTTGTTAACTGCTGGAAATGGCCCACCGTGATCATCACTACAAAAGATTTTCCTCCTTCCCCCCGCCCCCGGTAATAGCTCATCTTAAGTCATCACTCTCCTTACAGTGTGTATGATAAAACCCATTGTTTCACGTTCTCTCTCTCTCTCTCTGTGTATATATAAATAGATCTCCCCACTGTATTTTCCACCAAATGCATCCGGTGAAGTGAGCTGTAGCTCACGAAAGCTTATGCTCTAATAAATTTGTTAGTCTCCAAGGTGCCACAAGTACTCTTTCTTTTTTGCTCACTTGTTGTCACATCTCTCTTGGCAGCATTCTCAAGTTTGCCACCAACTGTTATCCAAGCTCTCTTTCCACCAACCCTGTAGTGAGTTATCCAGGTGGAGGCCTTCTCAGGTCAGACTGGCTGTGCCTACTTGTCATCATTGGAGATCACATAGCAAGTGGCATGTAGAATCATAAGATGAGGATTGGAAGAGCTAGTCCCACCCGCTGCTCAAAGTAGGACCAACCCCAACTAAATCATCCCAGCCAGGGCTTGGTCAAGCCAGGTATTCAGAACCTCTAAGGATGGAGATTCTGCCACCTCCCTAGGTGAGCATTCCAGTGCTTCACCACCCTCCTAGTGAAATAGTCCCATCCCACCCCCCCAGTAGCCAACCTCGACCTCCCCCACTGCAGCTTGAGACCATTGCTCCTTGTTCGGTCATCTGCCACCACTGAGAACGGCCTAGCTCCATCCTCCTTGGAACCCCTTCAGGTAGTTGAAGGCTGCTATCAAATCCCCCCCCACACTCGTCTCTTCTGCGGACTAAACAAGCCCAGTTCCCTCAGCCTCTCCTCATGAGTCACGTGCCCTAGCCCCCTAATCATTTTTGTTGCCCTCTGCTGGACTCTCTCCAATTTTTCCACATCCTTTCTGTAGTGGGGGGACCAAAGCTGGACACAGTACTCCAGATGGGCCTCCCTAGTGCTGAATAGAGGGAATCGTCACTACCCTCCATCTGCTGGCAGTGCTCCTACTAATGCAGCCCAATATAGCAGTAGCTTTCTTGGCAACAAGGGCACACTGTTGATTCGTAGCCAGCTTCTCGTCCACTGTAATCCCCAGGTCCTTGTCTGGGGAACTGCTGCTTAGCCAGTCGGTCCCCAGCCTGTACCAGGGAATGGGATTCTTCCCTCCTAAGTGCAGGACTCTGCACTGGTCCTGATCGAACCTCGGATTTCTTTTAGCCCAATTTTCAATTTTTCCTAGGTCACTCTGGACCCTATCTACCTCTCCCCCAACCTAGTGTCATCCATTAACTTGTGAGGGTGTAAGCCATCCCATCATCCAGATCATTAATGACGAACAAAACCAGCCCCAGGACCGACCCCTGGGGCATGCCGCTTGATACCAGCTGCCAACTAGACAGAGCTGTTGATCACTACCCATTGAGCTTGACGATCTAGCCAGCTTTCGATCCACCTTTTGCCAGCAAGTTAAAGTAGTATGGGCTGGATGAATGGCGAGACTACTGTGGGAGACTGTATCAAACTTTGTTAGAGTCAAGGTATATCATATCCACAGAGCCAGCTCTCATCATAGAAAGCAATCCGGTTGGTCAGGCATGACTTGCCCTTGGCGAATCCATTTTGGCTGGTCCTGATCACCTTCCTCTCCTCCAAGTGCTTCAAAACGGATTCCTTGATGACCTGCTGCAGGATTTTTCCAGGGACTGAGGTGAGGCTGACCAATGTTGGCATTTGATGAGACAGTCAGCTGCACAGAGTGTCCTTCCCTTCACAAAGCAAGATTTTTGCCCCATGCCCCATTAGGGATCAGGTGCATTGCCCCACACTCAGAAAAGGGGATGTCCCCGACTGCAGGGAATCCATACCTGTAGAACATCCCCCAAGTCCTTTGGTGCTCAGGAGAGGCTGTCGAAAGAGATTGATGGATCGGATCTTTGCCAGGGGAAGTATCTGGCCTCACGCTTGCACTGTGGAAGGGCTGAAGACTGCTCACCATCACTTCCTTGCTAGTCAATAGAGCAGGCCAACTTACATGAAGGTGCTGTCCCGGGTGATGGAGCCGTCTGGCCCAGTCCGGATGTCGATGCCAGAGATCAGCTGGTTCTCATAGATCAGTTTGTCATGGATCACCTGGAAGAGTGGAGACATGGGGCAGGTTAGTCCCCCAAGACCCTGAGCAGAGCACTCACCCTGGCTTCCCGTGGGTGTCCCCTCACCTGGACTGTGGTGCCGCACTGCATGAGGGGGAAGCGGAAGATCACAAAAGCCTCAGTCATCCTGATGGGGTCACACCCTGCCTGGGCATAGGCTAGCCGGACACTCTCCAGGATGATGGGGTGATCAGACACGTCCCTGGAGACCACCAGAACAAAGTGACCGTCCAGGAGGCACTGAACAGTGACTGCAACACAAAGGAGCAGGATTAAGTATACATGTTCCTGGTATAGGAATTGGGCAAGAGTTCCATGCCACACCACGGATGATAGATTGGAGAAGAGCCATGAGAAATATTAGAAACCAGGCCTTGTAGTGACCAAATTCTGTCTCTTTAGACAGAGAGAAGGTTAAGTATTTAAAGAAGGTGTAGATCGGAGAGCGAGGGTAGTTAGCCATTGGAATGGTTTGCCCAGGGTCATGGTGGATTCTCCATCACTGATAAGGCAAGACTGGATGTCTGCCAAGAGATCTGCTCTAGGAGTTATTTCAGGGAAATTCTATAGCTTGTGTTATATAGGAAATCAGACTAATGATCACAATGGTCCCTTCTGGCTTTGGAATCTATCAAATGAAGCCCCAGGGGGGTAAGTGGGTTTGCCTGACACAGCATGATTGCAGCTCATGTTGTGGAGGAACAAGACAAGCCGGCAGAGTTATCCATCGATCCGATGATGGAGCACCAGCCTGTACCGTCTGATGGTTCTTCCTCTGCCACCACACATTTAGTGTTTGCTCTCAAGATCTGCCAGGCATTGGGCAGCTGAGGAGAGACCGTGATGTAGGAAGGAATCCCTTTGCACACAACTGATGCCAGCTGCAGCCTAGAGAGAGAGATACAAAGACATTGTATCCAAGGCTACTTCACTATGCTAGTAGGTAGTGACCAAACTCATCTGAGAGCTATGGCGTCTCACCAAGCTTCCCAGGACAGAGATGGCAAAAGGCTCCATAAGCTGACAGGAGGGCAGGTCTCCTACCTGTGTTGCCATAGTAGCAGGGGGTAGTGAGGTCAGTCTCATCATAACAGCAGCCAGCCTGGAAGCAAGCAGCTTGGCCTGGGGCATCTGCACAGGGAATCTTCCCAGCCACCACACGGCACTGCTCCTCTGTGAGATGGGCACCTAGAACAGCAGGGTGTGGATTAAAGAGAGCTAGAGATCCTCTGAAGGGATCACAAGAGACCCTTCCCCAGAGGCTTTTGAATATCTGTAGTGACCTCTGGACAAGTGGCCGACCTCAACACCAGTCCAACCCTCTTGCCCTTCCCCAAAGGGCTGCAAGAGCTCCCACCGTGGTCCTCCATCCCAGCTCACCCTGCCCCCACAACCATAACCTCCAACCACATACCACCTCAGACAGCATTGTGCTCAAATCCCCACCCCCGTCCTCCAGATGTAGCACGTTGCCCTTCTTAGCATTAAGCCCGATACCAGGCTTAAAGTTTCACATGGAAATTCAGGCTCCTGATCTGCTGCTGCGTCAGAGCAGAGCCCCCACCCACACCCTACAGCCCCCTCCACACAGCCAGCAGTGTGGTCCACTCCCATTTATCACAGTTAGCAGTTCTGGGGTGGGTTTTTCTAGCCATCTTATGAAATGGTGATCAGACGCCTACTCTAGGAATTTTTCCTTTATTAAGTCACTATCTCCCTTTACTGCTAATGGGGCAGAAGCTAGCAGGATGGCCACCATTTCCCCATAGCCGATCAGAGGAAAGTGCCCCTCATAAACATGGCTGTGAATTTCTTTAATGAGACTGAAGCTGTACCTACAGGCAAAGTGGCTGCCACTCTGGTTTAGGGGAAGGGCTAGACAGGACTCTAAGAGCGCAGAGGGACTAAGAGCTGTGGAGAGCCTGCGTGAGACGCATGGGGAGAAGGAGACAGATTGCAAGCAGATGTGGCGGTGAGATCTGAAGGGAAACAACATCAGATCCCAAACCCTGGGATAGTGGAGGAACAGGGGAAACCCCTCTGAGCAGCCAATGGCAAGGACACATTGGTGGATGTGCGACTGGATTTTGCCCCAAAGAAGCTCAGACTTGGAAAGCAAGTGCTTTCCCTCTAAAGCTTTGGAAAACCAGAAGGCAAATAGCCACCCCTCCCTCTTCAAAATAAACTGGGGGCGAACAGCATGATTTCTAAACGAATCTCATTTTTGATCATGGATTACAACACTGTCAACACCAGCTCGAACATGGCAGCCACAAGCAGGGGACAAGGTTCAGCTCCCCTGTAGACCAACACAGGGGTCAGAAGTGGACCATGAAACCTTCCATTAGAGGGGACCCACATGCACTCAGAACAGTTGGGGAGTCTGACCTCTGACACACCTATGTTGCTTGGTGGAGGAGAGATGTGGGCACCGGGCGCACCAGGCCCGGGCGGCTGGGGCACGGGCGCACCGGCCCGCCTGCGGGCTGGGGCACGGGCGCACCAGGCACGTCTACGGTGGTGTGGCACCGGGCGCACCAGGCCGTGATGCGGCGGGGCACGGGCGCACCAGGACCGGCTGCGGCTGGGGCACCGGCGCACCAGGCCCGGCTGCGGCTGGGGCACCGGGCGCACCAGGCCCGGCTGCGGCTGGGGCACCGGGCGCACCAGGCCCGGCTGCGGCGGGCACCGGGCGCACCAGGCCCGGCTGCGGCTGGGGCACCGGGCGCACCAGGCCCGGCTGCGGCATGTAGCGCATGGTCTCCTCTGGGGAGAAGTCACGTTCAGTGGGCTTGGGGCAGGTCATGTTCACATCATAGGTGGCAGCAATGGCCCTGGTGCTCAGCAGTTCCTCCACTCGGACCTGCAGCTGGTTACGCCCATCCTGCAATAAAGAGACACCAGTGAATCAGTATTGTGGCATAACAGACTCTCTGTAGGCACTAAGCACAGCACTCCCCAGCTGCACAGGCTGCTGTGACAGCAGGTATGGACCCATCTACAGCTTCTGTAGTTGCTCAGGTACACTGGGGTGAGGCGCGCCAACCCCCCTCACCTTCTTATGGACATGGCAGCCATTGTAGCCAGCCGAGAAGATCATCACTCCTTGCTCACCAGATGTGACCCAATGGAGACAAATGGAGCAGTTGGTAACTTCAAAGGGTGTCCCAAACTCATCTGTGGAGAGAGTCATACAGGTCATGGGTAAGGAAGAGTTAAAGCCCTTGATGAAGCTTAGCCAGGTAGCCATGTTTGGAACAGTGACCGTGGTTTGTCACATCCTTCAGTTTAGTGGAGTTTAGCATGGTGGTAAGCAGCTCCAAAGGTACAGGACGGCCCTCATTTACCAAGTCGGACCTACAGCCAGGAGTGCTCAGAGTGGCCTAGCCAGGCCAGGCCAGGCCATGCCACACTAGGTCACGACAACAGTGAGGTGAGGCCCACAGAGGCCACAGGATTCAGGTGTCTGGAGCTCAGAGGGCTGAGTTACACCAGAGCTTGGGATACCCAGCCACATTTTGCTATGTCCTTTTACAGTCCCCCCCCAGCATGATTCCCGATTTACCCTTTGCTATTTTTTGGGTCACGGTCAGCAGGCTGTTGTGGGGAAAACTTAGCTACCTGGATTCAACTGTTAGGCCTAACTCCAGTCTTTTCTCCAGGGGACAGAAACCACAGACTCTCACTTCAGGAGACCAGGGTTCTCAACATTTGAGGGTAACAGCCAGGCCACCAAGAAGCACTAGAGTAGGACCTTCTTTTTCCCTTCCTAAAGTTCTCATTACATACTGTAGAAGTAAG
This sequence comes from Dermochelys coriacea, assembly GCF_009764565.3. Classification (NCBI taxonomy): domain Eukaryota; kingdom Metazoa; phylum Chordata; order Testudines; family Dermochelyidae; genus Dermochelys; species Dermochelys coriacea. Next base: position 10,254,036 of record NC_050073.1, on the reverse strand, counting down.
AGGTTTCCACAGGAGACCCATAAAACCCTCCTGCATGTCTAAGAGGACAGACAACCAGGAGGCTTCTCAGCTTTCTTAAGAAGCAGCCAGGCAGCTACTTACCCACAACTTTGAAGCGGACGGTGCGGCCCTGGCTGGGAAAGACCAGCAGCTGCATCCCATAGTCTCCACAATCATACTCATGTTGCAAGACAGAGAAGCTGACCCTGTGGAAGTCCCCCTGCCCAAGGGCTATCCTTAGGGACCAGAGCAGCACTAAGCCCACAAAATACCTACAGCTCAGCCCCATGGCTGAAAGTGCTAAGAAAGAAGCCCTGCTCAGCAGCCACTTCTCATCAATGGGGAGGTTGTGGGACTGGGGCTTTCTAGGGTGAGTGGTGTGGAAGGGGCGGGGTGTGAATCAGATGAGCAGAGAGGCAGCACCTGGGGAGCTGCCTGCTGCTGGGGAGGGACCGGGTGAAAAGTGCAAAGCTCAGGGTGAAAAGTCCCATGGTAACTGATGTTTTATTTCAAGCCCCATCTCCTGGAAAGCTGGAGCTTCAAGAAAAGCACAACGTATTGCATCACTCACAATAACCTGATGAGAGTTGGTAACTCTGTCTCTGCTTCTTCCCCACTTCCCTGTTGTGTTGTGAACACTGGGGCGGAGGGGCATCGGTGGAGGGATATAAAACTTATTCAAAGATGCTTTATCTTTGCGGCAGGCAAGGTATTTAGAGAAACTGCTCCTGTGACTGGGGAATGGAGAATGGGGCCCTGAGCCTGATGCTAGCAGCTGCCAAACACGCCTCCCCCACAGCTCTGCTAGTGTAACATTACATGTCATACCTTTGGACGGATCAGGCCTGCTCAGTGCCGAGTAGGGGGATCTGTGGGCAAAACCCAGGAGGTCCAGGAAACAGTGGTGTTAATTCACTTGGAGTCACTGCGTTCTTTCTGAGTCCGTGTTGAAACAGGGCTCTGGCATGGTGCCAGGGGCTGATGGAGGTGCCACTGTTCTGCTGAGATGTGGAACTGAGGCCCATGATTGTTAATGATTTTATAGCTCTTTTAAATAAGATTAAGGGGGTTAGCCCTGGTGGCCTGTGCAGAGTCCAAGTTCGGAATGAAACTAGTCAAAAAGCAGGGAGGCCTCATACCAGGCCTTGAAGAAACCTAACCTGGCCAAGTATGGAGCTCCACAGAACGAGGCAGGCCTCAGCCTGAGCTATGTGAAACCTGAGGATGGGACGCAAAGACACCTCAATAGGCTTGGGCCTCTTGAGCTTCTCTTGGCTGGTGACTTTCCTAGGCTCCCTCTGTCTTTTTCTCATGGCACTGCTAACCCTCAGTACGTCCACAGTACAAAATTATTTCAAAATTATTCTATTCAAATTTTCGGAAGCTATTTTATACGTTCGGTCTTCTGTGTCCCCACTAAAGCGCGTGAATATGCGTCCACGTTACCATGCTAGCATCGAATGTCGGAGCGGTGCACGGTGAGTAGCTCGCTCACAGTTCCCGCAGTCTGTAGCGGTGCATGGGATTCTTCCATCCTAAGTGCAGGACTCTGCACTTGTCCTTCTTGAACCTCATCAGATTTCTTTTGGCCCAATCCTCTAATTTGTCCAGGGCCCTCTGTATCCTATCCCTACCCTCCAGCGTATCAACCTCTCCTCCCAGTTTAGTCATCTGCAAACTTGCTGAGGGTGCAATCCACACCATCCTCCAGATCATTTATGAAGATATTGAACAAAACCGGCCCAAGGACCGACCCTTGGGGCACTCCACTTGATACCACTGCCAACTAGACATGGAGCCATTGATCACTACCCGTTGAGCCCAACAATCTAGCCAACTTTCTATCCGCCTTATAGTCCATTCATCCAGCCCATACTTCTTTAACTTGCTGGCAAGAATACTGTGGGAGACCGGGTCAAAAGCTTTGCTAACATCAAGGAACAACATCCACTGCTTTCCCCTCATCCACAGAGCCACTTGTCTCATCGTAGAAGGCAATTAGA